>NC_044392.1:12722865-13094467 GCF_006542625.1 Nomascus leucogenys | reverse complement strand
CAATCTCAGCTCATCGCAACCTCCGCCTCCCAGGTTCAAGTGCTTCTCCTGCCTCAGTAGCTGGGATTACAGGCATGCACCACCATGCCAGGCTAATTTTTTCTTTATTTTTAGTAGAGACGGGGTTTGTCCATGTTGCTCAGGCTGGTCTCAAACTCCTGACATCAGGTGATTTGCCCGCCTTGGACTCCCAAAGCACTGGGATTACAGGCATGAGCCACTGCACCCCGCCAGCTAACTTTAAAACCTAGGTTAAATATTAAATAATAATTTTGGGTTATCTGGATAATTTCTAATTAAGATAGAATGCTCAAACATGGGTCACCAAGCATAGTCTGTCTACCTTTACTTCTTACTTTTCTATATTATGGAGTGGCTTAACCTTTGGGTCATTTTCATGAGTGTGTTCATCACTGCCATTTTAAGAAAGTGTAGTCCAGGCCCGGTGGCCCACGCCTATAATCCCAGCACTTTGGGAGGCTGAGGCAGGTAGATCACTTGAGGTCAGGAGTTTTGAGACCAGCCTGGCCAACATGGTGAAACCCTGTCTCTACTAAAAATACAAAAATTAGCCAGGTGTGGCAGCACATGCTTGCAATCCAGCTACTGAGGAGGCTGAAACAGGAGAATTGCTTGAACCCTGGAGGCGGAGGTGCAGTGAGCCGAGATCGTGCCATTGCACTCCACCCTGGGTGACAGGGTGAGACTCTGTCCCCCCTGCAAAAAAAAAAAAAAAAAAAAGTATAAAAAAGATATATGTATATGGCTGTGGGGGTCATATTATATGTTCTTTGTAAACACTGTTGATTGATAAAATGTTTGTATATAATAGATAGTTTCAATGCCCTACCTCCCAGTTCTCTCCCTCCCTGAAACAGAACTTAGCTACTTAGGTAAAGTTGGAAAGAGGGTGATTGATAAAGTTGGAAAGAAGGTGATTGATATCGGGACCAGAGCAGAGGAGTACGTCCGTGTGTTCAGTATTCAGATTATTCTCTCCATAGAAAACAAAAGCAATTCTTAAAATCAAACTAATCCTATTCCGCAAGTACAGCTAAAAAAATAAAATAAACTGAAACATACGTTTGTATTATACTCTACACTGGTAAATCAGTAAAAAGATGTAGTTTTTAGGGCAAAATCATCAAATCAGTCTGACTTGTCAAGGATTAAACCTTTCCTGATTACGTGAACCACGGATTATTGTATAAAATTGCTTCTGAGCTAGCAGTTTCTATGAAAAAGGTTTTTGTTTTGTTTTGCTTATCCCATTTAAAGTATAGGAGTTCAGCTCCTTTGTTTTCTGGGAGTTTGGGCAAATTGGATTTACAAAAGCTCTTACTGGTCTCTATAAACCAATCAGGAAAAGCCCCTTTAATTTAAATCTTTATAATCTAATTTGTTAATACCCTCAGGAGGTAGAAAAATTTTCCCCATTCACACAATGAGATTTAAAGGCTTTCTCATTTACAGGCCTAGAGACCCCAGAGTTTGCAGCTTCATTTTTATAACTCCTTATCCGTCAGTAGCCACAGAACCACAAAAACTCACCAGTTCAGACAGATCTCAAAGGGCTCTTCTCCTTCTTTTGGGCACAAAAGCGTTAAGTGACTTAATCTCACAAATAAACAATCTGTCATACAAAAAGAACTAACAGGCTGGGTGGTGGCTCATGCCTGTATCCCAGCACTTTGGGAGGCCGAGGTGGGCAGATCACCTGAGGTCAGGAGTTCGAGATCAGCCAGGCTAACATTGTGAAACCCCATTTCTACTAAAAATACAAAAAACTAGCAGGGTATGGTGCCGCACCTGTAATCCCAGCTACTTGGGAGGCTGAGCAGGAGAATCACTTGAACCCAGGAGGCAGAGGTTACAGTGAGCTGAGATCATGCTATTGCACTCCAGCTTGGGCAACAAGAGGGAAACTTTGTCAAAAAAAAAAAAAAAAAAGAGCTAACAACCAAGATTCTCTGTCATCTCTCACCTATCAGAGACTAGATCCCACCAGCCACCCAGCAGAGATCACCAGTGGTCAACCATGAAACCAGGCTCCTAACAAGTCTGCTACCTACCCAGGGGGAAGCTCACCACCCTGCACAATTCAACTTGCATGCGTGGGCTGCCTTCTCATCCCGATCCCCTGCATTCATGGGCAGGCTATGGAACAGCCAAATACAAGTTAGATGAGTCACAAACAGCCCTAGCCAATAACCAGAAACTGAAAGAATCAGAAGGAAAAATGGGGAAACAGTCAGCAAAAGTTCCAGTGCCTCTTGGGATTCACTCCAGAAGTCGAGAAGAGACATAGCTGGGCTTAAACAATTTGTGAGATTCTATTGCTAATTCCAACAGAAGGCATCTGGACGGAGCTTCCACTGCTGAATTCCCAGCACGAAGGTAAGCGAAGAAACCTGGAATCTCTAAGCAAGACAGCAAGATCTTGGGAAAGAAAGAGGCTCTACGCAGCAGGTGACTGGTTAGTTGAATAATCTGAAACTCAGTTGGGGCACAAACATGAAACTGTTTTATTTTCCTCTAGTCACTGCCTTCAACTCAGTTTTGTCACATTTCCCTTCTCTGTGCTTTAACAGTATCTTGGGCGGATTCATTCGTCTTCTAGTCATTCAATATACACTAGTCCTCTCTTATCCCAGGGGATACTTTCCAAGATGCTCCAACGGATGCCTGAAACTTTGAATAATATCAGACCCTATATATGCTGTGTTTTTTTCCTATACGTACATACGTATGATAAAGTTTAATTTATAAATTACGCACAGTAAGAGTTTAACAGTAATAATAAAATAAAACAATTATAACAATATGCCGGCATCACTGCTCTAGCACTTAGAGGCCATTATTAAGTAAAATAAGGGGTATTTGAAGATAAGCACTGCGACACCACAGCAGTTGATCTGGGGATAACTGAGACTTTTACCAAGCGACCAATGAAGGACAGCACAGATGGAGTGGAGATGCTGGACAAAGGGATAAGTCAAAGAAATGATTCCTCTTGAGCAGGACGGAGTGGAATTGCTTGAGATCTTACCATGCTACTCAGAACAACATGCAATTTAAAACTTATGAATTGTTTGTTTCTGGATTTTCTCATTTAATAATTTCAGAGTGTGGTCGACCTCAGGTAACTGAAACCGCAGATACAGGAGGAAGGACTACTGTAATTTAAAACTCCAGTCTCAGCCAGGCGTGGTGGCTCACGCGTGTAATCCCAGCACTTTGGGAAGCCGAGGTGGGTGGATAACCTAAGGTCAGGAGTTCGAGACCAGCCTGGCCAAAATGGTGAAACCCTGTCTCTACTTAAAATACAAAAATTAGCTGGGCATGGTGGCAGGTGCCTGTAATCCCAGCTACTTGGGAGGCTGAGGCAGGAGAATTGCTTGAACCCAGGAGGCGGAGGTTGCAGTGAGTCAAGATCACGCCATTGCACTCCAGCTTGGGGGACAAGAGCGAGACTTCGTATGAAAAAAAACTCCAGTCTCACATTCATCAACCCATCACCACCATCATTACATTCCCACCTCTCTCCTCCTCCCCACCCCCTCTCCCACCCTGAAAGAGAATCATCTCTGCACTCTGCGGCCAGATAAACCAGAGATAACTGTCCATTTCAAGCTCCTTTCTTCTGCTCCATTTGAATAAAAAAAGGAATGCTCAACAGATAATGGATTGAATGAAACAGCAGACCACACCTTTTTTCTTCTCTCAATTCCTCGTGTCAAAGCCTGACCTGTGTGGGGATGGGAGGGTGGGGAAGAGGTTAAACTAGATTTGAGATCTGTTATCCATACATTTCTCTTTTGCCTCTGTCTCCCAGTCTGTGACTTCTTAGCTTCCCTTGTTGAATCTTTACCTTTTTTTTTTTTTTTCGAGATGGAGTGTCGCTCTGTCGCCCAGGCTGGAGTGCAGTGGCGCAATTTCGGCTCACTGCAAGCTCCGCCTCCCGGGTTCACGCCGTTCTCCTGCCTCAGCCTCTCCGAGTAGCTGGGACTACAGGTGCCCGCCACCACACCCGGCTAATTTTTTTTTTTTTTGTATTTTTAGTAGAGACGGGGTTTCACCGTGGTCTCGATCTCCTGACCTCGTGATCCGCCCGCCTCGGCCTCCCAAAGTGCTGGGATTACAAGCGTGAGCCACCGCGCCGGGCCGAATCTTTACCTTCTTGTCTCTCCGGAGAGCCCTATCTCCCTTTTATTCACTCTTGCTTCCCATCCCAGTCCTGGCCCTCCCCCATACTCACCATGGGCAGTTAATAAGTTATATCTGAAATCTTGACTTGAGTAATTTCTTTCAAAGTTTCTCCTTGGAATCTGGGGAAGAATTTCTATATGGAGAGACTGTCAACTTTGATAGTCCCCAACATCCCCAAAACTCTTAGACTTCTTTATGAATCTGCCTCAAGTTTCACTCTGGAGAAAGTAAGGGTGAAAAGGAAGTGTATCAGAATAGGGATGGGGTGTAGTGGGGATAGGATGGAGATAGCAATGGGAGTGGGATTCACCTGGAGCTGGAGATTGAGACAGACGGGAAAACAGACAGAAATGAAGATAGCGATATGGATGCAATGGAGACCAGATGCGGATGGGGTTGGGGAAAGAATCTGAGGATGGAGAGAGGGACAGAGGAGATAAGTGAGAGTGGAATGGAGATGGGCAGGTGGATCTGTAGGGATCCTTGGCCCCTCCCTGGGACCTATGAGCTCAGAACCAGTATGGAGATAGGAGTGGTGATGGAAGGAGAGTAGAAGTAGGAATAGGATGAGTGTACTTCCTGTGATGAGGTCTCCTTACTCAGCAGTCAACACTCGGGTAGGAAACTGGCAGGGTGGCTTGCTTGCTTTCTTTTCCCTCCTTCCCTCTCTCCCTTCCTCCCTCCCTTCCTTCCTTCCTTCCTGAGATGGGATCTCACTATGTTGCCCAGACTGGTCTTAAACTCCTGGGCTCAAGCAATCCTCCCACCCCAGCCTCCCAAAGTGCTGAGATTACAGGCGTGAGCCACTGAACCTGGCTGCAGAGGCCACTTTCCACTTGGAAATGCTCTAGCTTCTGGCCACTCAAAGTGGGGTTCTGTGACCCAGCAGCAAGGACCTCACCAGGGAGCTTGTCAGAAATGCAGAATCCCTGGTCCTTCCCTGGGACCTACTAAACCAGAATCTGCATTTAGTAAGAGTCCCAGTGTGCACACTAAAGTTTAAGAAGCATTGTTCTAGAAAAAATTAAAAAGAAAAAAATGGAAAATATAAGTAAATCAATGCATTGTGTGGAAACTTGAAAATATATATATGCAAAATGTTTTTAAAATAAGATGATAAAGGAAAAGAAATAATGAAAAAAAAGCACTGCTTTAGCGAATGCCATGGCTGAAGCAGTGGCCACTCACCTTTCCCAGGCCACACTGCTGTTTCTGTCCCTCCGCATTGATGCATTTCCTCTGGCCATCCTGTCTGCCAAATTCAGGAAAAGACACCAGGAGACTGGCATCATGAAAACTTCAGGTTATGCTTCATGGTTTTTTTTTTTTAAATCCCTTATAAGCACCATTCATTTAAAAAAGTTTTAATGTTTTTAAAACATTCCACCACCACCCACTTCAAAAATTAGAATTTACCCAGCACCCCAAAAGCAGCCCCTCATCCATATGAGACTTCCCTCAGGTCACACACCCCGTTCTATCTCTAGAGGTAACACGATCTTGATTTTATGTTAGCTACTTGCTTGTTTTCCATTTTACCACTTATATACACATCTCTCAACAATGTAGTTTCATTTGACTTGTTTTTTGACTCACTTTTTTCTTTTTCTATAGGGACAGACAGTAGACAGGGTGTCCCTCTGTCATGTCATGACTCACTGCAGCCTTGAACTCCTGGCTGAAGTGATCCACACACCTCAGCCTCCTGAGTAGCTAGGACTCATGCTCCACCATACCTGACTAATTTTATTTTTGTACAGACAGGGTTTGGCTATGCTGCCTAGGTTTTTTTTGTTGTTTTTTTTACATTTATATAAGTGGAGTAATTTGTATCTTGTTTCATGTATTCAATCTATAAGATTCATAGTGCCGTAGTTCAGTCATTCCCATTGCTGAATAGTTTCCATCATATAAATATATCACAATATATTTCTCAATTATGCTATTGATGAACAACAGCATTGTTGGATTATTGTAAAAATGCTGCTATGCCGCTGCTGCACGAGTGGGCCCAGTGCCTGCATCAGCTCTTCGAGCTTCTCCCTAGTGGGCAGCAGCAGCTTCCGGGCTGACCTGGGCAGAGGCTATGGTGGGACTAGCGGCATGGGAGGCATCACCGCTGTCACAATCAACCAGAGCCTGCTGAGCCCCCTTAGGAGGTGGATCCCAACATCCAGGCCATGCGCACCCAGGAGAAGGAGCAGATCAAGAACCCCACCAACAAGTTTGCCTCCTTCATCGACAAGGTACTGTTCCTGGGGCCGCAGAACAAGAGGCTGGAGACCAAGTGGAGCCTCCTGCAGCAGCAGAAGACGGCTGGGAGCCACATGGACATGCTCCAGAGCTGCATCAACAACCTTAGGCGACAGCTGGAGACTCTGGGCCAGGAGAAGCTGAAGCTGGAGGCGGAGCTTGGCAACATGCAGGGGCTGGTGGAGGACTTCAAGAACAAGTACTAGGATGAGATCAATAAGCGTACAGAGATGGAGAATCAATTTGTCCTCATCAAGAAGGATGTGCATGAAGCTTACATGAACAAGTTAGAGCTGGAGTCTGGCCTGGAAGGGCTGACTGACGAGATCAACTTCCTCAGGCGGCTGTATGAAGAGAAGATCGGGGAGCTGCAGGCCCAAATCTCCTCCACGTCTGTGGTGCTGTCCATGGACAATAGCCGCTCCCTGGACACGGACAGCATCATCGCTGAGGGCAAGGCGCAGTACGAGATCTCCAACCGCAGGCGGGCTGAGGCTGAGAGCATGTACCAGATCAAGTATGAGAAGCTGCAGGCGCTGGCTGGGAAGCACTGGGATGACGTGCAGCATACAAAGACTGAGACCTCCGAGATAAACTGGAACATCAGTGGGCTCCAGGCTGAGACTGAGGGCCTCAAAGGCCAGAGGGCTTCCCTGGAGGCCGCCATCGCAGATGCCGAGCAGCCTGAGGAGCTGGCAGTTAAGGGTGCCAACGCCAAGCTCTCCGAGCTGGAGGCCGCCCTGCAGCCGGCCAAGCAGGACATGGCGCGGCAGCTGCGTGAGTACCAGGAGCTGATGAACGTCAAGCTGACCCTGGACATCGAGATCGAGGTCGCCACCTACAGGGAAGCTGCTGGAGAGCGAGGAGAGCCGGCTGGAGTCTGGGATGCAGAACATGAGTATCCATACGAAGACCACCAGCGGCTATGCAGGTGCGCTGAGCTCGGCCTATGGAGGCCTCACCAGCCCCGGCCTCAGCTACGGCCTGGGCTCCAGCCTTGGCTCTGGCATGGGCTCCAGCTCCTTCAGCCGCACCAGCTCCACCAGGGCCGTGGTTGTGAAGAAGATCCAG
Source organism: Nomascus leucogenys (assembly GCF_006542625.1). Taxonomy (NCBI): domain Eukaryota; kingdom Metazoa; phylum Chordata; class Mammalia; order Primates; family Hylobatidae; genus Nomascus; species Nomascus leucogenys. The sequence goes on along the minus strand of NC_044392.1, from coordinate 13,086,934 downwards.
ACCTGCAATGGGAAGCCGGTGTCCGAGTCCTTTGACGTCCTGCCCAAGTGAACAGCCAGGGCAGCCCCTCCCAGCCTGCCCCTCCTGCGGCTGCCCAAGAGCCCGGGAGAGAGGCCGGGGAGCACAGGGAACAGGAGACCCACCTGAGGCTCAGCCCTAGCCCTCAGCCCACCTGCGGAGGAGTTTACTGCCTGGGGATACCCCCTTGCCCATGTCTCCAGCTACAAAACAATTCAATTGCTTTTTTCTTTTTTGTGTGTGTCCAAAATAAAACATCGGCTAACTCTGCAAAAAAAAAAAAAAAAAAAAAAAAAAAAAAAAAAAAAATGGCTGCTATGATTGTTCTCATATAAGAATTCTGGCGAACATGCCACAAATCCTCTAGGGAAGTGATCTCAAATTATTTTTCTCATTTACCTGTAAAAGACTTTGTGTCCTTCCACACATTTAAATAAATAAACTTATTATATTATATTATATATATGACAAGATATCAAGCAACATTTTTTATGGCAGGTTTAGGTTCACAGAAAAATTGGGTTGAAAGTACAGAAAGTTTCCAAGCACCCCTCTGGCCACACATGCACAGCTATTCCCACTATCAACATCCTGCGCCAGAATGGTGCATTTGTTACAATCAATGAACCTACACTGACAGATCATTATCACCCAAAGTCTACAGTTTCCATTAGGATTCACTCCTGGTGTTTGTGCTATGACTTTCTTTCTTTCTTTTTTTCTGTGTGTGTGTGTGTGTGTGTGTGTGTGTGTGTGTGATGGAGTTTTGCTGTTGTTGCCCAGACTGGAGTGCAATGGCAGGATCTCAGCTCATTGCAACCTCCACCTCCTGGGTTCAAGCGATTCTCCCACTTCAGCCTCCTGAGCAGCTAGGATTACAGGTGCCCACCACCACATCTGGTTAATTTTTGTATTTTTAGTAGAGACAGGGTTTCACCATTGTTGGCCAGGCTGGTCTCGAACTCCTGACCTCAAGTGATCTGCCTGCCTCAAGTGATCCGCCCGCCTCAGCCTCCCAAAGTGCTGGGATTATGGGTGTGAGTCACTGTGCCCGGCCTAAAGTGGGTTCTTTGTAGGAATACATAGTTGGGTCTTGTTTTTTGATCTACTCTGAAAATCTTTTAATCAGTATATTTAGACTATTGACATTTAAAGTGATTATTGATATAGTTGGATTAATATCTACCATATTTGTTTTCTATTCATTGCCCTTCCTCTTTGTTCCCATTTTGACTTCCACTCTTTTGTTTGTTTGTTTGTTTTTGAGACAGGGTCTCAATCTATTGCCCAGGCTGGAGTGTAGTAGCATGATCATGGCTCACTGCAGCCTTGACCTCATGGGTCCAGGTGATCCTCCCACCTCAGCCACCTGAGCAGCTGGGACTACAGGTGCATGCCACCATGCCTGGCTAATTTTTGTGTTTTTTGTTTGTTTGTTTGTTTGTTTTGAGAAACAGGGTTTCACTACATTACCTAGGCTGGTCTCAAACTCCTGGGCTCAAGTGATCTGTCTGCCTCAGCCTCCCAAAGTGCTGGGATTACAGGCATGAGCCACGTGCCTGGCTGCATTTTGTGGTTTTAACTGAGCATTTTATATGATTCAATTTTCTTAAAATATCAAGAAAAATAGTAACTTTACAGTGGAGAAATTTGTGATCAAAGTTAACATCACCAGTAAAAAGACAAATAGATACCATGTGTCTCCTGACGTGATCATTGAGAAGGGCACAACGTCATTTATCTGGTATTCCTGCCAAAAAATGCATAACTCGAATTAATCATAAGGAAACATCAAACAAACCCAAATTAAAGGACATTCCACAAAGTAACCTGACTGTACTCTTCAAAATGTCGAGGTCATAAAAGATAAGGAAAGACAGAAGGAAATGTTTCAGTCATAAAGAAGACGTGACACATAACAACTGAAGGTAACTCATGGTCCAAGATTTTCTTTGCCTATAATGAATGTTATTAGGACAATTGGAAAAATTTGAATAAGACCATTTAGTATAAATATCAGCATTAGTTTCCTGATTATGATGTTTATATTGTGGTTCTGTAACAGAATGGCCTTGTTTTTAGGAAATCTATACCGTATTTTGAGATAAAGATATAGGTAGGTAGGTAGATAGAGCAAATGTGGTAAAAGGTTAACATCTGAGGAATCTGAGTGAGGGTATATGGGAATTCTTTGTAGTATTCTTGGAACCTTTCTGTAAATCTGAAATTATTTCAAAATAAAAAGTTAAAAACTTCTGAAGGTACTTAGAGTCCTAGTATTTAGATGGTATTAGAGAAGAGTGTTGTAGTAGTTGTGCTTTTAAATGTCAATGTTTATAGTACTCCAGAAATTATATCCTTTGCAACTATTCAATTTACAATGAAAATGTTAGATATCAACCTAAAAGTGTGAGGGTTTTTAGGGCAGTAAAACTTCTGTATACTACAATGGTGGATACATGTCATTATACTTTTGTCTAAAGTTATAGAATGGGCTGGGCAGTGGTGGCTCACGCCTGTAATCCTAGCTACTTGGAGGCTGAGACACAAGAATCGCTTGGACCCGGGAGGCAGAGGTTGCAGTGAGTGGAGATTGCGCCACTGCACTACGGCCTAGGTGACAGAGTGAGACTCTGTCTCAGAAAAAACAAGAACAAAAAAAACAAAAAACAAAAAACAAAAAACCACAGCCAAGTGCGGTGGCTCACACCTATAAAAGTTACTCGAATTAGTTCTTTTATCTTTTCCTCCAGTATGGTTATGTCATTCATTTGAAATACATTTTGTTTCATTTGTTTCTTTATATTGCATCATGTGCTCCCCCCTCATTCTTAGATTTTTACTTGTTTTCCTTTCAATTTATAAAACATATAAATTAGCGTGGTTCTAAAACTCAACTGTACAAAAAGGTCCACTCAGCAAAGCGTCTCTCCTGTTTCCCATCCTCTGTACCTCACTTCCATTCCCACATTCTTTCTACCCCATCCGACCCAGTACGGGTCACCAGTGTCATTTCTTTCTTTCCTTTTTTTTTTTTTTTTTTTGAGACGGAGTCTCACTCTGTTACCCAGGCTAGAGTTCAGTGGCATGATCTCGGCTCACTGCAATCTCTGCCTCCTAGGTTCCCTGCCTCAGCCTCCTGAGTAGCTGGGATTACAGGCACACACCACCATGCCCAGCTACTTTGTGTGTGTGTGTGTGTGTGTGTATTTTTAGTAGAGACGGGGTTTCACCATGTTGGCCAGGCTGGTCTCGAACTCCTGACTCAAGTGATCCGCCCACCTTGGCCTCCCAAACTGCTGAGATTACAGGCGTGAGCCACCACGCCCAGCCCAGTCTCTCTCTCCCCCTCCCTCTCTTCCTTCCTTCCTTCCTTCGTTTCTTTTCTTCTTTTTCTTTCTGAGACAGAGTCACGCTCTGTCTCCCAGGCTGGAGTCCAGTGGCACAATCTCAGCTCACCACAACCTCTGCCACCCAGGTTCAAGTGATTCTCCTGCTTCAGCCTCCCAAGTAGCTGGGACTACAGGCGTGCACCTCCACACCCAGCTAATTTTTCTACTTTTAGTAGAGATGGGGTTTAACCATGTTGGCCAGGCTGGTCTCGAACTCCTGACCTCCCGACTCCTGATTCACCTGCCTTGGCCTCCCAAAGTGCTGGGATTACAGGTGTGAGCCACTGCACCTGGCCCTGGTCTCATTTATTTCTGGTCTATTTTGTTATTTTTGCACCAATAGTAGGTATATGCATATTTTCTTTTTAAAAACATTTATTTATTTATTTAGAAGACTGTCTTGCTCTGTCACTCAGGCAGGAGTGTAGCAGCATGATCACAGTTCACTGCAGCCTCAACCTCTTGGGCTCAAGTGATCCTCCCACCTTAGCCTCCCATGTAGCTGGGACCACAGGTGTGAGCCACCACACCTGGCTAATTTTTTTATTGTTTGTGGGGATGGGGTTTGATGGTGTTGCCCAGGCTGGTCTCGAACTCCTGAACTCAAGCAATCCTCCAGCCTCAGTCTCCCAAAGTGCTGGGATTACAGGTATGAGCCACCTTGCCTGGCCCACATTTTCTTGTTTTCTCTTTCTGACACAAAAGGTAGCATATTATAGATACTCTTTTGCACTTTGCTTTTTTCATGTAACACTGTATATTGGTTGGCTGGCACAGTGGCTCATGCCTGTAATCCCAACACCTTGGGAGGCCAAGACTGGCGTATCACTTGAGGCCAGGAGTTTGAGACCAGCCTGGGCAACATGGTGAGACTCTGTCTCAAAAAAAAAAAAATTAAAGTTAATAAGACCTAAAACCTGTTAGAAATATGAGTAAAAGACGGCCGGGCATGGTGGCTCACTCCTGTAATCCCAGCACTTTGGGAGGCCAAGGTGGGCAGATCAAGAGGTCAGGAGATCGAGATCATCCTGGCTAACACAGTGAAACCCCGTCTCTACTAAAAATACAAAAAATTAGCCAGGCATGGTGGCGGGCACCTGTAGTCGCAGCTACTCGGGAGGCTGAGGCAGGAGAATGACGTGAACCCGGGAGGCAGAGCTTGCAGTGAGCCGAGATCAAGCCACTGCACTCCAGCCTGGGCGACAGAGCGAGGCTCCGTCTCAAAAAAAAAAAAAAAGAAAGAAATATGAGTACAATACATGAATAAACACATCACAAAGAAAGATTTTAAAATAACTTTTTTTTGAGGAAAAAAATTATATACAAGATAGATAGATGATAGATAGATAGATAGATGATAGATAGGGCCAGGCACGGTGGCTTATGCCTGTAATCCTAGCACTTTGGGAGGCCGAGGTGGGCGGATCACGAGGTCAGGAGATTGAGACCATCCTGGCTAACACAGCGAAACCCCGTCTCTACTAAAAATACAAAAAATTAGCCGGGCGTGGTGGCGGGCGCCTGTACTCGGGAGGCTGAGGCAAGAGAATGGCGTGAACCCGGGAGGCGGAGCTTGCAGTGAGCCGAAATCGTGCCACTGCACTCCAGCTTGGGTGACAGAGCGAGGCTCCGTCTCAAAAAAAAAAAAAAAAGATAGATAGATAGAGATACAGATAGAGATAGAGATATTTAATTTTGTAAATGTCTACAAGCCTCAAGAACATTCAGGAATAGTCTTGACCTCACTAAACAACTAAATAAGGCACCAGTGACTGATCCTGGAGTGACAGAGGTATGTAGCTTTTAGATAGCGAATTTAAAATAGCTGTCTTAATGAAGTTCAACAAACTTCTAGACAACACAGAGAAGAAATTCAGATCCTATCAAAGAAATTTAACAGAGATTGAAATAATTTTTTAGAAAGCAGAAATTCTGGAGCTGAAAAATTCAATTAACAAACTGAAAAATGCGGCCGGGTGCGGTGGCTCAAGCCTGTAATCCCAGCACTTTGGGAGGCCAAGGCGGGTGGATCACAAGTTCAGGAGTTCAAGACCAGCCTGGCCAACATGGTGAAATCCTGTCTCTATTAAAAACACAAAAATTAGCCAGGCGTGGTCGTGAGCACTTGTAATCCCAGCTACTCGAAAGGCTGAGGCAGAGAATTGCTTGAGGGGGGCAGATGTTGCAGTGAGCTGAGATTGTGCCACTGCACTCCAGCCTGGGTGACAGAGCAAGACTCGTCTCAAAAAAAAAAGAAAAAGAAAAATGCATGAGTCTCTCAACAGCAGAAGAAAGAACTAGTGAGCTTGAAGACAAGCTACATGAAAATATACAGTCAAAAGAGAAGGAAAAAATGAATTAATAAACAAATGAAGCATGCCCGCAAGATCTAGAAAATAGTCTCAAAAGGGCAAATCTAAGAGCTATTTGCCTTAAAGAGGATGTAGAGAAAGAGATTGAGCCAGAAAGTTTATTCAAAGAAAGAACAACAGAAAACTTTCTAAACCTAGAGAAAGATGTGAATATCCAGGTATAAGAAGGTCAAAGAACACCAAGTAGATACGACCCAGATGAGACAACCTTGAGGCATGTAATAATCAAACTATCTCTCTCTCCCTTTTCTTTTTTTCTTTTTTAAATTTGAGACATGATCTCACTCTGTTGCCCAGGCTGGAGTGCTGTGGTGCAATCACGGCTTACTGCAGACTCAACTTCCCAGGCTTAAGCAATCCTTCTGCCTTAGCCTCCCAAACAGCCAGGACTATAAGCACGCACCACCAAGCCCCGCTAATTTTTTAAATTTTTTGTAGAGATGGGGTGTCACCATGTTGCTCAGGCTGATCTCGAACGCCTGGGCTCAAATCCTTCCCACTCAGCCTCCCAAAGTGCTGGATTATAGGCATGAGCCACTGTACCTGACCCAAACTCTCAAAGGTCAAGGATAAAGAAAGGATCCTAAAAGTGGCAAGAGAAAAGAAGCAAATAACATACAATAAAGCTCCAATATATCTGGCAGTGGACTTCTCAGCAAAAACCTTCTAGGCCAAGAGGAGTGAAATTACATATTCAAAGTGCTGAAGAAAAAACTTTCAACTTAGAATATTATATCCAGCAAAATTATCCTTCAAACATGAAGGAGAAATTATTTCCCAGACAAATAAAAGCTGAAGGATTTCATCAATACCAGACCTGTCTTACAAGAAATGCTAAATGAATTCTTTAATCTAAAAGAGAGGGACATTAATGAGCAACAAGAAATCATCTGAAGATATAAAACTTACTGGTAATAGTAAGTACACAGACAAATACAGAATACTCTATCCCTGTGATTTTGGTGTGTAAGCCACTCATATCTTTAGTAGGAAGACTAAAAGACAAATCTATCGACAATAATAACTACAACAATTTTTAAGAGATAGACAATATAAAAAGATCTAGAGACAACAAAAAGTCAAAAAATTAGGGGGTTGGAATTAAAATGTAGAGTATTTTACTTTTCTCTTTGCTCATTTTTTTTTCTCTTCTTTGTAATCATAGTTAAGTTGTTATCAGTTTAAAACAATTGGTTAGCTAGGTGCAGTGGTGTGTGCTTGTATCCCAACTACTCAGGAGGCTGAGGTGGGAGGATCACAAGTTTGAGCCCAACGTAGGCAAAAGAGCAAGACCTGCTTCAAAAAAATTTTAATATAATTGACTATAAGATGTTATTTGTAAGCCTCATGGTAACCACACACACACACACACACACACACAAAACTATAATAGAACACAAAAAATAAAAAGCAAGAAACTAAAACATACTACCAGAGAAAATTACTTTTACACAAAGGAAGACAGAAAAGAAGGAAGGGAAGGCCAAGAAAACAACCAGAAAACAAACAACAAATGGTAGTAGTAAGTCATTACCTGTCAACAATAATATGGAATTTAAATCAACTAAATTATTCAATCAAAAGACATAGAGTGGCTGAATGGGTAGAAAAACAAGACCAAACCATATGTTGCCTATAAGAAACTAACTTTACCTATAAAGACACATGTAGATTGAAAATGAAAGGATGGAAAAAGATATTCCATGCACATGGAAAACAAAAATCAAATCAAAATGGATTAAAAACTTAAACCTAAGACCTGAAACTATGAAACCACTAAAAGAAAACATTGGGGAAACTCTTTAGGACACTGGTCTGGCAAAGATTTCTTGACTAAGACCACAAAAGCACAAGGCAACCAAAGAAAAATGGACAAATAGGATCACATCAAGCTAAAAAGCTTCTGCACAGCAGAGGAAACAATTAACAAAGAAAAGGGACAACCCATGGAATGGGAGAAAATATTTGCAAACTACCCATCTGACAAGGGATTAATAATTGAATACATAAGGAGTTCAAGCAACTCAATAGAAAAAAAACAAAAAAAAACAAAAAAAAAACCTATTTTTAAAATGGGCAAAAGATTTGAATACACATTTCTCAAAAGAAGACATACTAATGGCCAACGGTCCTCCAGTCAGCCTGCAAAATCGTGGTATATGAAAAGTCACCCCTCCATATACATGGGTTTTGCATCTGGCAAATATTGTTTGATCAAAAAAAATCCACATCTAAGTGGACTCACATAGTTCAGACTCAGGTTGTCCAAGGTTTAACTGTACTGTTTCTTCTCTGCCTGTCTTCCATTTCGACTACTTTCTCTCTGACTCTTTTTACTTCGGAAGAAAACATCCACTAACTTGGTAAAGAGATAACTTCCAATGAAAAATATCTGAGCTACAACAGACGCAGAGAGAAATCTTGTCTGAAACTTCCCTTATCTGACTAACTCAGAGCCTAAGGAGGCATAGCTGCCACAAACCCTCCTCCAGAGGTCTCTGGTCACAGCAGCACTGACCTTGGACATCAAGACTGTTTTTAAAAAATTGTGTAAAGCTGGATGCAGTGGCTCACACCTGTAATCGCAGCACTTTGGGAGGCAGAGGCAGGTGGATCACTTGAAGCCAGGAGTTTGAGGCCAGCCTGGCCAACATGGTGAAATCCCATATCTACTAAAAATACAAAAATTAGCTGGATGTGGTGGCAAATGCCTGTAATTCCAGCTACTCAGGAGGCTGAGGCAGGAGAATCACTTGAACCCAGGAGGCAGAGGTTGTAGTGAGCAGAGATCGCACCACTGCACTCCAGCTTGGGGAACAAGAGTGAAACTCTGTCTCAAAAAAATAAAAAATTGTATAAACAAGACTCATAAGAAGCTTCCATTCTTTGAAGTCCTAAAGCCCCGCTGGGGTAGTATATAGGTTGGTACATAAACTTTTACCCCCAGCTGTTCAGGGAGCTACTCTCTCTATAGGGTACACCCACATGTGTATTTTCCCCCTGTTACTCTATTGCCATTTAATTCAGAGGCCCCCAACCAGCTGGACTTACGTTGGTAGAGGAGAATTCTTTCTTCCCAACACTTTTCTCTTGATTTCATTTGCATCCTCTTGGTTTTTCCAAAGCAAACATGGACAAATAGGATCACATCAAGCAAAACTGTCTTTCTTCAATGCCCCTTATAACATTTCCACTTGAATTTATTCTCCTTTGAGTACCTTATAATGTAGGCTTTATTTCTGAAATCATTTTGTCTGTTTCTTCTTTCCTGAGTTCAGTGAACTCTTAATTTATTCCTTCAGAGCAGGGTGATGTCCATTTTCTTTTAAGTTTTGAATTTTGGTTTCAAGGTGGTTTTCCTTTTTTTGTTTTTTTTTGATAAATTTATGAGGTACAAGTATAATTTTGTTACATGCATAGATTACATAGTGGTCAAGTCAGAACTTTTAGGGGGTCTACCACTCAAGTCACATACATTGTACCCCTTAAGTAAAGGGTACCCAGCTACTCGAAAGGCTGAGGTGAGAGGATTGCTTGAGCCTAAGAGTTCAAGTCCAGCCTGGGCAACGTGATGAGACCCTGTCTCAAAGGAAAAAAAAAAAAGCTAGAGAGTGATTTGTCATATCCTCAAATGTTTGCCTGAAGACGACAATTCATTGAGTTTGCTGTGTTGTGTTACAGCATTTTTCTTCTGCTTCATGGTAATTTTTCTTTTGGGGGGAAATGTAGAAATGTTCATCACTTGAGCTATTTTGGTTCTCATTTTCTTATAGAAACTTTTAATCTGTTTTTGGCTATTTATTTTTTGGAACGAGAGTGGTCTCCAAGATTCTTAGTTGAATGGCGTCCCCTTCTGTCAGTGTAGTGAAGTACAAGTTTTTTTTGAGACGAAGTTTTGCTTGTTGCCCAGGCTAGAGTGCAATGGCTCGATCTCAGCTCAACGCAACATCAGCCTCCTGGATACAAGTGATTCTCCTGCCTCAGCCTCCCGAGTAGCTGGGATTACAGGCATGCACCACCAAGGCCGGCTAATTTTATATTTTAAGTAGAGATGGTGTTTCTCCATGTTGGTCAGGCTGGTCTCGAACTCCCGACCTCAGGTGATCCGCCCACCTCACATCCTAAAGTGCTGGGATTACAGGTGTGAGCCACTGCACCCGACCTGAAATACAAGTTGTTTTTTTTTAATGCAGTAGTTCTTTTTAAATTTGGGGGAGGGAAGTGGGCAGAGTGTGTGTGTGTGTGTGTGTGTGTGTGTGTGTGTGTGTGTGTGTTGCTGTTGTTTTTCAGGTTTTTTTTTTTTTGAGACAGAGTTTTTCTCTCTCACCCAGGCTGCGGTGCAGTGATGCCATCCTAGCCCACTGCAGCCTCGAACTCCCAGGCTCAAGCAATGAACACAGCAGTTCTTAAGTGTGATTCAAGAACCGTTAAGGGTCCCCAAAACCTTTCAAGTAGCTGTAAAGTCAAAACTATTTTAATAATACACTAATATATTTTTGTCTTTCTGACCTTCATTCTCTTAACAAGTATGGAGCTTTCTTTTCTTGTTCTTCTTCTTCGTCTTCTTTTTTTTTTTTTGAGATGGAGTCTGATGCAGTGGCACGATCTCGTCTCACTGCAACCTCCGCCTCCCAGGTTCAAGCGATTCTCCTACCTCAGCCCCCCAAGTAGCTGGGATTACAGGTGCGTGCCACCATGCCTGGCGAATTTTCATGTTTTTAGTAGAAACGGGGTCTCACCATGTTGGCCAAGTTAGTCTCAAACTCCTGACCTCAAATGATCCACCTGCGTCAGCCTCTCAAAGTGCTGGGATTACAGGTGTGAGCCACAGTGCCTGGCCCACAAGTATGGACTTTTCTAGGAGCTACAGGACATGTGATATTGCATCAGATTGAATTTAGACACGCAGATATAAGACCAGCTGTCTTCTGTTTAGCCAGATATTAACAGATTTGCAAAAATGTAAAATAATGCCACTCTTCTCATGAAATTTTTTGTTTTGGAAAATACAGTTATTTTTCATTTAAAAATTAGTTATGTTAATATGTAATCGGTTTGTTATTCTTTTTAAATTAATTCCTAAAATACTTTTTAAATTATCAGTTTTAATATTGAATATAGTAAATGTTGATAGATATAACCTACAAATACAAAAGCTCTTTAGGGTACTCATTTTAAGAGTGTAACAAAGTCCTGAAACCAAAAAAGTCTGAGAACTGCTGCTTTAATGGATGGCTCTGTGTGTGTGTGTGTTCATGTGTGTGTGCGTGTGTGCGTGTGTGCGTGTGTGTGGTGGGAATTGTATCTCCTGCAAGTTTTGGGTTCTGTTTTGTGTTACATGCCCTACATTTTCCTCTTTTGATTCTTTTTTTCTCCCCCTTGGTACTCACTGGTTATAGCACGTTTTGATTCTTTTCCCCTTCACCACCTAATCTTCAAAGGGTGCCTCTCCTTTCCTTTCTTGCATTCTATTCCCCCAGAAGCCCGACTTTTCTGAGGTTGTCTCCTTGAGGCTACGCTGCCCTTTTAAGTCCCTCCCCATGGTCAGTGCTCTGATCTACAGGATTCGTTTTCGTGTTGTTTCTCTTAGGGCGGATGATTTCAGATCAATCTTTGGCCTGCTGTTACCTGCCCCCCTCTTCTCTTTCACAGTTTTTCCAGGACTGCCCTCGCTCTCCACAAAGATTTGCAGTAGAATCGTGAAAGCCATCTCACTGGAATTTGGTGTTTATTTTTTCTACTTACAGGTAATTTAAAGTTTAGGAATTCTCTGTCATCTAGTCATGCTGAGAATTTAGTTTTTGTTATTATTTTTTTCTATATCAGGAATCAGGAGTCAACAAATCTTCTTTTTTTTTTTTTTTTTTTTTTTTTGTGGAGACAAGATCTCACTGTGTTGCCCAGGCTGGTCTAGAACTCCTCAAGAGATCCTCCGGTCTGGGATTACAGGTGTGGCAGCACCTGGCCAGCAGATTTTTTCTTAAAGGGCCATATAGTAAATAATTGAGGCTTGCAGGCCATACTGTCTCTCTCTCTTCTTTTGTTTTTTTTTTCTGACAGAGTCTCACTTTATCACCCAGGCAATGGCATGGTCGGAGCTCACTGCAGCCTTGATCTCCCTGGCTCAAGGGATCCTCCTGCGTCATCTCCCCAAGTAGCTGGGACTACAGGCTTGCACCACAACGCCCGGCTAACTTTTTGTATTTTCAGTAGGGACAGGTTTTCACCATGTTGGCCAGGCTGGTCTCGAATTCCTAGACTCAAGTGATCCGCCCCCCTTGGCCTCCCAAAGTGCTGGTATTACAGGCATGAGTCACCGCACCCATCCCATACTGTCTATCACACAACTCAACCTGCCTTTGTAACATGAAGCACTCATACAATGCATGAACTAATCGATGTGTTGACAAAAACAGGTGCCTAGCCCACAGGATGTTATTTGCTGACCTTTGTTCTATATGGTTGCTTGGGATATGAAGCGATTCTGATTTGGACAGCCACTATTATCTTTGGCAACTCAGAAGTTCATAGTGATTTGTACGGGTTCTTTATGTTTGCAAAATAAAATACAACTCTCTTTGTGGCAGACACAGAGACGCACTGCCCAGATCCCCCTTCAAGGAAGAACTTGTTGCCCAGCTGCAGGGAGTGCAATAGGCAGACAGCCTCCAACTGTCAGCTATTTCAGGATCTGCCTCATCTGCAGAGAGCTGCTTCACCCAAGGTCATACGCTTCCCAGCAATCCGTAGCTGGTAGAAAGGCCCAGCTATTTTGGCTTAACTTAGAACACTTTGATGTACAGTGTTTGCTCCAGAGCTCCCTGCTGGGTTGCTTGAGGCTTTGTGGGGCCTGATTCTCAGTTCAAGTTCTTCCTCTGCCCAATCCTGCTTCCTTCTTCCTTTCACAAGAGTCGATCCCTACTAAGCTTCTTGCACCTCAGATTCCATCTCAGCATCTGCACCTGGAGAATCAATCTGTGACCCTCCTGGTAGTTATATGCATTGCAGATATTTTCCTCCATGACTTGTGTTTGGTTATGCTGCATTTTTCCCCCAACACAGTGTACCCCTGCCTTATTGCCCTTATTTTACCTTAGGTTATTCTCCCTCCTTCCACCTGGCTCACTGTGACTCTCTTCAGCACCGTTCATGTGATAATTCCTGCTAATTTCAGTAGAGATGTTCCTTCTAATGCTTTGGCCTCTCGGTTCCTTAGCATACGCTCCTCCTGTGGTCTTTTTATCCACTAAGTCAGCCACTCATCCCCATAGTCATGCCCTAGATTTTGTTATGACAAGTTATTGCAACCTTTCTTTACTCCCAATTTCACACACCCCATTCTCCAATAGGCTTCTCCTATTTTCAGCTCACATCTAACGCTCCAGCTCCAGTGATCATTACCTACAATGCATTCATCTTACCACCTTCTCACTGTGTGCCCTCATCTGTCTCCTTCCTTCGTGTTATAGACTAAATTGTGCCCCCCACCAAAGTTCATATATTGAAACCCTAACCCCCAATGTGACTGTATTTGGAAATAGGGCCTGAAAAGAGGTAATTAAGGCTAAAATGAAGTTGTAAGAGTGGCCCTATCGCATAGGACTAGTGTCCCTATAAGAACAGGACGAAATCACCTTGGGCAAGGCTGAGAAAGGGCTGCGGGGCGGTGGGAGTGCAAACTGAAAAGATGCAGACCACTGGGCCTCTACTTCTTTCTCCAGTTCTGATCCGGCCTGCATCTGCCTCCTTCCTGAACAGGCCAGAGAATTCATCTAAATGGCCTAAGCAGGCTAGGCGCTGTGGCTCACACCTGGAAACCCAACACTTTGGGAGGCCGAGGTGGGCAGATCACCTGAGGTCAGGAGTTCAAGGCTAGCCTAGCCAACATGGCAAAACCCCATCTCTACTAAAAAAATACAAAAATTAGCCAGGCATAGTGGCGTCTGTAGTCCCAGCTACTTGAGGGGCTGAGGTGGAAAGATCGCTAGAGCCTGGGAGGTTAAGGCTGTGATTGTGCCACTGCACTCCAGCCTGGGTGACAGAGCAAGACCCTGCCTCAAAAATAAATAAATAAATAAATAAATAAATAAATAAATAAATAAATAAAAATAAGAGTGCTTGGCAGCTTGATCAAGCTATGCCAGGAACCCATCTCTCAGGAAGCAGCTCTTCTCCTGTGCCATTGTCAGCTTTGTCCTGTCTGAGTCCATGGGACTCTCCTGTTTGATGGTGGCCTTCCTCATCCTCTTCATCATGTGAAGCTCCATGGAGATCACCTACCCATACCTGCTTCTGTGACCTCATGCCATTCCTGGTGTTGGAATGTGCCAAGGTTTGCCATTAAACACACATTTCTCATTTCATATATATTATATATATGTGTGTGTGTGTGTGTGTGTGTGTGTGTATATACAGCCACTCATCCCCGTAGTCATGCCCTTCATATATAAAATATATATGAAGAGGCACCAGAGACCTCTCTGCATAGTCACAGAGGAAAGGTCATAAGGTCATGTGAGGACAGCCACAAGGCAGATGTCAAAAGCCAGGAAGAAGGGCCTCACCAGCAACTTACCATACCCTGCTTGTACCTCCATCCTGGACGTCCAGCTTCTAAAATTAGGAGAAAATAGTCGAGTGTGGTGGCTTGCGCCTATAATCCCAGCACTTTGGGAGGCTGATGTGGAAGGATCATTTGAGATCAAGAGTTTGAGACCAGCCTGGGCAACATAGGGAGACCCAGTCTTTAAAAAAAAAATTTTGTTTTAATTAGCTGGGTGTGATGGTGCACACCTGTAGTCCTAGCTACTTGGGAGGCTGAGGTAGGAGGATTGACTGAGCCCAGGGAGGTGGAGGCTGCAGTGAGCCATGATCACACCACTGCAATACAGTCTGGGCGACAGAGCAAGACCTTATCTCAAAATAAACAAACAAAAAAAAGATGACAAAATAAAAGTCTGTCGTTTAAGTCACCCATTCTGTGGTATCTTGTTATGGCAGCCTGAACCGACCAATACACCTGCTCACCCAGTTTAAATTCCATGCTCAATCATAATCAGCCATTGCAATTACCCTCAACTGTATTATCAACCGTCAATTTATATTACTTGCTTGGCAAAACCCAAATCCTTGTGAAATCCAGTTCTTCTATATCTACATCGATGCTGCTGTATATGGCTGAAGAAAAGCAACTGTGTTGACTGGACTACTTTAAATTCATGACCACTTACCTCAAGTGGGCACTTAACTTCCTGGCAATTATTCTACATTTTTCTAGTCCATTAACTCTCCTCCTCTCTGAGTTAATTATTTCACAGCTTTTCCTCCCTCTTTATACATGTTCCATCCTAACTCTCTGCTGATGACCTTGTTTCTTATTTCACTAATAGAGGCCACCAGGAGAGAACTCCCACAGCCATCAAATCCACCAAGCCAACAGCATCCTTCCACAAATCCTCTGCCTTCTCTCCCGGCTGGCTGTGCCCTCTCTTTGCTCCTGCAATTTCCCTAACTCTCCTATACCGTTGCTATTTACTCCCCAGTAGATAATCACCATAAGAATGCAAAGATGCTGTACTAGCTTCCGAACTCTCCAAAAACCCAGGAAACAAAAAGGCAAAGGCTAAGCTTTTTCTTATTTCCCCTTCCAGCTATTGTACTGTTTATATTAATTAATTAATTTATTTATTTATTTATTTATTTTGAGACGGAGTTTCGCTCTTGTTGCCCAGGCTGGAGTGCAATGGTGCGATCTCAGCTCACCGCAACCTCCGCTTCCCGAATTCAAGTGATTCTCCTGCCTCAGCCTCCCGAGTAGCTGGGATTACAGGCATGCACCACCACGCCTGGTTAATTTTGTACTTTTAGTAGAGATGGGGTTTCTCCATGTTGCTCAGGCTGGTCACAAACTCCCAACCTCAGGTGATCCTCCCGCCTCGGCCTCCCAAAGTGCTGGGATTACAGGCGTGAGCCACCATGCCCCGCCGTCTCTGTTCTCTTTTAAAGCACAATCCCTCAACACAAGTGCTCAGCGTCTCCACTTTCCCTCCATCTGGTCTCCCCAGCGCCCCCTCGTCAGGTGTTCACCCCGTGCTCCTCCAGGGCTAGTCTGCTCTTGCTTCCCATCTTGCTGGAAGACCACCAGCAGCAGTTGACAGAGTTGGTCACTCTCTCCTCCTTGGACACATTTTCTTCACTTTGTTTCCAGAGTAGCATTATCTCCTGCTTATCATCTACCTCAATCTACCTCAGTCTACCTCAGTGAAAAGCTTTACTGGTTCCTCCACATCTCCCAGACCTCCAATAATAAACCAGGCCATTGCTCTTTCTCTCTCTCTCTCTCTCTTTTTTTTGTTTTTACACAGAGTCTCAATTCTATCACCCAGACTGAAGCACAATGGCACGATCACAGCTCATTGCAGCCTTGAACTCGTAGGCTCAAGCGATCCTCCCACCTCAGCCTCCTGAATAGCTGGGACTACAAGCACACACCGCCATGCCCAGCTAACTTTCTATTTTTTATTTTTATTTTTTGTAGAGACGAGGTTTTACTATGTTGCCTAGGTTAGTCTCGAACTCCTGGGCCCAAATGATCCTCCCACCTTGGTCTCCCAAAGTGCTGGGATTATAGGCATGAGCCACCGTGTCCAGCTTCTCTTTCTTAATGGAATTTAGGCAAAATTTATTACTCATGGCCTTGGAATGCTCTTTCCTCAGATAGCCACATGGCTCATTGTTATTTCCTTCCAGCTTTCTTCAAAGGTCCGCTTCTCAGTGAAGCTTTATCCTGACCACCCAGCTGAAAATTGCAATCCTCTTCCATCTACCATGTACATATTCTCTATTTGCTTTCCTTCCTTTATTTCTCTCTGTAGGTGTGACCTAACATAACATATAATTTACTTCTGTACCTTGTTTGCTTTCTGTCTTCCCCTTTAGAACATGAGCTCCATGACGAAAGGCGTTTTTGCCTGCTTTAGTCACTTTATCTCCAGCAACTACAACAGTGCCTTGTGTATATATATATATATATATATATATATATAGTAGGCACTCAATAAACATTCACTGAATGAATGAACAGTAATGCTCACTTGCCCATAAATACAAGCACCTCATCTTTTACCACAAAGGGTATTTGTAAATATTTAGGTTGTTTCTACCCAGATTATGGCTTGGTAATTCTTTTTTTTTTTTAATTTTTATTCTTTTTGTAGAGACAGGGTCTCACTATGTTGCCCAGGATGGTCTTGAACTCCTGGGCTCAAGCGATCTGCCTGCCTTGGCCTCCTAAAGTGCTGAGATTACAGGCATAAGCCACCGTGCCTGGCCTCATGTACGTTTTTAGAGCACAGAGAAACTCAGCAATGAGCAAAGGCTTACGCGGTCACCACCAATCAAAAACTTCTTTTTTTTTTTTGAGGCAAGATCTTGCTCTGTTGCCCAGGCTGGAGTGCAGTGGCACCATCATAGCAAGCTGCAGTCTTGACCTCATAGGCCTAAGTCATCCTCCCACCTCAGCCTCACAAGTAGCTAAGACCACAGGTACAAGCCACCATATCCAGCTAACTTTTAAAATTTTTTAAATTTTTAAATTTAAAAATTTTGAGGCCAGGCTGACCTCAAACTCCTGAGCTCAAGCGATCCTCCCACCTTGGCTTCCCAAAGTGCTGGGATTATAGGTGTGAGCAACTGTACCTGGCAAAAACTTTTTAAGAGCTTCGCTTCCAGGATTAGGCAACTTTAACCTTCAACAGTGATCATAACCCTCAGTTTTCAGATCAGATTATAGGGAAATGTGTAATGTCTTACTGACACACTAATCCCATCACTGCTCACACCACCCATAATTAGCTGGGGATAGTAGAAAGCCAAAATGGGATTTTGAAACATAAATTGGTTAAAATGTATCGACCAAAATGGTCAGATGTCTTGCCCATAATTCTCAAGAATTATGTACAGGCACATGCAACTTCCTTCTACAGTTCCAGTGACCATCCACTTGGAAAACATTTATGTGTAAAATGGGATTTTGCTAGATATTCACAAAGCATTACTGAAGTGTGTCCAAACTTTCCATGCACAGAAACAAGAGTCTAAACAATCACCCTGGTGAAACTGAGCTGGAGGTTGAATATACATGAAGATTAATCAGAGGAAAGAAGCGTCACTTGAACTTTCCTAGAGAGATGATCCCGGCTTGTACTCACTGCCCATGCACCCTGGACCAGGCTTCTCAGCTTGAGAAGATGTCTGCCTCAGGGGCATGGCAGCTTCTTGTGCCATTTTTTTTTTTTTTTTTTTTTTGAGACAGAGTCTTGCTGTGTTGCCCAAGCTGGAATACAGTGGCGCCATCTTGGCTCACTGCAACCTCCAACTCCCGGCTTCAAAGGATTCTCCTGCCTCAGCCTCCCAAGTAGCTGGAACTACAGGCACCTGCCACCACGCCCAACTAATTTTTGTATTTTTAGTAGAGACGGAGTTTCACTATGTTGGCCAGTCTGGTCTTGAACTCCTGACTTTGTGATCCACCCTCCTCAGCCTCCCAAAGCACTGGGATTACAGGTGTGAGCCACCGCGCCTGGCTCTTGTGCCTATTTCATGAGCTTTTAGCCTTAAGAACAACTTGCTGGATATTTTCTATTGGCTTATTATTTGCTCCCTGGATGCCAGCTGAGCAGGAGGCTGGGAGTGGGCTAGTTTGTGAGCAAGGTAAGAGGTTACAACTTTAAAGAGAATAATTCTGTCACCAACCTCTCTTCTGCAAGGAAAAAACTTAAGCAATTAGCAATTTTCTCTCATTTGACCAAAAAAAAAAAAAAAAAAAAAAAGACCCTACTCAATTCTCACCTCAAAAGTTTAAAGGTAGCTGGGTGTGGTGGCTCATGCCTATAATCCTAGCACTTTGGGATGCAGAGGCAGAAGGCTTGCTTGAGTCCAGGAGTTTGAGCCCAGCCTGGGTAACATAGCAAGGCCTCATCTCTACAAAAAAAAAAAAAGTTTTTTTTAATTAGCTGAGTGTGGTGGCATTCCCCAGAGTCCTAGCTACTCAGGAGGCTGAGGCGAGAGGATTGTTTGAGCTCACGAGTTTGAAGGTATAGTGGCCTACAATGGCACCACTGCACTCCAACCTGGGCAATAGAGTGAGACCCTGTCTCAAAAAAAAAAAAAAAAGTTTAAAGACACAGTGAGTGTGCTGGCCCCCTCCGCTCTATGAACAAGAGACCAAATGATGAGGCCAGCTTTACCAAGCAGTTATCACAGTGCTGGTCACATTTTCCCTTCTGAATGTATCAGTTGGTTTGGGGTCTCGTTTCTAAGGTAGAGACAACTTGCCATACCAAGGTAATAAGGATCTTCCCCTCCAGAAAGAATAGAATTATCAAAAAGATCAAGAAAAGTTTCAAAATGACTGATGGACCTTTGTCTGAATATTGGTGTATGGCTTTTGTGTGTCAAAAATCCAGGGATAAAAATATGACACTTTTCTTAAACTATCCCTTCTGTTCATAAAGAAACTTCATATCTCTGAGTGTTGAATCTATTCTCAGGGGACCCCCATGATAGCAATGTCCCTCATCTAGGGAGACTTTTGAAGCCTGGGGACACACACACAAAAAATTGTTTCTGACTGCTGCTGGTCTAGGACCAATAAAACCCTCCGAATGCACACAGTCCCCAGTGTAATTTCCAATACTTCCACACTCTTTCCACAAATAGCCACAACCATTAAAGGGTTTTAATGTTTCATTCAAAATGGATTAGTTCCTGTGGCCAATAGCCAATGTAATTATAATGAATGTTGTATTAATCCTTATGATATTTCCCTGAGTTCAATACATCACTGTATCTTAATCTTCCGCTATTCAGTTGCTCAATTACCCAATTAGACTGTTGGTGATCATTTACTGGGACTTATTTCATCTGTGGTACATGAGCTTACTTTTGGTTCCTAAGGAATTGGTCTGGCTTATGTGATTATGGGGATATTATTCTGGTTATGCACCACTTCTAGTCTCTCCCCTAAGCAAAATTATGGAATGTCGGAGAAATAACTGAAATGGAAAGGCTGTGGACATTAACTTTCCCAATATATGGTGTTGCCAGGTCCATTAAGAAAAATTATTTAACATTTTGAAACAAGTTGGTAATGTCACATATAATAATATTCTAGACGATGTAACAACAAAAAAGACTTCTGCCACTAGCGGTATGGCTCACTAGATACTTTGGAAAGCTCTTCTTTAAAATATATTGATAGTGGATACATTTCAACAAATAGGTATTTATACACTTAGGACTACAAGTAACTAAGGAAAATCTCTAGGAGCCTGAAACAAACACAAAGAGCTGAAATTGGTGATGTGCCCATATGGAAAGAAGATTACCATGGGGAGGCCAGGTGCAGTGGCTCATGCCTGTAATTCCAGCACCTTGGGAGTCTGAGGCATGTAGATAACTTGAGGTCAGGAGTTCAAGACCAGCCTGGCCAACATGGCAAAACCCCATCTCTATGGAAAAAAAAAATACAAAAATTAGACAGGTGCGGTGGTGGGTGCCTGTAGTCCCAGCTGCTCAGGAGGCTGAGGCAAGAGAATTGCTTGAACCTGGGAGGTGGAGGTTGCAGTGAGCCAAGATTGTGCCACTGGACTCCAGCCTGGGGGACAGTGAGATTCTGTCTCAAAAGAAAAAAAAAAACTACCATGGGGAAAATGCCAGTCCTAGAAACCTAGAGCTGTGAGTTTTGAGCTAGGCTTCGTTTAAACCTAGTGCTTTAAATTAAACAGATTTAGTTTAACATGAGATAGTGTCGCAGAACCAACAATAACAAAACAGATTAACTAAATCTGTTTAACTAAATCTGATTAACTAAATTTTTTTTTTTTTTTTTTTTTTTTTACAGGATCTTGTTCTGTTACCCAGGCTGGAGTGCAATGGCGCGATCTCCGCTCACTGCAACCTCTGCCTCCTAGGCCCAACAGATTAACTAAATCTGTTTTGTTACTCTATCTTACGGTGGTATACTTCCTCATGCAGTAGATTTTCTTTCATATTAGTTGTCCATTTTGATTAAATTAACATATAAGATTAAATCATGTAAATTTGAGGTGGGGTGCGCTGGTTCTTGCCCGTAATCCCAACACTGTGGCAGACCAAGGTGGGTGGATTGCTTCAGTCCTGGAGTTCGAGACCGGGCTGGGCAACATGGTAAAACTCCATCTCTACAAAAAATACAAAAATTAGCCACGCATGGTGGTGCATGCCTATAGTCCCAGCTACTTGAGACGCTGAGGCAGGATTGTTTGAGCCTAGTAGGCAGAGGTTGCAGTGAGCCGAGATCATGCCATTGCACTCCAGCCTGGGTAACAGAACAAGATCCTGTAAAAAAAAAAAAAAAAATCAATATAATTCACTATGAATTAAAGAAGAAAATATGAGATCATCCAATTAAAGGCAGATAAAAAGGATTTGATAAAAATTCAACATACTTTTAAAGAAAATTAAAATGGTGGAAGGACATGCTTTATCAGCTACCAAGACTTATTGTAAAATATGATAATTAAGACACAGAGGGGGCCTGGCGCAGTGGCTCATGCCTGTAATCCCAGCACTTTGGGAGGCCGAGGCGGGCAGATCATGAGGTCAGGAGATCGAGACCATCCTGGCTAACACAGTGAAACCCCATCTCTACTAAAAATATAAAAAATTAGCCAGGGGTAGTGGTGGGTGCCTGTAGTCCCAGCTACTTGGGAGGCTGAGGCAGGAGAATGGCGTGAACCCGGGAGGTGGGGCTTGCAGTGAGCCTAGATTGCACCACTGCACTCCAGCCTGGGCGACAGAGCAAGACTCCATCTCAAAAAATTGTATCTGACAGCTGCTGGTCTAGGACCAATAAAACCCTCCGAATGCACACGGTCCCCAGTGTAATTTCCAATACTTCCACACTCTTTCCACAAAAAAAAAAAAAAAAAAAAACAGAGGGACCAGGCACGGTGGCTCACGCCTGTAATCTTAGCACTTTGGGAGGCTAAAGCGGGTGGATCACAAGGTCAGGAGTTTGATACCAGCCTGGCCAACATGGTGAAATCCCATCTCTACTAAAAATACAAAAATTAGCCAGGCGTGGTGGTGTGCACCTGTAATCCCAGCTACTCAGGAGGCTGAGGCAGGAGAATTGCTTGAACCCAGGAGGCAGAGGTTGTAGTGAGCCAAGATCTTGCCACTGCACTCCAGCCTGGGCGACAGAGTGAGACTCTGTCTCAAAAAAAGAAAAAAAAAGAAAGACATGGAGGGATTAGTGCAGGCACAAATAGAAAAATGGGTAAAACAGACAGGCTAGAAATGGACCCAGGCATATATGGGTTCCTGATATACGACAGAGCTGTCACCAAAGAACAATAGGGGAAGGATGTTCTTTCCAAAGCATGGCGCTCAGACAATTGGCTATCTGATAGAAAAAATGAAGTTGAACTCTGATCTCACACCATATATGAAATATTTTACAGGAGGATTAAATCCGACTGATTGGTCAGTCAGGTTCCAGTCAGGAAAAAGAAACCATATCAGTAATTTGAACAGGGAAATTTTAATATAAAGAATTACTAGGCCAGGCATGGTGGCTCACGCCTGTAATGCTAGCACTTTGAGAGGCTGAGGTGGGATGATCGCTTAGCCAGGGCAACACAGTGAGGCCTCACCTCTATGAAAAATAACAAAAAATGTAGCTGAGTATGGTGGTGGTATGTGCCTATAGTCCCAGCTACTTGGGAGGCTGAGGTGGGAGAATTGCTTTAGCCCAGGAGGTCGAGGCTGAACTGTGATTTGCACCAACACACTCCAACCTGGGCAACAGAGCAAGACTGTCTCAAAAAAAAAAAAAAAAGAAGAAGAAGAAGAAAAGAAAAGAATGATTAGCTAGTCACAAGGGGTTAACTAAATTAAATGTGCAGAGAACTCTGAATAATACAGGCATAGCAGATGTAGGGAGCAGACACCCTCTCTATGGTGAAGGCAGAGTACCAAGGAAAGGAGTAAGCTTGGAATACAGCTGCCCATGAATTAAAGAAGAAAATATGAGATCATCTAATTAAAGGCAGAAAAAAGGATTTGATAAAAATTCAGCATACTGTTAAAGAAAATTAAAATGGAGGAAGAACATGCTTTATCAGCTACCAAGACTTATTATAAAATATGATAATTAAGACATGGAGGGGCCAGGCACGGTGTCTCATGCCTGTAATCCCAGCACTTTGGGAGGCTAAGGCTGAGATTCAGACCTCCCTGTAGAGGGTGTCACTGTGCTCCACTGGATGGGAGAGAAGGTACCACAGACCAGGGTGGCAGGAAGGAAACTGTCCACTGGGGCACTGGTGAAACTTGCTAGGAAACCACCTGTTGTGAGGGTGCCTAGCTGGGAAACTGCCTGCTGGCATCCACACCAGTGGAACAAGAAGGAAAAGCGGCCTGGCACAGCAGTTCGTGTCTGTAATCCCAGCACTTTGGGAGGCCGAGGTGGGCAGATCATGAGGTCAGGAGATTGAGACCATCCTGGCCAATACAGTGAAACCCCGTCTCTACTAAAATACAAAAAATTAGCCGGGCGTAGTGGCACGCACCAGCTACTCAGGGGGCTGAGGCAGGGGAATTGCTTGAACCCGGGAGGTGGAGGTTGCAGTGAGCCGAGATCGCGCCACTGCACTGCAGCCTGGCAACAGGGCAATGCTCCTTCAAAAAAAAAAAAAAAGAAGGAAAAGCACCAGAACCAGGAAGAGGAGCCTCTTCCTCTGGCAATGTCCCTCCAGCAATCTCTTCTGGCAAGACCTACCATTGTGTCAGGTGACAAAGGAGAAATGTTTACAAGGTCTGGCTCCAGTGTTACAAAGCAGGGCAAAGAAGATTGGATTTGGAGTGGAGCAGCAATAAATTGCATAGTAACTGTGTAACTACCTAAATGTGAAAGGCAAAATCATAAAGCTTTCAGGAGACATTATAAAAGAATAGCTTGCTTCATGGTTTCTGTGTTATTAAGACATCTACAGCCCCAACCATAAAGGAACTGATTGTTCAACAAAAGTCGTCATTAAGGCAGCAAAAAAACTAATCCTCGGAGTGGGAGAAGATATTTGCAGCATATATAATCAATAAAGGACTGGTATCCAGGAAATATAAAGAGCAGGATGTGGCAGATGTATTTTCCAAAGACGGCTGCAACAATCACTCCAATTCCACACGCTTCTGTACAATGTGACCTTGACATTCCCTCCCCTGAGACGAAAGACCTATATCTGCTCACCTTTAGAGATTCACTTATAACCAACAGAATGCAACAGAAGTAACGTTCAAGGCCATACACTGCTGCCTGGTTTACCTGGGACACTCGCCTTTGAAGCCTTGAGCTGACATGTAAGAATTCTGACTGTGTAGAGGCCTGTGCTTGAAGAAGCACAGATCACATGGAGAAACTCCATGAAGGTTTTCTAGCCAGTTGCCCCAGCTGAGGCCCCAAACAATAGTCAGCATCAACCACCAGACATGTTAGTGAAATACTTCCAGATAATTTTACCCCTCAGCCACTGAGTCACTTCCAGACTTTGAGTCTTACCAGCTGAATCCCCAGATATCACAGAGCAGACACAAGCCATACCTACTGTGTCCTGTCTAAATTAATGAACCATAGAATTCACAAGCCTAGTAAAATAATTGTTTTATGCCACCGAGTTTTGGAATAATTTGTTATATAGCAGTAGTTAACTGGAACATCTTACAAATCCATTTTTTTCTTTTTTCTTTTTTGTTTTTTGAGACAGAGTCTTGCTCTGTCACCTAGGCTGGAGTGCAGTGGCACAATATTGGCTCACTGCAACCTCCACCTCCTAGGTTCAAGCGATTCTCCTGCCTCAGCCTCCCAAGTAGCTGGGATTACAGGCGCACACCACCGCGACTGGCTAATTTTTGTATTTTTAGTGGAGGCGGGGTTTCATCATGTTGGCCAGGCTGGTCTTGAACTCCTGACCTCAACTAATCTGCCCACCTCGGCCTTCCAAAGTGCTGGGATTACAGAAGTGAGCCACTTTTTCTTTTCTTTTTTTTTTTTTTTAAAAAAAAAAGAAAGAAAAAGGCTGTGTGCAGTGGCTCACACCTGTTATTCCAGCACTTTGGGAAGCTGAGGTAGGAGGATCACTTGATGCCAGGAGTTCAAGACCAGCCTGAGCAATACAATAAGACCTATCTGTATGGGGAAAAAAAAAAAAAAAAAGGCCAGGCATGGTGATAGTGGTGCACACCTGTAGTTCTAGCTACTTGGGAGGCTGAAATGGGATAATTGCTTGAGCCCAGGAGTTCGAGGTTTCAGTGAGCTATGATTACATCACTGCACTCTAACCAAGGCAACAGAGCAAGATTCTGTCTTAAAAAGAAAGAAAGAAAGAAAAAAAAGAGACGACCCAATAGAAAAATTAGTAGAAAACTTAAACAAGCACTTCACAAATGAATAAATCCAATAAACAAAGGAAAAGTTAGCCAACCCCATTCGTAATCAGGAAAATGCAAATTAAAACCACAATGAGATACACTCAACAAAATGACACCATTTTTAAAGTCTGACATTTGAAGAGTTGACGAAGAGGTGGAGTGATAGGAATTTCCTTCACCTAGATCCTCTTGAAAGCAGAGTCTGAGACAAGGATTAATGTGGTAATGCTTTCTTTGGGATGTGCCAGCTCAGTGCAGTGAGGGTGAGGGAGGAAGAGAAGTGAGGCAGAGGAAGATACAATACAATGTTATTGTGCTGATTGCTGCTTTGCAGCAAGCTTCCAAGAGACACAGCAGGTTGTTCATTAAATGTGGTCATGCTTCAAGTGGGGAGGGTTGCAAGGAGCAATGAGAAGGGAGGGAAATTTATCTTCCTGGTTTCCTCCCTTTTCCTGTTCCCATTAGTCAAGGTTTGCATCACATGGAGCTATTCCTCTGTGCATCCAGACATCTCCCATGGGCTTCTGGCTGCCTCCATGGTGTGGGTTTCATCCAAATCTGAATGTAGACAGGTGACCAGGTGCAGTTTGCGTGCTTAGAAAGAGAAAAGAAGGCAGTTAGAGGAATCTGAGAAGGCACATGAAGTTTGTGTCATAATAAGATTCTCATACACTGCTGATGGAATACAGAATTGGTGCAACCACTCTAGGGAAAGGTTTGGCAGTACCTGGTAAAGTTGAAAATGTAATACCCTACAACCTAGCAACTCTACTCCTAGGTTCATGACTTTTAGAAATTTGTGTACAAATTTACAGAACCAGATCACATAAACAAAAATGTTAATATCAGCATGTTTTGTTGTAGACAAAAACTAGAGGTAATTCAGGTGCCCATCAAAGGGAGAATGAGCAAATAAATTGTTGTTTGTTCTCACCATACACATGAGGAAAAAAATGTTTCATAACTTACAGAAAATAGAAAAAAAGATGTCAGTCTGAAGGAGCTTGGTTAATATGGACCTTGAACAAAATAGGATTCTCAGAGGATTGTTAAATTGGCAAGGCAAATCCAAACATTGTCTAGAAGAGAAAATGACGGAGTTCAAGGACTCTACTTGGCTGGCCTTAATGACAATTTATCCCTATGTTAGAAACACTTATTAGACCCTGGTCTAATAATATTCGTATTTGACCCTGGTCAAATAATAATATTTGAATACCTGGTTCAAATAAGTATTCTTTCTTATAAGTCAAATTTACATACAACAGGAATGGTAGCAAATTCAACTGTGATTTTTACAAAACCACGTATTGTGATTTTATTCTAACCATGAAAAAAAAGTGTGCCCTCCTTAGTAAAGAACACCACTATACATTCCAGAAAATGCCAAAGACAAAGTGTCAAACACCAGATTGAGAACTGAGACCTATGCTCTTGTGTTGGTAGCTTACTAAGATAACTAGAAACAAAGTTACATGAGGAATCATAATTATACTGAGAATAATAGCTTTGTGTGTATGTGACAATAACTAATGTGTGTGTGTGTGTGTGTGTGCATTTTGTCCTCTCTCTAAAGTTCTTTTCCCCTCTATGCCAATTTGTGACCATTCTGGGCAAGGCTGAACAAGAATATGTTTGTGTATGTGTGTGTGTGTGTGTGTGTGTGTGTGTACTATGTGTGTACAAAATTGGTATAGAGGGGAAAAAAACTTACAGAGAGAGGACAAAATGCGTAATGTTCTCACCCAAGAAATGATAAATGTATGATGTGATGTATATGCTAATTACCCTAATTTGATCATTATACAACATATGCAAGTATCAAAACATCCCATTGTGCCCCATAAATATGTACAATTGTTATGTGTCAGTTTAAACAAATAAATAAGAGGGGAAAAAATCTCAAGAATCCAAAAATACTTTATTCAGGTGCAGGGCTGATAATTCCTCTTTTTTGGGGGGTGGGCGGGACAGAGTCTCACTCTGTCACCCAGGCTGGAGTGCAGTAATGTGATCTCTGCTCACTGCAACCTCTGCCTCCCAGGTTCAGGTGATTCTCCTGCCTTAGCTTTCTGAGTAGCTGGGACTACAGGCATGAACCACAACGCCAGACTAATTTTTTGTATTTTTAGTAGAGACGAGGTTTCACCATGTTAGCCAGGCTGGTCTTGAACTCCTGACCTCAAGTCATCTGCCTGCCTCAGCCTCTCAAAGCACTGGGATTGCAGGCATGAGCCACCACACCCCACCTTGATAATTCCTCTTGAAGGTAAGAAGAATACAGAGTAGTTATAACCTGGTGAGCAATGCGAGAAGCATTGTCCACTGACTGGTCAGTCTGGAGCAGTGACTAGGGTCCCAAGTGAGATTCCATTTCAATTGCTCTGTTTTTCATAACTTATAGACACTGTTCCAGGGTTTCCTGACATTATAAATAAAGAAGAAAAGGGCCTTCTGAGAAGTCAGATTGTTTTTTAGCACAAAGACTATTTTAATCTCTCAGGCTTGGAACCCTAGTCCCAAGGCTTGTGATAATGCCAATATTTGTAAAAGCATACTTTAGAAAATCTCAGAAAGTCATTTATTATGTCTGTTGCAGGAAATAGTGCTAGTTCGTGAAATATGCTTGTTAATATTTACTGAAGTCACTAAGTGAGAAGAAGCAGTTCCCTCTGTCTTTCTTCCCACAGTTGCTTATATTAACTATGTCCCTGGCAGCTTTTAGACACACAGTGCAAAGCTGTCTGTCTTCCCCTGGGTGGGCAGAGGGGAATGGGGAAGGGATGGTGGCAGAGATGGAGACCTCTTGTCGATGACAAAGGAATGGAAGGGGAGAGAGGTGGAACAGACACGCATTGGCAATGGCAACAGAACGAGGCTAGCCACAATGGTGGCATCAAAAGGCAATGAGGATGAGGAGAGGGGATGTTGATGGGGACAGAGATCAGAGAGGAGAAAGGAGTTAGAAGGGGAATTAGGGGAGGGGAGGAGGAGATAAAACATAAACGAGATGAAGATGGGTACACATGGGGTGAGGGTGGTATGGGGGATGATGGTAGGGGCATGATGAGGATGACAGCAGAAATGGGCCTGAATGTTTGCTTGGATGGATGGGGAAGGAGAATGGGAAGAAATGTGAGTTATAGATGAACGGAATAAAAATAAGGGTAGAATGAGAACTGAGCATGTTGCAATGGGCATGGAGAAAAGACTCACTTATTCCTTCTTTCTCAAATATTTTGGGGGGGCAGCTACTGCATGCCAGGAACTATTCTAAGAGATGGGGATACAGTGGCAAAGAAAACTAAGTCTCTTCCCTCATGAAACTTTTGTGGTAGTAAGGAAAATAGAAAATAAATTTGCTATATTATAATGAGAAGTGCTACAAATGAAAGTAAAAGAGAAAAAAAGTAAAGCAAAAGAGAGTGATGGAGAACATCATTCTAGAAGGGTGGTCAGAAAAGACTTCTACAAAGAGCAGACACTGGAGCCGAGGAAAGTGAAACGGGAAGCCAGGCAGGTGCCTTAGGAAGGGCTCCCCAGGGGAGTGCAGTGGTGCTCAGGCCCCTCCCAGCCAGAGCCAGCCTCTCTGCTTGGGGAATGAATCTCCTCCTCTTTCAACACAAGGATTCAGTTCCTCAATTATTTCTCTTCTCTTGCCTCTCTTTTCCTTCTCTACTGGATCAGTCTCAGAAATACACAGAAATAATCTGCTGTTATTTACCATATCCTTGAAAAAAATACACTCAGGGGCCAGGCACAGTGGCTCACGCCTGTAATCCCAGCACTTTGGGAGGCCGAGGTGGGCGGATCACCTGAGGTCAGGAGTTGGAGACCAGCCTGGCCAACATGGTGAAACCCTGTCTCTACTAAAAATACAAAAATTAGCCAGGTGTGATGGCAGGCACCTGAAGTCCCAGCTACTTGGGAGGCTGAGGCTGGAGAATCGCTTGAACCTGGGAGGCAGAGGTTGCAGTGAGCCAAGATCGCACCACTGCACTCCAACCTGGGCGATGGAGCGAGACTCTGTCTCACAAAAAAAAAGAAGAAGAAGAAACTTCTCATGATCCTAACTTTCCCTCCAGCTCACACCCATCTTACTATACCTTTTTACAGCAAAATTTCTTGAAAGAATTGTCTACCCAACTACTCCAATTCCTCTCTGTCCTTTCTCTCTTGCACATGTTACAATAAGCTTTTGCTCGTACCATTTCCTGACACTGCTCTTGGCACCATCATTAATGACCTTCCTCTTATTAAATCTTATTCACTCAATTCTCAGACCTCTGCTTACTTGATCTTTGACACAGCTGATCACTTCCTCCTCCTTCAAACACCTATTTCTCTAGGCTTCTGGGATGCTACGTTTTCCAATTTTCCTCCTACATCACTACCTCTTCCTTCTCCGGCTCTTCTCTCCAGCCTCTTAATGTGAGAGGCTCTGGGGGCTCCTGGGCCTCCTCTATTTTCTATTCACATTTATATCCTCGGTGCCTGCATCTACTCATGTGGTTTTATTTCTTTTTATTTATGATTCTTGTTATTATTATTTAGAGACAAGGTCTTGCTCTGTCACCCATGCTGGGGTGCAGTGGTGTGATCATAGCTCTCTGCAGCCTCGAACTCCCAGGCATCCTCTTGCCTCAGCCTCCCCAGTGGCTAGGACTACAGGCATGTGCCATCATGCTGGCCTATTTATTTACTTTTTGTAGAGACAGGATCTTACTATGTTGCCCAGGCTGGTATCAAACTCCTGGCCTCAAGGGATCCTCTCACCCCTCCCAAAGCTCTAGGATTATAGGCATGAGCCACTACAGCTGGCCCACTCTTGTGGTTTTAAATACTACCCACACACTGATGACTCACAAATGCGCAGCTCCAGCTCAGCTCAGTCCCCTGAATCCAGACTCTTAAGACCTGACTGGATTTCTAAGGGGCATTTCCATCAACACATCTAAAACTGTCCTCCTTGTCTTCCCACCCAAACCCACACTTCCCACTATCTTCCCATCTCAGTGCAACTCCTTCCCTCCAGTTGCTCAGGCAAAAAACAAAAAAAAACCTGGGTTCCTTTCTTTTTTCTCTCCCCACACATCCAAATCCATCAATAAGTCCTGTTGTATCCGCCTTCAAAATATGTTCAGAATCTTACCAATTCTCACCACCTCCATCATTACCACCCAAGTCCAAGTCATCATCATCACTTGCCCAGTCATGATTGTCCCCCCGCCCCCCAAAATAAACAGTAGGAGGAAGAGGAGGAGGGAAAGGGCAGCCCAGGTGGCAGAGGGGAGCAACAGTGTGATGGGGGTGGAGGGGAAGCTCAAGGTAGTTAACTACTACTGGAGAAGAGAGCAGGTAGCCAAGAGTGAGGAGAGCTATGCTGAGGTGGTGTCAGGAACCAGAACGTGGGAAGTCTGGAATGCCACCCTGGGGCTTGGATTTATGCTGAGCCAATGAGGACCCATAGAAACCTCACCAGATTGGCTTCAGCATGGAAAATGGGTTGAGGAAGTAGAGACTGGGAAGCCCAATAGGAGGCAGTTGTGACCTGCCAATTGTAACAGTGACTAGGACAAGGGAGGTGGCCATGACAGTGGAGGGAAGTGAGCAAATTCAAGCTTTTGAGGAAGTGGAGCCAACAGGACTGTTGGTTGTAGGCAGGGTCATAGGAGAGAAAGGCTTGAGCTTGGGGTCTGAGTGGATGAAGATGCTTTTCACTGACACAGGTAAGGCTGGAGAAGGGAGGATTCATGGGGGAGATAAGGAATCAATTTTGGACTTAGTGAATTTAAGTACCTGAAAGAGCTCATGGTTGGATATAAAGGCCTAGAGCTAAGGAGCCGAGGGTGAGGTGGGAAGATATTTAGAAGTATCCTAAGTGTAGACGGTGACTGAAACCACAGGAGGGGTGAGCTGTGGAGAGGGAGAGAAAAGACCCAGCTCAGAGCTCCAACAACATGAACATTTCCAGGAAGAAGAACCTTGAGGAAGTCAGGAAGGGAGGGGAGTAAGAAGCGGAAGGGAACCAGGAGAGCTGTTCGAGAATACAGTTGACTTCTGCTGAGAGGGTCACAGCTGAGTATGACCTATTGGATTTATCACAGTGATGCTCATTGGTGACCTTGGGAGGAGCAGTTAGGACATGATGGTGTCTGAGGTTGCAGGGGGTTGAGGAGTAAGAGGTGAGGAAGAGGTTTGACCGCAGGGCTGAATTAACCCTTTAAAAGATTATGGTTCCCATCCTCCTACGACTAATACAAAGTGAGTTTTTTAATTTTCAAAATAACATAAAAATATATAAATATTAAAATTAATAAACTTTCTAAATTATTTTAATTGCAGTTAACTTACTTGCAAATTTATATTAAAAATAACTGTCCTTCCCCTTCCCCTGTTTAATAATGCATATTTGCTGTGTTGTCCTTCTTTGTTGGTGCCTCAAACATGTGCTTTGTTTGTCTACTTGGTAATCTTGTAGGGTTTGGCTCTGATAAAGACAAGGGAGGCGGGAGGCTCACTGGAGCCCAGGAGTTCAAAGCTACAGCAAGCTGTGATCATGCCCCTGCACTCCAGCCTGGGCAACAGAGCAAGACCCTGTCTCAAAAAAAAAAAAAAAAAAAAAGACGAGGGAAAAGGGAGAGGCGAGAATGTGGGGTAGGATGGTTTTTCAGCCATAAAAAATAACGAAATCATGTCTTCTACTGCAACGTGGGTGGAACTGGAGGCCATTATCCTAAGTGAAACACCTCAGACACAGAAAAACAAATACCACGTGTTCTGTCTTATAAGTGGGAGCTAAATAATGTGTACACGGGGAAGTAGAGTGTGGAATGACAGACAATGGCAATTCGGAAGGGCGAGAGGGTGGAGGGGGGTGGGTGATGAGAAATTACATAATGGGTTCAATGCGTGTTACTCCAATGATGGATCCACCATAAGCCCTGACGTCACCACTATACAAAATATCAATGTAACAACATTACACTTGTGCCCCATAAATGCATACAAATTTAAAAAATCCCTTAAAAAATTAAAAAGGAGGTTTGGTAGAGGGAGATTTGGGGACTTTTTAAAATAATGGAGGCTTTATCATGTTTATAGGCTACAGACAAGAACTAATTGACGTAGAGACTAAAATGCAAGAAAGAAGGATGAATCAATAAAACCAGAGGGTCAAAGGTGGGGGGAATGCAGAGCACAGAAGGGACGGGCTGAGGGTGTGGCATCCAGATTCTGCCCTCCCCTACCCATGGGCTACTGGAGGCAAAAGACACCCACTGAGCCCAGCGGCCACAGAGACAGGCATCGCCAAGGCTGGGGCAGGAGCAGATGCTAAGGTTGGACAGAGCAGGGAAAAGAGAAAGAGGAAGTTGGCTCCTTTTGGATTGGAACATGGCATCCTGACCCAGATCACAGGGTGATTTCCCACCAAAGCAGCGAGGGTTAAAAAACAGACTCCGTCTTTCCCTCAGCCTCCCCCAAGGTGAGGACTAGGGTGATATGGTGTGGGTGTTCGTCCCCTCCAAATCTCAGTTGAAATGTGATCCCCAGTGTTGGAGGTGGGGCCTAGTGGGAGGTGTTTAGGTCTCGGAGGTGGATCCCTCATGAATGGCTTCGTGCTGTCCTTGCAATAATGAGTGATTTCTCGCTGAGTTACGAGAGATCTGCTTGTTTAAAAGAGTGTGGCGCCTCCTATCTTCTGTCTCTCTCTCTCTCGCCATGTGACACACTGGCTCCCCTCTGCCTTCCACGGCAATTGTAAGCTCCCTGAGGCCTCCCCAGAAGCAGATGCTTCCTGACAGACTGCAGAACCATAAGCCAAAATAAACCTCTTTTCTTTTATTAGTTACCCAGCCTCAGGTATTTCTTCATAGCAAAGCAAGAACAGACTAATACATAAGTGGAGAAGGAAAGCCAGCTAGACTAGGGTGGACCCCTCTGGCCAAGGCCTCCTGCCCAGGAAAGCCCTCCTCCCATGCCGAGCCCCCACCCCTATCCTGCCAGGGAGTGCCCTATCCATCTCCTGGTAGGATGTGAGGACTGGAAGACCCTGTCCTGAAATGTCTCCCAACTAGACCTGCCTCAGTTTGCAGACTTTTACTTCTCCACATGAGTGATCATTAAAACACACATTTCTGTGGGGGGAGGGGGTCAGGCCCTGACCCCTGAGAGGAGGTATGTGGCTGAGGGAGGGGAATAAAGGCAAAAAGCAGAGGTAAGGATTCTAATGCCACTTGGCTAGTGATGTCACCAGTGGTGACCCCAGAAAGTCTGTGTAAAAGGGCACAGGGTCACAACTGTGTTACAACAGGGGATGGGCCAGGGGACAAACTATTTTTACTCAGATTACGCATTTTCTGCCTGGCTTGGGGGAGAATGAGGAAGTGTGTTGAGTGTTTAAACTCTCCACAAGCTTCCGTTTGGTGCCACTCTGGAGAAAACATAACCCCAGCCTGTGGCCCTGGAGAATCATGCTGGCAGAGCAAGGGTTAAAGCTTCCTGTGAGGGCAGGGGCCAGCCCTCCTGTGAGGCCAGAATGTTCCAGTCCAGACTGAGGCAGGCAGCTTGGGAAAAACTGCCCACCACCTAATGAATCAGATACCACATTAGCTTGAGATCAAGGCCAAGGCCGAAGGGCAGGCGAAGGGAGGAGGCTGCTGACAGAGAAGCTTGGTTCTCTCTGCCCCAGTAACAGGGAGGTGGTGGGGGCTACATAGTAACTGGAGGGCCCTGCCCTAGGAGCTCTCCTGCTCACCCCACTCCTGGCTGGTATGTCCTCACTGCGGTGAGATTTTTCCCTTAAAGAGGGACCTCAAGGTGAGGTGCTCAGGATCCAGAACCTGGAATGAGACACTGATGAAAGGGGCTGGGCGGACTGGCTCACGCCTGTAATCCCAGCACTTTGAGAGGTGGGCAGATCACTTGAGGTCAGGAGTTTGAGACAGCCTAAACAACATGGTGAGACCCCATCTCTGCCAAAAATACAAAAATTACCCAGGCATGGTGACATGCACCTGTAATCCTAGCTACTCAGGAGGCTGAGGCAGGAGAATCGCTTGAACCCAGGGGGCGGAGGTTATAGTGAGCCAAGATCACGCCACTGCACTCCAGCCTGCGTGACAGAGCAAACTCTGTCTGAAAAAGAAAAAAAAAAAGTGCTGAGGAAAGGGCTTGTCCTGTGCTTCTCATGCCCAGATGGGGAAGAAAGGTCAGTGTTGCCTGAGGCTCGGAGAACCCAGGCTTCTGCTTCCAGGGTACACAGGAAATGCAGACCCTCTCAGTTCTGCTTCTCCCAGCCTCTCCTGTCCTGCTCTGTCCCATCCCCACCTAATTCTGATCTGGTCCCAGGTTATCCCCACCCTTCCCCCATGAGGTCAGGGTGGCATTGGCTCACCGTTGGTGCTCTGCCCTGGTCAGTGCACCCTGCCCCAGTCGCTGTGACAGTTAGCCGCTCCTTCTCTAAATAATCACATATCCTCAACCAAATGGGGTCAATTCCTTCAGGAAGTTCTGCACCCTCTCTGGGGTACAAAGGGCCATCCCACCAGCCTCAAACAGAAACCAATTCTGTGGTATAATTTATGCTCCAATGCTCCCTGTGGGTCCAGGCTGAAGATAGTATCCACACACTTGCTTAGCTTTCTTCCTCTGTCCTATCCTGTTTCTCTCCCACCTCTTCTTCTGAGAGGACTCCTCTCATAAATCACTGGAACAAGAATATTCATGTCAGACTCTGTTCTCGGGAACCTGACCTAAGAGCCTTCCTCATGTCACTCATAACCAGTATCACCCAAGATGCTACATCAACCACAATACATTGTCTCAAAATTCAGCTTTATCTAGTACCTAATACCTTGTGATACATCCCTTTCTGTTTAAACAGAGTATTGCAGATTCTGTTGTCTGCAAAACCAAGAACCTTGACCAATAAAATGATTCACACCAGAAATGGTTGCAGCAACCATCACTCAAGGGAGTGGGAGTCTGACCTAGAAGGGGACTTCTTGACCCAGTTGAGTTTGAAGGCAATGAAGATTCTAATAGTATTAGAGGATTAGACATTATATATTCTTTGTTTTTAAAAGTAATATAATAAAAAATGAGCTCAACACTCATCCCAAGAGTTAAATGTTATCGATCACTTAGTTCTATCCATGCCTCCTCCAAGAGGTAACCACTATTTGAGAATGTCATCTATATAGATGCCTAAATGAAATATTGTTTTGTTTTGCTTGTTTTTGATCTTTATAAAAAGAGTGCTCTTCAAGACTTGCTTTATTGCTCAAAATTATATTACTAAGATTATCCATGTTGTGGCATGGATAGGAGTATCATTCATTTTTACTGCTGTGTCATATTCCATGTGTGAGTACACCACAGTCTATCCACTCTGTAGTCACCAGGCATTTGAATGGTTCTTTTATTTGTGTTCTTACATATAGTGCTACTGGCTACACTCCTGTCAGATGACTTCTGATGTACCTGTGCAAGAATTTCTCCTGGGTATATACCCAAGAGTCGAATATCTGGGTATGTGATTGTTCAATAACACAAGAATGACAAATTGTTTTTCCAGAGTGGATATTCAATTTATACACCAACCATTAATGTATAAGAGATCTCACTGACCAATATTCTCTTTAGAAAGTTGGCCAGGTGTGGTGGCTCTTGCCTGAAATCCCAGCACTCTGGGAGGCTGAGGTGGGAGGATTGCTTGAGCCCAGGAGTTCAAGACCAGCCTAGGCAACATATCAAGACCCCATCTCTTAAAAAAAAAAAAAAAAAAAGGAAAGTATTATCATACCCCTTAATTTTTGGGGGAGAGGGGAAGGAGGATTTTTTTGTTTGTTTTGAGGAAAGGTCTCACTCTGTTGTCCAGGCTGGTGTAGAGTGGTGCAGTCATGGCTCACTGCAGCCTTGACCTCCCAGCTCAAGCAATCCTCCCACCTCAGTCTCCCAAGCAGCTGAGAACACAGGTTCATACCACTATGCCTAGCTATTTTTAAAATTTTTTTGTAGAGACGGGGGTCTCACTGTATTGCCCAGGCTGGCCTGGAACTTCTGAGTTCAAGTGATTTTCCCACCTTAGCCTTCCAAAGTGCTGGGATTATGGGTGTGAGCCACAGTGCCCAGCCCATACATCTTAGTTTTTGCCAATTGAATGGACGTAAATGATATCTTATTCTAGACTTAACTACATTTCCCTGATTATTAATCAAGTTGAGTATTTTCCATCCATTTATTGCCTATTCATGTTTCCTTTTCTGAAGGAAATATGCAAATTTTTCTATTGAATTACTTCTATATTTCTTACTATTTTATAGGCATTATCTGCACATACTAGATACTGTTTGTTGATTATATATGTTATAAATATCTTCTTTGCTTGTGGCATGTATTTTTATTTCTTCTAATGTATAATAAATAAACAGAAGTAATACAGCTATTAAGGATTATTTTAGGCTGGGAGCAGTGGCTCACGCCTCTAATTACAGCACTTTGGGAGGCCAAGGCAGGGGATCACTTGAGGCCACAAGTTCGAGACCAGCCTGGGCAACATGGTGAAACCCCGTCTCTACTAAAAATACAAAAATTAGCCTGGTGTGGTGGTGCTCAACTGTAATCCTGGCTACTCGGGAGGCTGAGGCATGAGAATCACTTGAATCTGGGGGGCAGAGGTTGCAATGAGCCTACATCACACCACTGCACTTCAGCCTGGGTGGCAGACGGAGACTCTGTCTCAAAAAAAAAAAAAAAAAAAGGATTATTTTGATTCATATTATGAATACTATTATGCCAACAATTTTAAGATATAATATAATCACTAGTATTCTGGCTTGTATTACTTAAATTGTCATAAATATCTCTGTTTTTTTTTTTTTTTTTTTAGATGGAGTCTCGCTCTGTCGCCCAGGTTGGAGTGCAGTGGCGTGACCTTGGCTCACTGCAACCTCTGCCTCCCAGGTTCAAGTGATTCTCCTGCCTCAGCTTCCCGAGTAGCTGAGATTACAGGCGTGTGCCACTACGCCCGGCTAATTTTTGGTATTTTTAGTAAAGACGGGAGTTTCACCATGTTGGCCAGGCTTCTCTCAAACTCCTGACCTCGTGATCCGCCCGCCTCAGCCTCCCAAAGTGCTGGGACTACAGGCGTGAGCCACCACGCCCAGCCTATAAACATCTCTTGACCTTAAAACCATATAAAGTTCTTCTAAAGATACCTAGTTAGCACACTTTCTCATTAAAATTGCATAAACTTTCAATCTATTTCCATATTTATTTGAAAGTTCTTATTGTTTTTGTGCACACGATTAGCAGCTTTCAAATAATCATTAATTATTATAGCATTTTACTCATGAAATATTAAATATACATGTATACCTCAAATGACTAATAGAATTTCGGCATATAAAGCAAAGGACATTTTCATGAACCTGTATCTTGAATGGTTACCTATATGTGAAAGTGAATATTCAGATATTAACAATAAATTCACGTAATATGACTTGGTTCACTTACTGATATTGTTACGTTGATCAGATATGACAGAAATCAACACAGTCATGATCATGGATCACACACAGGTTCAGGGATGTCACAAATGATACTGAAGAAGGTATTTGGCTATTTAACCTTGTAAGGGCTAGAGCCAAAGTCATAGTTGAACAGCAGATGTGAGCCAAATACTAAGTCCACAGCTAAGCTTTAGTGCGTCCCTAATATGAAATTCTTCACAGTCTACATCATAAAATTATTTATATCTAGGCTTCTCTATGGATTTGCATAGAAAGTGTCTAGAATGATAACCGACAAATGTTGAAGATAATTGTTGGGGGTAGTGGCATTTGGGGCAGTTGAAAAAACTTTTTCAGTACTTTCTGTATTAATTATTATAATAAGCATATATCTTTTTATGAGAATTTAGTTAAGAATCTTTCCACAGTAACAATATCAATAATTACATATACATAACAATAAATTTTACTGGTTTTTCGCTTGTTGCCATGTTTAGCATATTATGCCTTCCTTGTTTCCCAACTAACTTATCTCATTTATTTTTTCATTTGGCTGAAGTGCTTTCTCTGGCAGTTAGTTTAGGGAGGGTACATAGGCAGTTGTTCTAGGTATTCTCCATGTGCCTCTTTTGGTCCACTTTCCACTCTGCTCTGGCCCGGCACTGCCCTGCTGCCCCGTGGCCCTGCTAACCTTGTGAATTGCACTCAATCCTCCCTGCTTCCTAACAGCATTCAATCCAGAGTTGGCTCCGGCTTCCCTAATCCCTTCTCAGAGGCATCCAACACGAGCACAAACTCAAGTCTCCCTTACTAAGATGGTCCCAAGATTCATGCATTCTTCCTGCTGCAGCAAGCCAGATAAACTTAACTTTTATTAACTACAGGTATGGCCCTCACGGTCTTTTTGCTGATAGATTTTGACATACTATACAAACTCATTCTTCCTGAATCTATGGTTGAAGAAAATAAAATTGCCCATAAAAAGCAGAATGTTATTATTCTCAAGCTGTGTCTAAATCCCATAAGCAGAGTCAGAATATATCCAAGTGATTATTTTAAAAAAGAAATCAGATGGCAGCTGCCCAAATCTAATGATTAATGATTTCTGGAGCAGACCAACTGGAGAGTACTCCCAATATCATAGAAGAAGCAGTTTGCTTCTTTCCTTTCTTACAATACAACTATGAAAAATGTCAAATATAAGAGAAACTTAGGCTGCATCTGACATAAAGATCTGACTTAGTAACAAGACTTAATGATTGGCATCTATATGATTTTTTCCATTTTATTGGGGTATAATTTAGATACAGTAATATGTACAAATCAACTTTAAATACATATACTGCCATGTACTCACAACCCAGATCAAGAGTAGAACAATTCCAACACTTCAGAGGACTCTCTCCTGTCCCCTGCAAGTTAATACCACTCCCTCGGTTAACCCAGTCTGGCCTCTACCACTATAGGTTAGTTGCACCAGCGTTCAAACTTCATATAATTGTAGTCATACAGTGTGTATTCTTTTGCATCTGACCTCTTTTTTTTCTTTCAATCAAAATTATGCAAGGTTCACCCATGTTGTTTTATTATCAGTACTTTGTTCTTTCTTATTGCCATGTAACATTCCACTGGATGAGTACAACACAATGTATCCACCCATTCTTCTGCTGATGGACATTGGGTCGTTCCAGTGTAAGCTATAATGAATAAAGCTACTGTGAACATTCTCGCACTTGTCTTCTGCTAAAGACAAGACAGAAGCACTCATTTCTGTTGAGGATATAGCCAAGAATAGAATTGTTGGTCACAGAGTGTATGCATGTTTAGCTTTAGTAAACACTGCCAACGTTTTCCAAAGTGGCTGTATCAGTTTACATTCTCACCAGCAATGTAAGAGGGTCCTCGTTTTTTCCCATCCTTGACACGGAGATACATGTTTTTGTTTTTTTTTTTTTTTTTTGAGACAGGTTCTTGCTCTGTCACTCAGGCTGGAGTACAGTGGCATGATCATGGATCACTGCAGCCTCGAACTCCTGGCCTCCTCGTATCACCTCAGCCTCCTGAGTAGCTGGGACTATAGGCATGCACCACTACACACGGCTTTTTTTTTTTAATTTATTTTTTTTTTTTTTTTGGAAAGATAGGGTCTTGTTTTGTTCCCCAGGCTGATCTGGAACTCCTGGCTCCAAACAATCCTCCCTCCTTGGCCTCCCAAAGTGTTGGGACTACGGCATGAGCCATGGCACTCAGCAATATGATTTTTAAAGGACTGAGAAATAGTGCTCTGATTTTTAAATTTGAGGGGTTTGTGTAGATAGATATAGATATAGATACAGATATAGGCATAATATAAAATAAGAGATGCCTGACTACTTGTATATTTGATCTTAATAAAATAAAAATAAGTTATCTAAATTCTGTTTTAGAGTTAAAAATACATTCAATTACAATTTTGATCATTTCTCTTGGGGAAAGAAAGACTGACATCAAGTGCTTGGAAAGCATGTGGAACTTTTTGAGACAATGGGTGTTGGTGACACCGTGCAGGCAAACCCCAAATTGGGGCTTATCCCAGGAAGGTTCTTGGCTTCACTCAGGAAAGAATTCAAGAGCAAGCCAGTGGTAGAAGAAAACAGCTTTATTGAGCTGGCAGTGTGGTGGTACACCTCTGTGACAGCTCCTGCAGAGCAGGGCTACCCCATGGGCAGTGTATACACAGTAGCAGCTCAGGGCAGTTCTGCAGTTATATTTATACCCTTTTTTTTTTTTTTTTTTTTTTTTTTGGAGACAGAGTCTTGCTTTGTCACCCAGGCTAGAGTGCTGTGGTGGGATCTCAGCTCACTGCAACCTCTGCTTCCCAGGTTCAAGTGATTCTCCTGCCTCAGCCTCCCAAGTAGCTGGGATTACAGGCACCCGCCACCACACCTGGCTAATTTTTGTATTTTTGGTAGCAATGGGATTTCACCATGTTGGCCAGGCTGGTCTCGAACTCCTGACCTCAAGTGATCTGCCCACCTGGAAATCCCAAAGTGCTGGAATTACAGGCATGAGCCACTGCACCCAGCCTATACCCATTTTTAATTACATGCAAATTAAGGGGCAGATTATACAGAAATTTCTAGAAAAAAGGTGACAACTTTCAGGTTGTCAGGTCATTGCCAAGGAAAGAGGTGGTAACTTCAGGGCGTTGCCATGGCAATGGTAAACTGACATGGCACTGGTGGGCATGTCTTAGGGAGAGGTGATTTTGCCTCTTCCCTGTTTCAGCTACTCCTCAATCTGGTCTAGAGTCTGAGTCTCACCTCCAGAGTTGAGTCCTGCCTCCTACCTCATTCCCCCCTCAGAAATTAGACACTCCTCTTTAATCTTAAAGGGACTACAGAAGGTTGGAGGTCTACCTCCTGTAACTGTTTCCTGCCGAGTTTATGGATGTTGGCCCTGTCTAGCCCTGGAGAAATAGAAATCTCTGGATACCTGATCTAAGGGGCCCAGAGGCAGGACACTTTCATTCTCCAGGTCAGTAGGCAGGTCGAGTTGGAAGCCTTGTGCAAGGATTGTCTTTACCTGGAACTGTTGTAATATAGAAGACAAACTTTACTAAGAGATTAAACAAGCAAGGGCCAAAGATTAGTAATAACAAGACAGCTATCAAAGGTCCCAGGAGAGGGAAAAACCAGGTGAAACTTCGGAAGGCACTTTTGATAGCTAGTCAGATACAGTTGGGATTAATGCCCTGGTTATAGTTATGTAACCAGGTAGCTTGCTCACAGACCTTTTGAATGTTAACTTCAACTGCCCAGAATATGTGCAACAGATTTCATTAATAACTGCACAGACTCTACCTTGTTCAGCTAGTAAATAATCCAATGCCAGTCTGTTATAGAGAACTACATTTGCCAAAAAGTCCAGGGACTCTTGAATCCCCTTTAATGCCTGACCTCTATTGGTGGCTAAAGATTCTAGGGTTTGAGTCAAGTTCTTTAGGGTTCACATTCTTTAGGGTCCTTTAGGGTTGACTAGGGTTGAGTAGGTAAGCAAAGCCACCCCAGGGTGCTGCTAGTCCTATTGCTGCCCAAATTCCTTCCAATTGAATTAATCCAATTGCTCACTTACTTCTGGTGTTCCTGGGTCTTATGGGGTTATAGACCATGAACCCTGGAGGGGCAAGGGTGGCCAACATACGTTCATCTCTGTTCCAAGCTTCATTCTTTTTTTGAGACAGAGTCTTACTCTGTCACCCAGGCTGGAGTGCAATGGCGTGATCTCGGCTCACTGCAACCTCTGCCTCCCAGGTTCAAGCGATTCACCTGCCTCAGCCTCCCGAGTAGCTGGGATTACAGGTACTCGCCACCACGCCCGGGTAATTTTTGTATTTTTAGTAGATGGGGTTTCACCATGTTGGCCAGGCTGGTCTCTAACTCCTGACCTCAAGTGATCCACCTGCCTCGGCCTCGTAAAGTGCTGGGATTACAAGTGTGAGTCACCACACCCAGCCTATTCCAAGTTTTTTATATACGGAAGGCTACTCCTAAAAGAACAGGTGGCTTCCTGGAGAGTCAGGGGTGGTTATGGGGTGTGACTTCTTCCCACTCATGGCCACAAACAAAATGAGCCTGGGGGGGTACACAAACAGAGGCCCTACGGGGTGTGATGTTTATCCTTTGCTGCCAAGTTGGGTCTCTAGAGGAGATATTTTCCCCCTGTTCTAATGGGATTGGTCAAACAATCTTTGTTTTCCAGAAGGAACAGTGCTCCCACCTTCCCAGATTAGGCAGTTGTTTTTCCCTTGTATGTTCAGATCCAGGAGAAGGCACCATATATGGTCTCCTCACTGACAAGTGGAATCCCATTTACCTCACTGCAGCCTGGGGAACTTGGCAACTAGATTTGGATCAGAGTATCACAGGGAAACGTCTGCTTTTGTGTCATTAACACAACAGTGGGTGCAAAAGATAGAATCATTAGTGCATTGGAGATATAGATACCCAACTTCCCAGGTCAAGGTAATAGTGGCAGGAGTTGGGGGGTGGTATTCAGGTGGAATCGGAGGGGAATCGGGAGGAGAGTTTCACTTAACAAAGAGGGATTTGGGTATTTGGGGATCACTATGGTTAGTTAGGAGGTCTGGAGAGATGGCTGTGAAATTTTCTGGGTAGGCCAGAAGGTCGAACTGTCTACCCTGGGAATATTGATGACAAATCCAGCAACCATGCAGATGATTCTCTGAGGCTATAATTTTTGAAATATTTACTATAGGGTTACGTTCCCACCTGCACTGGATCAGGGTAATGAGGAAATCAAACAGGATTAATAGTGACAACATGGTGTCCAGTTGGGCCTTAGAGTGGCCTCTACACCCAACAAGGACAAAAGAGGTGTTTCCCAGGAGGTTGGCTAAAGCAACAGAAAAGAAGGATTACAATCAGGAAGAAGAGAAAAATTATTGCTCCTATTCCCACCTGCAGCATCACGTTACCACCTCTGGCTGTGTTGATTCTTTTAAATAGGCAGCAGAGGTCCTCCAAAGGCTCACAGATGTAGGTCACCGGGGCCTCCTTTTGTGCTGCAACTCATAAGAAACAGGTTTAACCCGGACAGGTGTACCAAACTAGTTACTCCCTGAAGTTTAACAGCCGTAGGTGTACTCAACGACACCTGATACGGCCCCTTCCATTCATGTGTAATTGATAGTTGGAGGATTCTTCTTTCCAAGTTTTTACTAAGTCTCCTGGTTGATTGTGGAGGTTAACTATTTCCTTTGTTGAAGGGAGCGATATTTTGTCTCCACAGGCTTGGAGGGCCTTTTGAACCCGGCCTAAGTTGATAATATGGGTAAGCATTCTACGTGTCTCTTCATCAAACAGGAGATCTGAAGTTAAAAAGGGCCTCCCTGGAGCTTGCAGTGAGCCGAGATAGCGCCGCTGCACTCCAGCCTGTGACTGAGCGAGACTCCGTCTCGGGGAAAAAAAAAAAAAAAAAAAGGGCCTCCCATAAGTCATTTCAAACGGACTGTTTTACTGTTCCCTTTGGAGTCATCC
The DNA here is from genome assembly GCF_006542625.1 of Nomascus leucogenys. Classification (NCBI taxonomy): domain Eukaryota; kingdom Metazoa; phylum Chordata; class Mammalia; order Primates; family Hylobatidae; genus Nomascus; species Nomascus leucogenys. The sequence goes on along the minus strand of NC_044392.1, from coordinate 13,043,129 downwards.
TTACATACAAAGGGGTGACGGGAGGCTGGGTATGGTGGCTCACGCCTGTAATCCCAGCACTTTGAGAGGCCGAGGCGGGTGGATCACAAGGTCAGGAGTTCGAGACCAGCCTGACCAACATGGTGAAACCCCGTCTCTACTAAAAATACAAAAATTAGCCGGGCTTGGTGATGCCTGCCTGTAGTCCCAGCTACTCGGGAGCCTGAGGCAGGAGAATCGCTTGAACCTGGGAGGTAGAGGTTTCAGTGAGCCAAGATCATGCCATTGCACTCCAGCTTGGGCAACAGAGCAAGACTCCATCTCAAAAAAAACTGGCATACTGGGCCAGGCACGGTGGTTCATACCTGTAATCCCAGCACTTTGGGAGGCTGAGGCGGGTGGATCACGAGGTCAGGAGATTAAGACCATCCTGGCTAACACGGTGAAACCCTGTCTCTACTAAAAATACAAAAAATTAGCCAGGTGTGGTGGCACACACCTGTAGTCCCAGCTACTTGGGAGGCTGAGGCAGGAGAATTGCTTGAACCCAGGAGGCAGAGGTTGCAGTGAGCCGAGATCAGGCCACTGCATTCCAGCCTGGGTGACAGAGTGAGATTCCATCTCAAAAACAAAAAAAAAAGCCGGGCACGGTGGCTCACACCTGTAATCCTGGCACTCTGGGAGGCCAAGGTGGGCAGACCACGAGGTCAGGAGACCGAGCCCATCCTGGCTAACACGGTGAAACCCCGTCTCTACTAAAAATACAAAAAAATTAGCCTGGCATGGTGGTGAGCACCTCTAGTCCCAGCTACTTGGGAGGCTGCGGCAGGAGAATGGCATGAACCCGGGAGGTGGAGCTTGCGGTGAGCTGAGATCGCACCACTGCACTCCGGCCCGGGCGACAGAGCAAGACTCTGTCTCAAAAAAAAAAGCACACTGATTTGATTTTGGCCTAGAGTCCAGCAAGCGGTGGGACTCTCATCTAAGCATCCCAGACACTGATCTTCCCACATTTTCCTGGGGTGGGTAACCCTGAAGCAGCAGAGGGCCTAAAGCAGTCACTAACAATTGTGCTTTTTTGGCCAACTTTTTGGCTTTTGCCTCTTCCTCTGCCTTGTCCCTATTGTTGTAAACCCTAAAAGCAATGTCTAAGGGTTGGCTCATGGGGGCCCCATTGCTACCTTTTGTAGCTTCCTCCTGATGTCAGGGGCAGATTGAGTGATAAAATGCACACCCAGGAGAACCCGCCCTTCTGGGGAGTCTGGGTCTGCATTAGCATAGGCCCAAGCAAATGGCCCTGAAATAGGGCAGGGTTTTCATCTTTGTCCTGAGTTATTTCTCTCACCTTGTCATAATTGACTGGCTTAAGACACACTTTTTAATGTTAAACAAATTAGCCTGTGATTTCTGCATTTAAGATCTTGAGAACCTGTCTAGTAATTCAATTGAGAGCCTAGATCTGGAACTGCATCTCCTCCCACACGATATGGCATGGCCTGGCTTATGAGTGGCTACTCCATCTGCATGTTCATGGGCAGTATCTAGAATTCTTTGTTTTTCCTCTACAGTACAACAACTGGATGGTAATATTTGCATGTCATGCCAAGTTAAATCAAAGAATACGGTCAACTTAACAAACTCCTCTGTAAACTTCCCAGGATCCTGTAAAACACAACCAAATTTTTCCTTGCAGAAAGCCAAATCAAACATGAAAAAGGCACATATCTTGTGATTGTTCCTCCATGCCTGTCAGCTACCTCTCACAATGGACACAGGTCTAATTTTGGCGCCGATATGGGGCCCAACTTCGGGTCGTACTGGTTGGGTTTACTTCCTTCGGCAGTAGGGGATATGGACCAGGGCCTGTTGGATAAAGGGGAGGGATGCCTGCTGACTTTGAGGTGGAATTCTGCACTAGAGAAGTGGTGCCCCCCGCCCCAGAACTAGGGGACTGGAGAGGCTTCAAAGTGGGGACACAGGCCTCATGGGGGAACAGCTAAGCTCTCTTACATCTACAATACCTGATGTGCTTCTGGATGGCTGGGAGTATCATGAGCCAGCCACGTTCTACAGCTAGCCCTTAAGATCCTGGTAGATGGCCAGAAAAGCCTGCACATAAGGAACTTCTTCCCATTTTCCTTCCTTTTTACAAAACAAATTCTAGTTGTACAATATCATTATAACATAAAGAATCGTGAGGCCGGGTGCAGTGGCTCACACCTGTAATCCTAGCACTTTGGGAGGCCGAGGCACGCAGATCACTTGAGGTTAGGAGTTCGAGACCAGCCTGGCCAACATGGTGAAACCCATCTCTACTAAAAATACAAAAAATTAGTCGGTCATGGTAGCCTGCACCTGTAATCCCAGCTACTTGGGAGGCTGAGGCAGGAGAATCGATTGAACCGGGAGGCAGAGGTTGTGGCAAGTTGAGATCTTGCCGCTGCACTCCAGCCTGGGCAACAGAGTGAGACTCCGTCTCAAAAAAAAAAAAAAAATCCTGCCTAGGCCACATCTGTTGGCTTGCCAATTTGTATTGAACCTAAACATTGTTGCAACAGAAAATAAATTTTTTCATTTTCAATTTGTCTAATTTGAATTTACTCCATTTGCCTAAAAGACACCCTCACGTCAAGTCCTTCAGGATGCTCGCTGCTGCCCCATGTCTAGTAAGGCTCTCTATGGGGGTTTTAGTGACCTAAGCTTAGCAAATGCCTAGTTACTTTTCCCTTTTAAATTCCCACTTTCTACAAAGAAGGTGTAAATATAGACAGCAAGGTGTTACAAAAGTGGATTATAAGCTGCAAACGGGCAGTAGAATGTTGGCCTAAATTCCACAGAGAGTGAGGGTTAGGCAGAGAGAGACTAAACAAATGGTGACAGTGGAAGGGAGGAAGGGCAGGGGTAAATAGCATTGCCCAAGGGGAGACCTCAGGGGCCCTGACTGCCAGAGAACCTACCTAGTAGAAGAGGCACCAAGAACAATGTTCAGGTGGCCACTTTTCTACTGCTGTTGGTGGCTGTCCATCAGGGGCCTGGGGACTCCCAGTCCCCTTCAACCAAGAAGGCTTAAGCAAGGCGGTTACGCAGTTATAAGACAGCACACAGGAAGAGGTCTGCAACTGGCTATTAGGAAAATAATAACTTCTAACTTCAGAGCAGAAAAAGGCAAGACCAAGATTCCCCTAGGGGAGAAATAGTTTTTTCTACCTTACCTGAGAATTGAGGTCTCCAAGAGTGAAGATGACAGGTGATGCCTAAGGCTCAGGAAGCCTGCTGGGTCACTTCAGCTGTGAAGGAGGGTCTGTTATCACTGAGCTGACTTCTAGGTAACCCAAACCTTGCAATGATCTCTTTAAGTAAGAATTTGGACACTTCTAATGCCTTTTTCTGTTCTTGTGGGGAAAGCCTCTATCCACTCAACGAAAGAGGGATGCCTTAAATCATTCCCCAAATATAGTCAACAGAAAATCAAAATGAAAACAAAGACTGCCAATAAAACATACATCTTAGGACTGAACATAAAACGACTGGTGGAGCAATAAAATGGAGTCAGAGGGGAAACCATCAGGGAAAAGGGTGACAAGGACAAGGAAGTGTTTAAGGGTATCCAAATGATGAGGGACTTTTAACTGACCTCTTAGCCAAAGGCTTTAATTCCTTAGCTTACCTGATGTTATTGGGGTGGGGGCGGGCAAAACACTCACCCATCCACAGGAGGCAAAATGGTGCTGACCAATCTTCCGCGTGGCACCCAGGTGAAGGTCTCTTCAGGATCCCCCAGCTTGGATGCTCTCAGCTGCCATGGTGGGAGGGTCCCACGTGAGGACTGATAACCCACTAGCCTGCCAGATCTCACATGAGGCAGCAGCAGTATGGCCACTTGCCTGTCTGCTTGGCTGTACCACCTGCCAGGGAAAATGATGGCTCTAAAAAGAGCCTTTGGTTAGTGTTACAACTCTTGCAGCATCCATCACTGACTGCTTCTCTATTTCTTGTCATCTCTCCATTTGTCATCTTAACAATAACTGTCACTTGCCATCTCTTGCTGTCTCTCACTGTCTTGCCAACTGCTGTCTCTCATTACCACCTTGCCAATTGCCATTTCTTTCTCCGTCTCTCATGCTGTCATCTTCTCTCTTCTGCCCCATGTTTGGTGCCATGTTGCTGCAAGGCAGGTGAACCCCAAACTGGGGCTTAGCCCAAGAAGATTCTTGGTTTTGCTTGGGAAAGAATTGAAGAGTGAGCTGGTGGTAGAAGAAAACAGCTTTTTTTTTTTTTTTTTGAGACGTAGTCTCACTCTGTCACCCAGGCTGGGGTGTAACAGTGCGATCTCAGCTCACTGCAACCTCCACCTCCCGGGTTCAAGCAATTCCTCATGCCTCAGCCTGCTGAGTAGCTGGGATTACAGGTGCACACCACCACGCCTGGCTAATTTTTGTATTTTTAGTAGAGACAGAGTTTCACCATGTTGGCCAGGCTGGTCTCAAACTCCTGACCTCAAGTGATCTGCCCACCTTGGCTTCCCAAAGTGGTAGGATTATAGGCGTGAGCCACTGTGGCCGGCCAAGAAAACAGCTTTATTGAGGATGCAGTGTAGTGTTAGGGCTCTGTGACTGCTCCTGCAGAGCAGGGCTACCCCATAGGCAGTGTGTAGAGAGTAGCAGCTCAGGGCAGCTCGGCAGTCATATTTATGCCCACTTTTAATTACATGCAAATTAGGGGTGGATTATGCAAAAATTTCTAGAACAAGGTGGTAACTTCCCGGTTACCACCTGACGGTCATTGCCACAGAAAGGGGTGGTATCCAGCTGTTGCCATGGCAATAGTAAACTGACATGGCACTGGTCGGCATGTCTTTTGAAGAAGTGGTTTTGCCTCTTCCCTCTTTCAGCTAGTCTCAATATGGTCCGGAGTCCAAGTCCTGCCTCCTACCTCATTGGCAGTGGTGTGCTGGTAATTATTTTACAACTGGTTAAGGAAGAAACTCTGATTTGTAAAAGTTGCCAATTTCTGTGGTATAAATAACTTTTATCATTGCTGAACTCACACATTGCTGGTGGCAGCACAAATTGGTAAAACCACTTTATAAAACCATGTGATGCTATCTACTAAAGGTGAAGATATGCATATGCCAGAAGACAGTAACTGTACTCCAAGATGTACAGTATTTCTCAGCTTAACTGGGAATCCTGAATCACCCCAGGCACGAATCCAATTCTGTTGGGAGAGTTACTGGCTATGCATTCTTTTCCTACTTAAGTTACCTTAGTCTACTCTAAAGGATACACATTATTTAAAACTGAAAAGCTAAAGTGAATAAATTATTATATATCATGCAATGGAATAGTATGCCACAATGGAAATGAACATGCTGCTACTATACATAACAGCACAGATAAACCTTATAGATTGAAAACAATACATAGGCCGGGTGCGGTGGCTCACGCCTGTAATTCCAACACTTTGGGAGGCCAAGGCGGGTGGATTGCTTGAGTCCAAGAGTTAAAGACCAGCCTGGACCACATGGTGAAACCCCATCCCTACAAGCAATACAAAAATTAGCCAGGCATGGTGGCACATGCCTGTAGTCCCAGCTATTCAGGAGGCTGAGCTCAGAGGATTGCTTGACCCTGGGAAGCAGAGGTTGCAGTGAGCTGAGATCGTGCTACTGCACTCCAGCCTGGGTGACAGAGTGAGACCTTCTCTCAAAAAGAAAAGAATATATACTGTGTAATTCTAACTATATGAAGTTCAAAAACAGGCAAAACTCCTCTATGTGGTTAGAAGTTAAGCTAGTGGTCACCTTGGGGAGGGCAGAAGGCTGGGATTGGGAGGTAGCACAAGAGAGGCATCTTTACTGGATGGTTATTATTATGAACTAAATGTTGTGTGCCCCCCAAATTCATGCATTGAGTCCCTAATCCCAAATGTGATGGGATTAGGAGATGGGGTCATTGGGAAGAAATTAGATTTAGATGGGCTGATGAGGGTAGGGTCCTCATAATGGGATTAATGCCCTTATAAGAAGAGACCAGAGAGCTTGCTCATGCTCTCTCTACACTGTGAAGACACAGTAAGAAGGGAGTCATCTACAAGCCAGGAAGAGAGCCCTCACCAGAACCCAACCCCGCCAGCACCTTGATCTTGGACTTCCCAGCCTCCAAAATTGTGAGAAATAAATATCTGTTGTTTAAGCCACCCAGTCTGTGGCATTTTGCTATAGCAGCCCCAGCAGACTAAGACAGTTATGTTTACACAGATGTGTTCAAGTTGTGGTGATGCATTAGGCTATATGCTTATGATTAATGCATTTTTCTGCACGAATGATTTACTTAAATAAAAAGCTTATTAAACCCAATGCACTGTGTGCACACACAAAAGCAAAGAAAACTAATCATTATCAGAATAAATCAACTTTGCAACATCTCTAATTTGCAGATAAATCTTACTGTGTTCAAAAATTAAACAAATTACACTGTGGCCAGTCAAACACACAGAAAATTTCACCAAGAGAAACTTAGGTTAATAATGAAACAACTTATTTATGTACTTAGGAGAACCCATCCAAATATAAAGAATATTTTCTAAAGCCCCAAATATTCATTTGTAACCAACTAGCTTAAAATCCAGTCATATCAAAGAAAGTCCCCAGCTCAAAACACAAAAAGAGTACGGTACCTTCTCCAAAGAAGAAAAACACACATTTTAAGACAAAAATACTCACCATTAAGCAGAAACCTCTGACTCATCTATTCTTATCTTCCTTCCCATAAAGCCCTTTTATTTCCCCACTCTGACAAAAGCGTCCTTTTAGCTCACTGTGGGTGGGAAGTCTCATGGTCTTCGGTCTGCTCTGAGTGAATGAAGGGGATCAGTGGAATCAGTATTTCTCAGCTTAACTGGACATCCTGAATCACCCCAGGCACGAATCCAGTTCTGTTGGGAGAGTTACTGGCTATGCGTTCTTTTCCTACTTAAGTCACCTTAGTCTACTCCAAAAGAATCGGAAAGTTCCTACCTCCAAGCTTTGGTTTTCTCACATTTTTTCATCTCTCTGGGCCATTGCCATTAGCTACTCCCACATTTTGCCTCTGTAACCGTTTCCTTGATTTCTGCATGGTGAAGTTAGGAGAAGCCACACAGCCTCCAACACATACGTGCGCGCACGTGCACACACACACACACACACACACACACACACACACACACACACAGTGTTCTCTTATGGGCCCACTTTCCAAACACTCTGGATGCCAATCTTCCGTTTTTTGGATTCAGCCCACCTTTATCGGCCACGTCCAGTAAATAATACTGTGTAAATTCACAAAGTGTCCACTAGAGGACACTACAGTCCTACTTCTAATGCCAATGTGTTGTAGTATGGCGTCTGTAGACTCCCAAGGGAATCTTCCTCTTCCCTATCTAAGCTACCCATGTGTTTCTACCTAATTATTCCTTGTACCAGGCACCTAAGAAGGAAATAGGTGATATAAACAAGGAAGGAAGTAGCACCCCGACTCGTGCCCTTATTCTCAAATCCTTGGTCCCAGGGCAGGATGCTCTCACGATCTAAGCATTCTTTCCCTCAAGATGGATGTGACTGATGGCAGATGGGCTACTAGGGATGTTGATGTCACTGTGCCAGGTCCCCGGCAATGCTCCATGGGAAGCCAAGAGTTGAGCTGGGCCTCAGATCATCAACCAAACCTCAAGCATTTATCAACCATGGCAGCCCCATCTCATGACCAGGCTGGAGCCTGTCTAGACCTGGTTCTTCTGGTTCCCACCATCTGTCCTCCTCCTCCCTCCCTACCACACCACCCTTTACCCCAGGACCAGTGCTTACGGTTCTCTCTCCTCAAGGTCATCAGATCAAAATTCACGACCAGCCTCTCATTAGCCCACTCAGAGGAATGGGTGGCTCAGTGCTATGAGTATAATTGCTTCATCTTAGAAAAACAAAAATGGGCAACAAAGAAAACATTTCTATGACCAAGGCTTACTGACTAATACAACATTACTTCTTCTTGTACATTTTAAAATTTAAAAAAAGCATATCTAAACATAATATTTTCTAATCACAGGAGGCAACAACAACAACAAAAGTAAGCATAAATACTTTCAGGACATGTCTGTAGCCTAGTACAGATAATGCTTTTTTTTTTTTTTTTTTTTTTTGCGACTGAGTCTTGCTCTGTCATCTAGGCTGGAGTGCAGTGGCACGATCTCGCTCGGCTCACTGCAACCTCCGCCTCCCCGGTTCAAGTGATTCTCCTGCCTGAGCCTCCTGAGTAGCTGAGATTACAGGTACACACCACCACACCTAGCTAATTTTTGTATTTTGAGTAGAGACGAGGTTTCACCATATTGACCAGGCTGGTCTCAAACTTCTAACCTCAAGTGATGCACCTGCATCTCGGCCTCCCAAAGTGCTGGGATTACAGGCGTGAGCCACTGTACACAGCTAAGAATGCATATTTTTAAGCCAGACTGCCTCAGCTCAGATTCTAGATTTGCTATTTACTAGCCCCATGGACTTGAACCAGTTACTTAATCTCTGCACATCCATTTCCTGAGCTGTTAAAATGAAGAACATATAGTATCTACTTCATAGGATTGTTGTGAAGATTAGATGAGTGTGTGTGTGTGTGTGTGTGTGTGTAGTGCTTAGGCTGGGCGTGGCAGACCATGCCTGTAATCGCAGCACTTTGGAAGGCCGAGAAAGAGGAATGCTTGAGCCCAGGAGGTCACGACTAGCCTAGGCAACTCCAGCAGAACCCATCTCTACAAATAAAATTTTAAAAAATTAGCCAGGCGTGGTGGCATGCACCTGCAGTCCCAGCTATTTGCAAGGCTGAGGCAGGAGAATCACTTGAGTCCAGGAGGTCAAGGCTGCAGTGAGCCGTGATTGCCCCCACCACACTCCAGCCTGGGGGACAGAATGAGACTCTGACTCAAAAAAAAAAAAGTGCTTAGAACTGGCCTGGTACTAGTAAGTACCCAATGAATGTATGTTAGCTATTATTACTATTATTATTTTTATTTTTTTATTTTTTGAGACAGAGTCTCGCTCTGTCGCCCAGGCTGGAGTGCAGTGGTGCAATCACGGCTCACTGCAAGCTCCGCCTCCCGGGTTCATGCCATTCTCCCACCTCAGCCTCCCAAGTAGCTGGGACTACAGGCACCCGCCACCACACCCGGCTACTTTTTTTTGTATTTTGTAGTAGAGACGGGGTTTCACCTTGTTAGCCAGGATGGTCTCAATCTCCTGACCTCGTGATCCGCCTGCCTCGGCCTCCCAAAGTGCTGGGATTACAGGTGTGAGCCACCGCACCCAGCCTATTATTATTATTACTACCTTTACCAAATCTTGTGGATGAATTCTTCATACACAGCTGACATCTGTTTTATTTTTATGTTCCATGATAAGCTCATCCTAAATAGGATATTAAGAAATATTAAGAAAACGTCTACATACACCAATACTGGGTGACAATGATTGTGTTAGGAGGGTCTGGAGGGCACAGATCTGACACATTACCTAGTGATGACATTGGGTTATGTACAGCTTAGTTATGCGTGATTCTGTGTTGCTGATGGCAGTGTCTAGAGAACATTGGATGCAAATGACTGTGGAAGGGACTCATTCTGGATGAAAATGGGCTCAGGGCTAAACTGGGGTCAAATAGTTTGGGGATAACACTGGATTGTGTGTGAAAGTATGTTGAGAAAGCATTTGAGTGAAATAGTGTTGTGGGTAAGACCAGGCCTGGATAAAACAAAGTTTTTGTGACAATGGTGTTGGGCAGTGGGTGCTGGCAACTGTTTAACTATTGTCTCTTCAAGAAAAATAAGACATTGATTTGCAACGTTTCCAAATTCCAGGGTGTAAATAGTCCCATTATGGTGATGTCAAGCCCCCAACATGATGTCACGATGAGCCAGCTAGGAAGGCTCAAAGAAAAAGGAGCAGAGTCCGGAACTGAGTTTTGAACACTCCAACATTTCCAGGCTTGGCAGAAGAGAAGTCAGCAAAGGAGGCAGACGGTGCTGCCAGGGGAGGAAGAGGAGAATCGGCAGAGTGTGCTGTCCAAAGTGCTAGGGAAGAGGGTTTCAGGCGGAGGAGGAAGTGTTGAGAAAGTTGAACGTTTCTGAGAGGTTGGTAGATTAGCCCCTAGGGCAGTCCCGCAGCACGAGGTCACCTGTAATCCTCCTGGATCAGACGCTGTGCCAACCCAGGTGCACCCACGACCCTTGCATAGCAGCATCTGTCATCCTGGTCACTCAACTGCCTTCTGTCCTTCTGGTAAGAACATCCCGCCCCTGTGGAAAACAGCCTGTCCTTCCTCCAGGCAGGTGGTACCGATCTCAAACATGGCACCTGGAGAAACTACGGGTGATCATGGCCAAGCTCAGCCAAGCAGAGCCATTCTTCGGGATTTATAAGGGCAGTGCTACACCGAAACGGGGAAACACTGCTCTCTTTTCCTCTGATACCGCTAAACTGACATGACATCAGACTGAAGTGGCCTTTGGCAATGGAAAAAGCCTGTCTGAAGTAGAAGCCGAAATGAGAAAGGGGAACCTGGATGTGTCCCTCCATCCGGGTCTACTCTTGTTTTCTCCAGCTCTGAACCAATAAACAGCACTGGCATTTTGAACACTTTACAAGTATCAGCTCAGTAATCCCAACAACCTTAGATGGGTATCACCCAGGTACCCCATGTTAGAGATGAGGAAATTTGCCCATGGCTGCAGAGTGCAAGGGCTGGGATTTCACCCTAGGTAGTTGGCTTCAGAGTCTACAATTCATTAGGCCAAATGGGGAGTTTCCAGTGCAATGTGGGATAGTGAACAGCGTCCCTGGACTCTGCCCCCCTAGATGCTATTGGCACCCCCGTCTTCAGGTGTTACAACTAAAAATGCCTCCAGACACAGCCACACATTCCAGGGTGGGTGGAGAGCCACTGCTACTGTTCCGCCGCCTTCCGGTTCTTTTCGAATTGCTGTCACTGAGTCACCCAGATGTCTCTGCATTCGCCACAGCTCAGGCTCACCTAATCTGTGTGTCAGCTGCAAATAACCCCATGTCCCTCAAACCCTGAGTCACCCCCAATGCATTGCCACCTGGACCCTGTGTTATCTAAAACCCCACGCCAGCTACAAATCTGTGTCTCCAAGACTTTCTGTCAACCACAGTCCAGTCATTGAGACTTGTGTGACCCATCACCCAGTGGTGTCCCTGCCTTCTGCCAACAACCACAGCTTCCCAGAGTCAGGGCCACAGAGCTGTTCATAGGACAGAAGGCATACATGGAGAGAGGGATAGAAGGAAACACAGGTGCGCATATTCAAAGGCAGGAAGAGCCAGAGAAACCCACAAAAGCAGAAATACACAGAGAACAGGCCACAGCTGGTAACACAGAATGGGTCACTGGCACCTACCAAGGCCCCTGGCAGAGCCCAGTATCTTTAGCCCCTCCCCCGCCTCTGGATTAGCACTGGGGCAGGCAGGAAAGCTAGGTTCTGAGGGTAAGGAGCTTAGACCCAACGTGACAGCTAATCACCCACATAAAGCCTCTGTCTAGGTCACAAAGCCCTGAGTGGCCTCGCCCCCACCACACCGTAGTCGCTCCTCCCTCCACGGACTCAGGTGGACGCCCCACCCTCAGTATCTCACCAAGTCCACACCCAGGTGGGCAGAGGGAAGAGTTCAGACTGTCTCCACTCCCTCTCGCTCTCCTGCTAGAATGCACGAGGAGGGTGTTGGTAGGGGCTAGGGGCCCAAGGACAGAGAGCTTGGGTTTCCCAATAGATCAGCCCAGGAGGGATCTGGCTGAGACCAGAGAAACGCCTTTTCCTGAATCAAGAGACCTGCTAGGAGCAACGGCCCCTCCTCTCTGGACACTGTGATCTGCAGGGCCCTGAGGGTTACCAGGACGAGACGGTCAACCTATTTTGGGGCAATAAAAGGCTGTGAAGGAGCCCCACACCTCTCCCAAGCTGGCCTGGCATGGTTGCCATGGGGATGCCCCAGTTGCTTCAGAGGTGGCTTCTGGTCCGGGAAGCGGGGATGGCAGAGACAGCCAATCCTCGCACCGAGGCGGGTGGGGGTGAAAGGTCAGTGCTGCCTGGGAACATTCCCGACCATAGCTAGGGGCTGACAGCCCAGAGTGCTCCCCCATGCCTGCTTCTCCCAGCTCACACCCCCATCTCCACCACTCCCTTCCCCTCCAGCTCCCACTTCCTCTGCTGCTCCCTCTAAAGGGATGGTCTCAGAGTCTGACTCTGCCGCTAGTTAAGTGGCTCAAGCGTGGAGTTCTGGTGTCAGGGCTGACCAGCAGGTCAGATGTGTAGACAGGTGAAGAGCTCACACATGTTGCCTCAAGTAAGGGCTCAGGGAGGTTCCAGTGAGGAAAATGGGTATGAAGATTCAGTATTAAGGTTCTGGAAAAAAATCAGGCAAGACACCAGTGTAAGGGTTCACGTTTGGGACACACATGCCCTGAACACAGCACAGGGCTTCAGGGGACACAGGGGTAAGGGCCCAATGTGAGGGCTCAGCTGGGGCTCAGTTTTAAGGGCATGGGATCTGTGCTGGTGTGGTAATTTGTTACTAACCCTTTAGTGGTAATTTGTTACTAAGAACAATTGTTAAAGTACTAAACTTTAGATGAACAGCTTTTTAAATGTATAAATTTAAAGGGATTTAAGCTCACCTTTAATTTTTATCTATACATTAAAGAGGATTTAAGATTAGTTACATTCCTACAGGTTTCCCCTAATCTCTCTGAGGCTGGGTTTTCTTATCTATAAAATGGGAATAATAACAGTATCTAGTTCACAGGGTCATTGTGAGGATTAAATGAGAAAATGAATGTAAAGTTCTTAGAAAGTGCACAAAAATAATAGGGTTTTTACAAATGTGCTTAGAGGGCCAGGCACAGTGGCTCACACCTGTAATCCCAGTACTTTGGGAGGCCAAGGTGGGTGGATCTCTTGAGTCTAGGAGTTCCAGACCAGCCTGGGCAACACAGCGAGACCCCTTCTCTCCAAAATAAAACAAAAAACAGTTCGTTTTTAGCACCTGCCAGTCATGGTGGCACGTGCTACTCAGGAGGCTGAAGTGGGAGGATCACTTGAGTCTGGGTGGTCGAGGCTGCAGTGAGCTGTGATCACACCACTGCACTCCAGCCTGGGTGACAGAGTGAGACCATCTCTAAATAAATAAATAAATAAATAAATAAATAGTGTGCTTGGAAATGGAAGAGAGAGAATTAAGCAAGATCACCAGAAATTGCTTCAAACCCATGGCGGGCCAGCTGGTGTCACATGTCCTGGAGGCAGTAACTATGAAGGGATCCGTTTTTCTCCCTCATCGAGGGAGAAAACCAGGAGCCGTGTGGGGAGAAGGTGACAACATGCACCTTCCACGAGGGAGAGAGTCACTGCCAACCACGCTGGGAACATAACAAAAATCAGTAGCTCATATGTACTGTAATGTAGTGGTAAAATAAACTTATTCTTTAATAGTACAATAATATGAACAAAGGTTTAGGGCAAAAAAAATTCTTTTTTTTTTTTTTTTTTGAGACAAAGTCTCACTCTGTTGCCCAGGCTGGAGTGCAGTGGCACGATCTCGGCTCACTGCAAGCTCCGCCTCCCGGGTTCACGCCATTCTCCTGCCTCAGCCTCCCTAGTAGCTGGGACTATAGGCGCCCGCCGCCACGCCCAGCTAATTTTTTGTATTTTTAGTGGAGACAGTGTTTCATCGTGTTAGCCAGGATGGTCTCGATCTCCTGACCTCGTGATCCGCCCACCTTGGCCTCCCAAAGTGCTGGGATTACAGGCGTGAGCCACCGCGCCCAGCAAGTTTTTTTTTTTTTTTAAAGCAAAACTCTAATTTAGTGGTTCTCAAACTTTTTGGTCTCAGGACCCCTTCACACTTTTAAAAATAATTAAGAACCCGAGCTGGGTGCTGTGGCTCATGCCTGTAATCCCAGCACTTTGGGAGGCCGAGGTGGGCGGATCACCTGAGGTCAGGAGTTCAAGACCAGCCTGGCCAACATGGTGAAACCATCTCTACTAAAAATACAAAAAATTAGCTGGGCTTGATGGCAGGTGCCTGTAATCCCAGCTACGCAGGAGGCTGAGGCAGGAGAATCTCTTGAACCCGGGAGGCAGAGGTTGCAGTGAGCCAAGATCATGCCATTGCACTCCAGCCTGAATGACAGGGCGAGACTCCATCTCAAAAAAAAAAATTAACCCAAAGAGTTTTAAGTGGTTTTATCTCCTGATCTTCAATGTATTCAAAATTAAAACTGAAAGTTAAAATATAATTAATTCAAAATAACAATATTTTTATTGCATTTTAACTGAAAATATACTTATGAAAGACAGCTGTATATTTTCTTTTCTTTTTTTTTTTTTTTTTTGAGACCCAGTTTTGCTCTTGTCACCCAGGCTGGAATGCAATGGCACAATCTTGGCTCACTGCAACTTCTGCCTCCTGGGTTCATGAGATTCTCCTGTCTCAGCCTCCTGAGTAGCTGAGATTACAGGTGCCCGCCACCATGCCTGGATAATTTTTGCATTTTTAGTAGAGATGGGGTTTCACCATGTTGGCCAGGCTGGTCTAGAACTCCTGACCTCAGGTGATCCACCTGTCTCTACCTCCCAAAGTGCTGGGATTACAGGCATGAGCCAATGTGCCTGGCTGATGCTCAGTATCTTACAGGCATGAATACAAAATAGATCTGTACATATATGGCCCACTGATTTCTTTTTGCATTTTTTGTAGAGATGGAGTCTTGCCATGTTGCCCAGGCTGGTCTCAAACTACTGGCCCCAAGTGATCCTCCCGCCTCAGCCTCTCATAGTGTGGGGATTACAGGCATGAGCCACCACCTCCATCTTCATGATCCATTGACTTTTGACAAAGATCACAAGTTAATTCAATAGAAAAATGACAGTATTTCCTTTTTTTTTTTTTTTTTTTTTTTTGAGACGGAGTCTTGCTCTTTCGCCCAGGCCGGAGTGCAGTGGCGCGATCTCAGCTCACTGCAAGCTCCGCCTCCCGGGTTCATGCCATTCTCCTGCCTCAGCCTCCTAAGTAGCTGGGACTACAGGCGCCCGCCACCCGGCTAATTTTTTGTATTTTTAGTAGAGACGGGGTTTCACCGTGTTAGCCAGGATGGTCTCAATCTACTGACTTCGTGATCTGCCCGCCTCGGCCTCCCAAAATGCTGGGATTACAGGCGTGAGCCACCGCACCCGGCCTAAAAGAACAGTATTATCAACAAATAGTGCCGGAACGATTGGAAATCCATAATCAAAACAAAAAACAAAGACAAACAAAGCTCAACTCCTTCCTTTGCACAATTTAATAAAGCAAAATGAATCACAGAACTAAAGTAATAGCTACAGTTATAAAACTTCTAGACAAAAACATAGGGGGAAATCTTTGAGGGACCTGAGCTGGGTAAATATTTTCTTAGATAGGACTCAAAATGTACAAAAATAAAAAAAAATTGATTTTTATCAAAATGAAAAACTTCTATTCTTTGAAAGGCACTGTTAAGAAAATGAAAAGATAAGAAATAGACTGTGAAAATATTTGTGCTCTTACAACTCAGTGACAATAATGCAAACTCATTTTTTAAATGGTCAAAAAAGCCAGGTGTGGTGATTCATGCCTATAATCCCAGCACTTTGGGAGGTGGGAGGATCACTTGAGCCCAGGAGTTCAAGACCTGCCTGGATAACATAGTGAGACCTTGTCTCTATAAAAAATAAACAAATTAGCCAGGCATGGTGGTGTAGGCCTGTAGTCCCAACTACTCAGGAGGCTAAGGTGGGAGGATGGCTTGAACCCAGGAGGTCAAGGCTGCAGTGAGCCTCGTGCCACTGCACTCCATCCTGAAGGACAGAGTGAGACGCCGTCTCAAAAAGAATTTTAATTTAAAAAAAAAAAGTCAAAAGATTTTAATGAATACTTCACTAGAGAAGATATATGAATGGCAAAAAGTCCATGAAAAGATGCTCAAATCATTAATCATCGGGAAATTGCATATTAAAACCACAATAAGATGCCATGGTACACTTACTACAATTGCTAAAGTTTAAAAGGTTGATAATGCCAAATGTTGGTGAGAATGTAGAGCAAGTAGAAGTCTCAAAATTGCTGATCAGAATGTAAAATAGTACAGCCACTTTGGGAAACTGGAAATTTCCTATAAAAGTACTATCATATGCTCCAACAATCCCACTCCAAAGTATTAATTCAAGAGAGATGACAATATGCGTCCACGCAGAGATCTGCAGGTGAATGTGCATACCGATTTTATTCATAATGCCAAGAAACGGAAAACAGCCTAAATGTCCATCAACATGTAAATATTTAAGCAAATTATCTATCTGTACAATGAAATACCAATCCATAATAAAAATAACTACTGATACATGAAACCACAAAACAATAATTTTACTGCCTCACAAGGACAGAAAACCAAACACTGCATGTTCTCACTCATAGGTGGGAACTGAACAATGAGAACACTCGGACACAGGGAGGGGAACATCACACACCGGGGCCTGTCGTGGGGTGGGAATCTGGAGGAGAGATAGCATTAGAAGAAATACTCAATGTAAATGACGAGTTAATGGGTGCAGCAAACAAACATGGCACATGTATACCTATGTAACAAACCTGCACATTGTGCACATGTACCCTAGAACTTAAAGTATAAAACAAAAAGCAGATGCCTTTAAAAATAATAATAGTAAAAATTGTACTGCTTCACCAAGGACTTTTAAAGCGAAACTGAGGCTGGGCATGGTAGCTCACTCCTGTAATCCCAGCACTTTCGGAGTTCCAGGTGGGTGGATCACTTGAGGTCAGGAATTCAAGACCAGCCTGGCCAACATGGTGAAATCCGGTCTCCACTAAAAATACAAAAATTAGCCAGGTGTGGTGGTGTGCCCCTGTAATCTCAGCTACTTGGGAGGCTGAGGCAGGAGAATCACATGAACCCGGGAAGTGGAGGTTGCAGTGAGCTAAATCGTGTCACTGCACTCAAGCCTGGGTGACGAAGTGAGACTCCGTCTCAAAAATAAAAATAAATAAATAAGGCAAAACTGGCTTTTTTTCCCCTCCTATTGTTACTAGTCATGCACCGTGGTGGAGAAGAATACAAAGATTACTGGTATAGTTGGGTGCCGTGCTTTGATTCATGCTTAGGTGCCAACAGTTTCACCCACGATTGCTCTAACATCATGTGCAAATATCGATAAATTGAAAGTGGCAAATAACAATTTAGTATTGTTAGGAAAATAGCTTTTGCCCTGTGGATTCCCTGTAAGAGTCTTAAAGATTCCCAGGGATCTGCAATCAACACCCTGAGAACTGATGTTCAAATTAATTAGAATAGTCACATTGACTTTTTAAAAATGACACTTCTTTTTAGGTATCACTCAAAGGCATGTAAAATGCTTTCACAAATATCCCATGGAAAAAAGGAAGACCAACTCCATCTGTGGTACTATTTGCTTTACTTCCTTGAAAAATAAAAGGGGGGTTGGGGGAAGGAGAACCCGAGTAGGCCCCTGGGAGTGTATTTGGCATGTGAAGCCATCCATCATGCAGTCATGGTGAGCAGATGCAGGCCTGGGACCAAAAAGGCAAGTGGCGCTGGGAATTTAGGGCCCTTCGTCACCTTTCCCCACACAATCCCACTGGCTATACACCCCTCCACAACACAGTCATACCGATACACACACACACACACACACACACACACAGAGTCAGGCCAGCCCCACACGCCACAGCTAATCTCTCACAACAAGCCCAACCATGGTTGTACTCACACAATACAATCATACAGCCACACCAAAGCCATAAAAAAGCCAACACCGAACCTTATTGTGCTCAAAACCAGGTCACACTATTCTATATTCACAGATGGAGAATCTCAATGGCCATACACTCAACCACAGTTATACTCAAACTAGCAGAATGGCTGATAATGTAAAACATCTACTGGGCCCCGTGGCCATGCCAGCACATCCCCCCTAGTATATTTTGCATGGGGTGAAATAATAGCTTTTGGACACAGGCCAACCTGAATTCAAGTTCACGTTTTACCACTTATTAGTTCTATAACCTGCAGCAAATTATTTAACCCGCCTGAGCGCTCATTCTAGAAAACGCAGATAATTCCTACTTTGAAAACTTGATGTGATGACACAAAATAATCAGACAAGGGGCAACACCTTGTCTGGCCCAATGTGTCTTGGGGATGCAGCTGTAACTGCCATGTATGGCTTTTGTCACCAGAGGGCACCAGGGCCACAATGTGTCTGGGGAGATTGCTGGAAGAAAATACGCTGAAAAGGCCAGGATTCCTGGGGAGTTTCGGGGTGAGTACAGACAGGGTAGGTGTGGGATGTGTGTGGGGCTGGGCAGCTTTCGGGAACCCCAGCTAGGCCCCGGCCACACAAGTGTGCTGTTGGGTATGGTGGGCACCTCCTGGGGAAGATGGGATGGAGGAAGGAGGATGGGTGAGTGCTCTTGTGAGCCAGGCCCTCTTCTGTGCCGATTTCACACACATTAAATCCTTTAATCCCCACAACAGTACCGTGGTTGATAGTCACTGCTAATATTAATAGTATTCCTGGTGAGGAACATTGAGGAAGCTGAGGTCTGCTTACATAGCCATTAAGACCTGGAATACAAATGCAGGCAGCCTGGCTTCAGAATCCATGGCCCTAACCACAGCTCCACACTGTCCCCAACAGTGACCCCACATCTCCCCTTGCTGGGGTTCTGCCAGGACTCCCTGACCCTGGCTTTCTTCCCTGGAGTTCAGCCAGCCCCAGCTGGCCTTTCCCCTCTTCCGGCCTGCTCCCCACCTGCTCCCTGGGCCAGCCCATGGTAAGAGGCTTATCACATATGTGTGGGGGACAGATAAGGCAGGGCCCCTCGCAGGGCTTATCCAGCCCTGCCATCCCTGCTGGGGAGCTGCCAGCAGATGGAGCCCCGCCCGCGGTCTGGGGTCACTCCTTGTGATGCTGCCAGAGCTCTTTATGATGTCATAATTTGTAGTGACATCATTACTGTGTCTCTCCTTTGAGTCTGAGAGGGTTACTCAGATAGGAGTTGGGGAAGTGGAGCCAGACAGGAGCCCTACCAAGGCTCCAGGTCAATGGGCCGGGTTGGGCTGGACTGGAGGAGGGAGTGGTGCCAGAGGATCCTCCCCAGGGCAGATGGCTATTTTTGGTGTCGACTGGTCAGCTTATAGCCACCCCTCTTCCTGTCTTCCCAATCCAAAGAGGCTCTGGGTCCAGCAGGGGCAGGAGCAGTGGGAGAAATCTTCAGCCCTGCTACAGGGCAGCTCTGGGGTCAGTCTCTAGCTCAGAAACCAGCCCGTTCCTCCCTACAGGAAGGCCTGACCCTCAGTACCTCGGGTCTGAGGAGAAGGGGGGCCTTACTTCCAATCCTTGAAATAGCAGTGAGGCAAAGAGGGATTATTAGGATGGCCAGACAGACGGACATAGCCAGACCCGTCATAATAGTCACACACATTAACTTGCTGATGTGGGCTGCGGGCACAGCCTCACGCCAACACCATCACACTCACAGCCATTCATTCTCATAGCCATGCCCCCAGCTACAGGTGGGCCACAGATGGCTGAACCACACCGACATACCAGCACAGGCACAATGTCACCTGTCCCATCTGGAAGAACGGGAACCCCTTCTCTCTCACGGTTGTACTCCCAGAGAGGAGCTCAATTCCCAGCGCATGGCACATGCGCGCTAATATTTGGTGAGTGAATAAATGGACATTCAATGCCACAGGGCCTGTGACCAGGCTGGGCTGAGGCCAGAGGAAACGCCATCCCACCTGCAAGCCTGCTCGACCTCTCCAGACCCAGGATGGGAGCGTCGAGGAAGAACTACAACTGCCAGCACCACCCCAGCCCCAACTTCAGTCATGGCCACTCCTCAGATAATAGGTCATTGAAGGGACCTCGGTTATGTAGGGACCCTGGTTATGCAGGCACCCCACTCCCTCCCTCCAGGTGCAGTGAATTGGAACACTGGCACTCTGAAAATGGAATGTTATGAACATGGGATGGTCTGGATGTTGGGTACCCCAGGCCCCCTGGGAATTTGGCACTGGGGGCTCTGGGGTTTGGGTCCTCTACAGTGTTGGGTGCTTTGGCACCCTTGACATTGGGAATTCAGGACTTTGGGAGCTCAAAGCGATTTAGGAGTCTGGGTGTTGAAAGCTCTGGAGATTGGGGCTGCCCCTTGGACAAGGCCAAAGTCAATACTTCCTGTCTATATGCCTGATTTTACCTGGAGCCACTGAGGTCCAGCCTGGAACCCCTGTTCTGAGCCCCATGATTGGCTTATGCTGCCCCAGGGCTGGGGTGGCAGGGCTGGGGTGTCGGGGTTTCAGGGGTAGAGAAACCACAACAGGATGGCCTAAGGGGTACCTGGAGCCCCAGAGACAGCTCTCGGATCTGAAACCAATCTAGCCTGCTCCTCTGCATTGGGACAGGGCAGGGGAGATGCCAGGCACTGACCACTGGGCTCCAGGTTCAAGAAAGGAGGAATCTGAGAGCAGAGCCCAGGCAGGCACCTCCCAGTAATGCTTCCTGGCTACTGAGGCTGGGGTTCTAAGGAGGTGGAGACCCCTGGCCAGGCCTGGCTTCAACGACAGGCAATGTCCACCCTCCCCTACCTCCTCAGCAGGCCCCCAGCACCCCTCCATCAAGGTGCCCAGTGCTGCCAGCTCCTGCAGTGACCATCAGAAGTGGCCCAAGTCTGGCATTATTCATATTCCTACTAGACACACACCTAAGCTGACTGACTATATGCATCCCGAAACAGAGGCCTTGATCCGGCAGGCTGATGACACCACTCGAGGAGACCAGCCAGCCCTGGGGGCTCTGACGCTGGCTGGCTGCAGCCCTCCCAGGAAATAGCTCCACTGGCTGCAGTAACTGGAGGCTCCTGAGCCACATTTCAGCCTGCAGTGGGTGGTGGGTGGGCCCCGGCCCGCTGCTGCCCTGCCCCAGGAAGAAGCAGGCCCGTCAAAATGTCTGACCCCATCCGTCCCCCAATCCCCTCCCCCGCCCCAGTCTGTACTCAGTCCTGATTCCCCTGCCCGCCCCACAGTGGCCCAGGCTGGCCATGCCCTTCCCACTCTGCAGGCCAGCTGCTCAGAGCCAGGGGCTCACAGCCAGGGACGGAGGCTATCCCAGCTCTGACCCGGGCTGGGCCCAAACCTGCCTCCTTTGGGCCTCACTCTGATTGGAAAAAAACAGACTTTCTAGTCCCTGTCTCAACGAGATGGCTTTTCAAACCAGAATCTTTCTCACAAGTGTCTCCTCAGGACACAGCTCACTGTGTGGTTTCCTGAAGCTCTTTCTGGGTCAAGGTGGGTAAAACACACCTATCCATGAATCTGTTTCTATGTATACAAATAGACTTTGAGCTGTGCCCGTGTTAGTCTAATAAAGCCCTCTGGCCAACATCCCGAATCTCCCTAAACACGCCAAGGAAAATTTTCTCTTTTCTTCACCCCACGTGCTAGGCTGCCTCCCTGTCCCCAGGTTAGTCCCCAAGCCTTCCTCTTTCTGACGGAGCCTCAGAGGGCTGGCCCCTGAGCACCCATCCTCCTCTCTTCTAACTGCCCAGGTCCTAAGGCCCTAGGCCTGAGGGCATCCTGGAAGTCTGGCTCTCAGCACCCTCCACCTGCCTCCCTTCATATGGATTCCCTGAGCCATGAAAACTCTCAGAATCTTCACTGAGTGTTCTTAGCGCTCAGTGCTCTCTTCTAGGCCTGTCCCCACCCCAGCCTACTGCTGGAAGGCAGAAGAATGGAGGCCTTTTCCCCTTCATACTCTTCCTTGTCTACCTTCCTCTACCTCGGGGCCTCTTTGACATCCTCCATCTGCCTTCCCTGGGGTGGTATCCCTTTTGATGAGCCCCAGGGAGGAGGCAAGGAGGAAGATCCTAAAAACACTTTATGTAGGAAGTTATGTCCTGGCAGGAGAGATGTAGAGGGCTTGGACCCCGTCTGCCCAGTCCCAGGAATTGGGCACACACACAACTACACAGACCTGCTTCAGTGCATACAGTCAGTCTTCCACAGATGTACCTACACAAATAATCAGGGGCTCAGGTGTCTGGGGGCGCAGACACAACAGGTTGCCCAGATCCAGGTGTGTGTGCACACAACTCACACAAGAAACACCTGCACTTGGCTTGTAGGAAACTAAAAATCCCAAACATGCTATACCTACTAGCTTTGGGGACAAAGTAAAAGTGAAAATAATCTTGCTGATAAGACTAAGGTGTCTTCCCAGATCTGATCAGGAGTCCAATGTGAATAGGAGACAACAGACAGTTGTCTTTGTACTTTGGCTCTGAGGAAGGTTTGTGGAATGGACTGCGTGTGGCCTGAAAGAGCTCGCATTGCAGGGAATGCCTGGGCTTGATGCCTGTTATCTTGTTCAGTGCCTCTGATAAATTAATAAACTGGAATCTCACTCAACAATTGGTTTCACATGAGTTTGGCATGTGTGCACTCGCTTCCTGGAGGCTGACTGTCCCAAGGAAAAAAATTAAACTGTTTCCTGGCCAGAAAATGGTGAGGACTCAGGGTCCAAAGTAGAAATTGCTTCTGTAGGCTGGGCCCCTTCCCTGAGCAGATGCCCTACGCAGGTTGGGGCAAAAACCAGTTCCTCTGACAGTACTAACTGGCCACTTTCCCTGAAAGGTGGTGGCTCTCACAAGGCATGCAAATGTGGGAGGCTCATTCCAAATGCCAGGCACCACTCCCTAGAAGCAGCCTGGGGCAATAGGCTTTATATACACACACATGCATTTCCTTAGTCCCTTCTCTCCGTTTCACAGGGGAGGAAACCGAGGCTCACCATGCTCCTTTTGGCAAAGACTCTTTTTTTAGCTGAGATTGTAACCCATGTCTGTCTCACCATGGAAGGAGAAGGGATCCCAGGTTGGTGTCTGCAGCCCCTGTAACACCACCTCAAAAGTAGAGCTGTCCAAGCCCGTGGTCCAGGAGGGAAATTTGAGAAAGGGCTCCCCGGAGCCCTCCAGTTCCAGGGAGTAGGACCTAGGCCTTACCCAGCAGTGCCCACAGTCTCTAGCGGCTCTGCTCCAAAGGGAATGGAATTTGCTCCGACTTCTCTCTAGGGGAAACGCAGGCGCAGAAGGCCAGGGGCCTCGAGGGCTAACTCCAGCCTCAGCCCCCCAAAGTGCCCCAGGCCTTCTGGCTTCATTCCAGCCTAGCCCGAAGGGGCCCACATCTGCTTGCTCAAGGGCCCCAGCTGGAGGGCAGCGAGGCAGGGGCGGAGAAGGGGACTCCTTTGTGGCGCCCACTCCCAGGGGTTCGTGGGGATCAATCATCTGAAAGCTGGAGAGACTTGTAATTTTATTCCCTGGGAGGAGGAGCCTGAGAAGTCGGCACGGGGGGAGGGGATGGGATGGAGAGGGGAGGACGGCCAGGGGAGCTGTTCGGGTAGGGGAGGGACTTGGCTAGATCTCCCAAGCCTTCTCCACTCTTCAAACTTTCACCAAACTCTTAGCCCCCGCCTCCCCGAAACCAAAACACAACAGGCTGTGGAAGAGCTGCGAGCGGCGCGGCGGGGCGGGCGGACTCGGCGCGGAACAGAGCCTCGGAAAGCTGATGCAACTTTCCCTTTAAGAAAGCCACCTGGGCGCACCGCGGTGCGGACCCAGCACGCCTGGGCCGGGGGTTGCAGCATGGTAAGGGGGCTGGGGGAAGGGGATGCTGGGGCCCGCGCCTCCGTCTGTCCTGCCGTCGGTCTGAGTGTTCGGCGGCTCCGCGGGGCTGAGCCCCAAGACCAGCGTGTGCGTGTGTGTGTGTGATCGCGCATGTATGCGGGCATCTGTGGATAAGAGTGTGGGTGCACGCACCGGGATGTCTGTCTCGCCGGAAAGGTCGGGGTAGGTGCGCGCGTCTGGGTGTCACCGCTGTCACCAAGAAGCTGAAGCGGGAGGGAGAGGGAAGTGGGGGGAGCTCCTGCGTGGGGTGGGGGGGGGCGCCAGACGCCGGTTCGATCGGGGGCGGCGGGCGCAGGCTGTGCGGGTAGCGCCGGAGCCAGAGCGTGGCACTGTCCGTCCGGGCAGCCAGTGGTTCTGCGCTCTGGGGGCCTGCGGGGGTCGATAATCGGCCGTGCCTGCGCCCAGCGTGCGGGCTCCCGCTAGCTCCAACGCCTCTCAGCGCCCGCCAGCCTGGCTGCCTATCTGGCCCCTCCAGCCGGCCTGCCTCCCTATCTGCCCTCCCGGTACCGGTGCCAGTGCCCGTGCCCGTGCGCCCGCGGGACCCGGGAAGCCGCGCGGGAGAGTCCTGGCGCCCTCAGCCTTTGTCCGCGCTCTGGCCGCGGCTTTGGGAAGGGACTGCGAGCGAGCGGGGAGTTCTCTGGGGGCTGCTACCCTGGGAAGACTCCGTGCCCTCCCCACACCAACCCTCATTACCGGCACGCCTAGGGCGGGGCCGGGCGGCCGCAGGTGAGGGCAGGGGCCTAGCAGCCCTGGGGAGCCCACCCCGGCCGGCGCTCCGCACCCGGCAGCCACTGCAGATCTCGAGCAGGCGGCGGGGCCGGGCCGGGCCGGAGAGTGGGGCTTGCCCGGAGGGCCGGGAGGGGCCCGAGCCGGCCCGGGGGCGGGGCCGTGGGGCGGGGACCTCGGCGCCCCGGTACTTTTCCACCGCAGGGGCCGGGGGCGGGGCCGCCGCCTCCACGCCAGCTTAGGCCCACATGTGGCGGCTGATGTAACGCCCGTGCCCCCACATCTCTCTCCCCGATTAAGGCGGACGCGCCCGGCTTCGAGGAACCGGGACGCTGCGGGCGGTGCCGCTGCTCCGAGACTGACCGCGCCCCTGCCTGCCGGCCCGGGGCCTCCGCGCCTCGGGCCGGCGGATACTTAAAGGAGCCGCACCCCCTTTCGGGCCTGCTCTCGGCAAGCCACACCCCCTCGCGAATCACTCTTAAAGGAGACGGGATCCCTGTTCGCTGACAGCTTCCGCATAAAGCGCGGTCTATTTCTCCGCTGAAAGGAGCGTGAGGGTGCGGCCGTTGGGAAATAAAGGCTGCGGGGCGAGGAGTGGGGACGGAGAGAATAACCTGAAAAGTTAAAGACTTCCAAAGTGAGGGACCATCAGAAGGTTGGAGAGTAGTGGGTGAGGGGACTGGTTCTAGGGACTAATGAGCGACACTGAGCATGCCCAAATGTTTCCAAGGACCGCAGAGAAAACGCCTCCTTCACTTGGCCTGTGCGGCGACTGCGGCTGTACCCGCTCAGTTCCCGGCTCTGGGGACACAGAAGAATCACACCTCTGCCCTGGTAGGACTCTCCATTTAGTGGGGAGCCAGACTTGGGCACAAGGAAGCATGCCGCAATTGCTACGTGTGGCAAGCGTGGGGGTACATAGGAAGGCTGACAGCAACGGGGAGGACCCAGGAAGGCTTCATGAAGATAATAGCATTGGGATAGGTTTTGAGGATGGGTAGGATATATACAGGTGGAAGTGGAGACAAGGGTGCTCAAAAAAGATGGAACGGGTGCCGGGGCAAAGGCATGAAGCAGGAGCCCTCTGCAAATGCTGGGTAGTCTCACGTGGCGGCAGATGGCCGCAGGTTGCTGACCTGGGCTCCCAGGTAGAACTAAGGGCTGTTTCCTGCTCCCACAGCTCCTCCACTTCCTCTATCACAGTGAATGGAAATTATGCTTCTTCCTCTATCTATCTACTAAACTGTGAGGTCCTTGAAGCTAGGGAAAGAGCCTGTCACCTTTCCATCCCCCGTGAGGACTCCAGGGCTTGGCCAAGATGGACCGTTAAAACTGATTGACCTGACAGTCCTGTCTGATACTCAACAGTGAGACTGTCAAGATGGGCCAGGGTTCTGTGGCTGATGTCTCAACATCTGCCTTTGGGTGGCTCACAAGCAGCTCAGACTAGCTTGTCCAAGCCAGCCCTCCTGTCCCCGCACCAAACCTGCAGCCTCACCAGCATTCGTCCTCTGGGTCGGGCACCGGCTTCCTCCCACTGCACCAACAGAAACCAGAGACTCCTTCTTATCCCTCCCCCTACCCAGTCCGATTCATCACCAAGTCTCGACATGTTGCCTTTTATGTTTCTCTGAAATCTGTGCACCTCTCCTCACCCTATTATCACCTTCCTAACCTGAGCCCCCTCATTTTTGGCCTGGCTCCTTCCTTTCTCTCTCTCTCTCTTTTTTTTTTTTTTTTTTTGACGGAGTTTCTCTCTTGTTGCCCAGGCTACAGTGCAATGGCACAATCTCAACTCACTGCAACCTCTGCCTCCCAAGTTCAAGCAATTCTCCTGACTCAGCCTCCTGAGCAGCTGGGATTACAGGTGCCTGCCACCACGCCCGGCTAATTTTGTATTATTAGTAGAGACGGGGTTTCTCCATATCGGTCAGGCTGGTCTCGAACTCCTGACCTCAGGTGATCCACCCGCCTCGGCCTCCCAAAGTGCTGGGATTACGGGTGTGAGCCACCGCGCCCGGCCTGGCCTGGCCCATTTCTAATTGATTTCCTCTCTTCCACTTCAGCCGCCCTCCAGTCCTTTCTCCACACTGTATCTAGGGGGATGGTTTCAAGATGCACATTCCACCAATTGCTCCTCCTTGAAGTTGATCTTCTGCTTAAAATCTTTCAATAGCCACCCTTGCCCTCAAGATGAAAACCAAAATCCAGACCCCAAAGGCCCTGGCCAGGCCTCTCTGTCCACTTTAATCTTTGACCGTTTCACCCTGACTGTCTGAGCTCCAGCCTCAGAGCCTTTCCACATATTGTTCCATTTGCTTGACTCTCTCTTCCTCTTTTCTTCCTCATTATTGCCACTTTGCCTAATTAACTCCTTTAGACCCTTAAACATCACTTCATCAGGGAAGCCCTCCCCTAGTCTTACACAAGGCCAGGCCCCCCTATTGTAGAGTCACATAACACAATCTTTCTCTTTTACACTCTTTATCTCAGTATGCCATTCTTTATTTTTTATTTTTTGAGACAAGAGTTTCGCTCTTTTTGCCCAGGCTGGGGTGCAATGGCGTGACCTCGGCTCACTGCAACCTCTGCCTCCTGGATTCAAGTGATTCTTCTGCCTCAGCCTCCCAATTAGCTGGGATTACAGGTGCCCACCACCACGCCCAGCTAATTTTGTATTTTTAGTAGAGACGGGCCTTCACCATGTTAGCTAGGCTGGTCTTGAACTCCTGACCTCAGGTGATTCGTCTGCCTTGGCCTCCCAAAGTGCTGAGATTACAGGCCTGAGCCACCACTCCTGGTCTCAGTTTGTAATTCTTTAAATTTTAGTCATCGGTTTAACTCTTGCCCCTTAGTCTGTAAGCTGCAGGAGTGCAGATGCCTTTGAGTTCTTGGTGCCCAGCACAGGTCTGGTCCAGAGCAGACCTGCAATCAATATTGTGGAATAAATGAGTCCAGCTGTGGCCAGCCTTAAACGCCTGCTAAGCAATTTAGGCCATATCCTGTTGGCTGTGGAAAACTATTGGAGAGAATCAAGGATTTAGGGCTTTGGGAAGATTAACAGATTGGAGGGGAGGAACATGTGGAGGGCTTGTGGAAAGGATAAAACTTAGGCAGAAACTTCAGAACTTATGAGGAAATTACTATTAGCCCCGTCTTCCAGACTGAGAAAACTAAGGCTCAAAGAGGTTAAGTAACTTACTTGAAATCACATACCTAGTGAGTAGCTGAGCCAGAAATCCAGCCCAGGCCTAGCAGATCCCAGAGCCGGAGCTCTTTATCATGTGCTAAGCTGCCTCTGTGACCCACTACTGCTTGTCAACAGTGGCCCACAAATGCTTCAGGGGCATGTGTGGGGCTTGGTGTTGTGGATCTTCCACACGTAGAAGAGGCTGGACGCCATGGGCAATCAGTTGGTGTTTTCTGAATGGACGGATGGGACCACGTAACTGGAATGTCAAAGGTAGGAGAAGCAGCAAAGCTTTACACCCAGCTCATTCTCCTGGAAGCCGCCATGAAGCAGTCTTTTCCCTCCAGTCCATGAACTACCTGAGGGCAGGGACTGCGTTTGCAGTCAGAGATGTCAGAGTCAGAGATGTCGGGTCTGAAAACCTAGTTCAAGTCCTCACTCGAGCACTTACAAGGAAGGCATTTGACCTCTCCGAGTCCGTCTCTCTGACAGTAAACTAGGGGGAATTCCAGGATAACCTGGGTGAGGGCCCTCTGCAGCCTAAGTTCTGAGACACAGTGTCCTCAGTTTACTTACCTGACCAGTGGGCTTAATAATTTCCAACCTGTGATGTGGCTTTTTTTTGTTTTTTTCGACAAAGTCTCACTCTGTCGCCCAGGCTGGAGTACAGTGGTGCGATCTCGGCTCACTGCAATCTCCGCCTCCCAGATTCAAGCGATTCTCCTGTCTCAGCCTCCCGAGTAGCTGGGACTACAGGCGCATACCACCATACCTGGTTAATTTTTGTATTTTTAGTAGAGATGGGATTTCACCATATTGGTCAGGCTGGTCTCGAACTCCTGACCTCAGGTGATCCGCCCCCTCGGCCTCCCAAAGTGCTGGGATTACAGCCGTGAGCCACTGCATCCAGCTGACATGGTTCTTTCTAATGCCATCTGCTGTTATTACTATCATCATTGTCATTATTAGTCCTTGACTGAAGAAAGGTGGCTTTAAGGAAGTCAAATATAGAGTTTACACCTGGAGAGGGAGGCACAGGGGTGAGAGAGGACAAGGTGTGATCTCCTTTTGAGGGAGCACACTCCCCCTTCCCCTACTTGCCCCCAGAAGACCAAAGCCATGAGCAGGAACCTCCTTAGGAGGACAAGTTGAGCCACAGGCCAGCCTGGGTCACATCTTGTCCCCACCCTGCCCTGAAGAGAAGCTCTGCAGGAGACCAGGCAGCCAGGGCAAAGGGCCTAAAAATGCCAAGGCCTGATTTGCATAGGCAAAGAGCAGCCTCCTCATCTCTCCTCCAGCCTTCCAGAGACTTCCTGGGCTTGTAGGTGAGAAGTGGCCTGTGGGTGGGGCAGAGTTGCCCAGAGTAGCCTTGGGAACAGAGTTGACTCCCTGGGAAGGCAGGAAAGGCTCCAGAAAGGCAGAGCCGAATCCTTCCTGGGTCTAGGCCCTGAGGAGGGGTTTCCTCCCATGAGACAATTCTTTTTTTTTTTTTTTTGAGATGGAGTCTTGCTCTGTCGCCCAGGCTGGAGTACAGTGGTGCGATCTTGGCTCACTGCAACCTCTGCCTCCCAGGTTCCAGCAATTCTCCTGCCTCAGCCTCCCAAGTAGCTGGGATCACAGGCGCCCGCCACCACGCCCAGCTAATTTTTGTAATTTTAGTAGAGACAGGGTTTTGTCATGTTGGCCAGGATGGTCTCGAACTCCTGAGCTCAGGTAATCCACCTGTCTTGGCCTCCTAAAGTGCTGGAATTACAGGTGTGAGCCACCACGTCTGGCCGAGATAACTCTTTTTTTTTTTTTTTTTTTTTTTTTTTTGAGACAGAACCTTGCTCTGTCGCCCAGGCTGGAGTGCAATGAGGCAACTCTTCAAGGCTGTCTGAAGATGGATTTCTCCCGAGGCCTGTCAAAAACTAACCTTTCTTCCATCCCATCTGAAATTAAGCCAGTGTGCACCAGCATTGCCATGAGGCTGTTCCTTCCATGTGGCTGCTGCCCCCCAGCTCGTCAGCCCCACCTTGCCCCTCAGATGCTTCCCACAAGATCCTGGGCTGGCCTGGACCCCTCATTTCAGAGGTCCCGCCTTCGCTATTTCCCTCCATTTCAATTCAACTAACACATCTTGCAAGCCCAGTGCTGTGCTACGTGCTGGGCACAGAGGGTAAAAGAAACACAGTCCCAAGCCCTCAGGGAACTCACTGACTCATGGTTGACGAACTTATAAGCAAATAAGTGTCATATGAAATAAGAATACTAGTAGAGATTTGCACAAAACAGAAAGGAGGAAGCAACTTTTTCATTCTTTTGAGAGAGAGGGTCAGAAAAGGCTGCAGAGAAGAGGTGACATTTAGCCTGGTGCAGTGCTGAGGATTTGTAGAATTTCACCTGGTGAACTGCCATGGAGGGGACAGCTGGGAGTGCAAGGAGGTGCGGCTGCACATGGGTGTGTGGCAGGCCCAGAACTCAGTTCAAGTGAATGACATGACAACAAACCCAGCTGCCCTGGAGCCCACACTGAGTGCCACCCAGATGGGGAAGGACCGTCCTGGCTGCCTGGCTGGGGTGAGGATGGGGAGAGTGTACTGATCTGAGCTGATTCCCCTCCTGGGGAAAGGCTGAAGCCATTCACACAGACCATGAAGGAATTGGATTCCGTCCCAGTTCGGTATTCATTTTTTATCTTTTATAGGATTGGGCATCTGGAAAGTCAAAAATAGACCTTTGCCCATTGGGACAGGAAGCCTGGAGATCAAGAGATCCAGGGGAAAGGTTGGGGGAACTGGGAAGGAGCTGGATCTGAGGGTCTTCCAGAAAGGAGCAGGATACGGACACGGCCTGGCAGAGGGCCTGGGCCAGCTGGTGGTGGGTGGCTTGGCACTACCTGTCTGGAGAGCCCTGTGGGCCACACGGCCAAGTCCTCACCTCACCCTCTGCTCTCTCCACAGCTCTTGAGATCTGTGGCCTGAAAGGCGCTGGAAGCAGAGCCTGTGAGTGTGGTCCCCGTCACCAGAGCCCCAACCCACCGCCACCATGGTAGGAAAAGGTGCCAAAGGGATGCTGGTGAGTACAGAGGCCAGACTGCGGGGAGGAAGGGGAGTCCCAAGCCCTGCCCCCGGGACCTCCTGCCAGCTGCTTGGAAGGCTTAGGAAGGCCAGCACTGCCAGGGCCCCTGAGTGCCCAGCTGACCCCGGCCTGGGCAGGTAGCCCCTCATCTAGCAGGTCAGAGAGCATTATTAGGCTCCAAGCCCGCAGAGCCCGCAAAGACCTGCCAGAAGGCAGGAGGTGTGCGCCCCATCCTTGTCACAGAGGTGCTCCGGACAGAAGGAGGCCACTCATGTGCTGAGAGGACAGTGGAACGCGGGACTGCGCGGGCGCCTTCAGTCTGTGCTGATCAAGGGGTCCTCCCTCAGACCCTGCCTGGTGTTTCTCCACTTCTCTGGGTCCTTCTCAGTCTGAAAAGTAACAAAGAACATTTTGTTTTGAATCCTCTCCTGAGGCCTCTCAGAAAATCTCCCTCCACCCTTTCCCCAAGTCCTGGCTCTTCTTTGCCCTCAGCCTTAGAGCACAGGAGAGGTAGTGGTGAGGCCACGAGACACAGAGGGGTGGGTGAGATTCTTTTTATTTTTTTTATTTTTTTGAGATTAAGTCTCACTCTGTTGCCCAGGCTAGAGTGCAGTGGCGTGATCTCGGCTCACTGCAACCTCCACCCCCGCCGGGTTCAAGCGATTCTCATGCCTCAGCCTCCCGAGTAGCTGGGATTACAGGCATGAGCCACCACGCCTGGCTAATTTTGTATTTTTAGTAGAGATGGGGTTTCACCATGTTGGCCAGGCTGGTCTCAAACTCCTGACCTCAGGTGATCCACACGCCTCGGCCTTCCAAAGTGCTGGGATTACAGGCGTGAGCCACCGCACCTGGCCTGGGTGAGGTTCTTGAAGGAGCGAGACTCGCTGTTGGATGGACCGGGTCAGCACCAGAAGCAGGAACCAAGAAAACGATGCCAAATCCTGTCCCAGAGGCAATGGTTGTCTTCCTTCTCTTGAGATCTTCCCTGGGGACAGGCTAGACTGGACGGCTGCCGGGGGTGGGGACCAGGGACTGAGCATGGACAGTGCCTCCCTCAGCAGCTCCCGTCCTGTCAATCCCCTGTGTTACTTTTCTCATTTAGTGAAAGATTCATTGGCCTGGGGTCTCTACTGAGCCCTCCCCAAACAAGCCCTGTCTCTCACCAAAGATTTCTGGGACTCAAAGTACCTGGTTTAAAAGAACAACTTGGGCCAGGCAGGGTAGCTCACGCCTGTAATCCCAGCACTTTGGCAGGCTGAGGCGGGCAGATCATCTGAGGTCAGGAGTTTGAGACCAGCCTGACCAACATGGTGAAACCTTGTCTCTACTAAAAATACAAAAATTAGCCACATGTGGTGGTGCACACCTGTAATCCCAGTACTTGGGAGGCTGTGGCACGAAAATCACTTGAACCTGGGTTGCAGTGAGCCAAGCGCCACTGCACTCCAGCCTGGGCAATAGAGCAGGGCTCTGTCTCAAAAAAAAAAAAAAAAAAAGGAAAGAATAAAAATTAAAAAAGAACAGTTTGTGGGAGAGAACCAGTGGTTCTGTTCCAAGCTCCGGATCTTCTATCTGGCCCTGTTCTGGACCTCCAGCATCCAAGCCCTGGCCCCATCCCTCAGGCCAGCTCTGGTCTAGCCCCCTACTGATTGACTGATTGGAGCAAGTCTGATTGAACCAAGCTCCTAAAAGTATTCCTGAGATTCCTGAAATCTGGGTGCTCAGAGATGGACCCAGATGGAGGTCTTATGACCTGAACACTTGCTAGGGGTGAATCCCATCTGAGAACCCAAACACGGCCCCACCTTTCCAGGAGAAGTCTTGGAATTGCCATGGGCTTGTGATGAGAAGTGGGGTGTGGTCCTGCCCCTTCCTACCATGGGGATTCTGAGCCCCATGAAACCTCTGAGTCCTCCCTGGTTGCTCTTCCTTCTCTGGAGTGATCTGGACGGACTGGGAAGAGAGCAGGCAGGAGAGATGTGAGCAGCACAGAGGGCATGGGTCCCAGGGTCCCAGGGTCCCAGAGTCCCTGCCTGAGCTGAGCTTCCTGGACTGTGCTCTGCCGGTCGGCCCGGCCAGCCTGTCTGTGGATGGGAATGCTGCCTTGGGACTCCTGTTCCCAGCACCAGGATGTGCCTAAAGATAGCTGGGGCTCGCTCTCCTCCCCGCTCTCTGCCCTTTGGCTTTTGCCCACTGTTGCTGCATTTGAGGCCCATAGCATCCGTCCCATGGGCACCCCCAGTGGTTGCTTGGAGATTCTATTCCTGCTTCCTTTTCAGTTCTGCTGATGACTTTGGACTACTCCACTCTATTCTTGGGTTCCAGTTTGGGACAAGCCACCTCCGTTCAGTGCTTGTCTCTAGACACAGCCTCTGAGGTGCACAGGGCAGCTGGTCCCTGCCGAGCCCCATCTCTGCTAACACAGGCAGCCCAGTCAGCACGTTTGTCTTCCGTGTCTTCCTACAGCCAGTAACTAAGGACGCTTCATTCTGACAGGGTTCTTCTTTGGATAGCCTGGTAGATCAGAAGAGAGGATGTTAAGGGGAGTGTGTGTGAGCCATGCACTTGAACCATCCCAGTTCTCCATGGCTTCTGCTGCTCTGTTTGTACCCTGGCATGCATGGAGCAGGCACTGGCCCCTACCATGGGATCCTCACTTCTATCCCCCTTTACCCAGATTTGGATGTGAGGACACTGGCCCTCCAAATCTCTTCAGTGTCGGCAGACACCCTGTGTTATCCTTGGAGCTTCTGCTGGATGCTACAGCCAGTGTCCCATGGGTAACAAGCAGCTTACCAGCACGTGCCCAGGCCCACATGCCCACTGCACGTGTCCCTCCCTCACTCCAGCCCAGATGGTCTCTGCCAGGCCAGCTCAGCTGCCTCCCTCACGCCTCAGCAGCTCCTAGGACAGGGCTGTGTGAGAACGCAGCTGGCCAGGGTGCCTCCAAGCCTTGGAGCAGCTGGGATGCTTGGGGGCACTAGGGGGTAGGTGGGGTGGGCCTCCCATGGAGACCTAGGGCCTTGTACATGTGCGGAGCAGGGCCACCTAGATCTCAAAGGACAAGGAGCTGGAGGAGAGGCACTCAGGACAGGAGGCAAGAGAGCCCCCACTAGCTCAGTTTTAATCCTCCAGCCACCAATGTCACACCATTTCCCAGGCTGGCCACCTCAGTCCCCTCCCTAGTGCCACTACCCACTCATGCAGAGTCTTGGGCAGTCCAGGCCTTGGTGAGCTTCGCTGACCTCTTCCCATGTCTGAGCACACTGATTGTTTCTGCCACTGGGAAGCCTCACAATGAACAGGAACGGACTCATTTGGATTAGGGCTCTGGGTGCACAGCATCCAAATCCCAGGAGGCCTTGCAAGCACCACAGGCCACCAGGGGCTGCCCCACCCTGACCTGTTCTCATATGTTTTGCCCTGAGGGTTTGGGCACCTCCTGTCTGTAGCATCCGTCATAGGACCTGGCACATAGTGGGGACTCACCCAGCCCAAGTGTTGGCATGTAGCAAATGCTCAACTAGTGCAGGCTTGGTGCATTATTGGGAGGTCACCAAGCACAGGGTTTGGCACACCTTGGACACTCCTTTGGTAGAGGGCCTGTCCCTGCCTGGGCACTCACCTAACCCAAGTCTTAGCATGTGGCAAATGCTCAACTAGTGCAGACTTGGCACACATTAGGCACTCCCTTAGAAGACAGCCTGTCACCCTGTAGGCATTCATCTAGCACACTGCCAGGCACACAGTGGGTGCTCACCCAGCTCAGAGCTGGGCACACATTGGGTCCTTACCTGGCACAGACTTTGGCGTACCCGGGGTACTCCCCTAGTACAGGATCTAGCACACCATAGGGGCTCCCAACCTGGGGCTGACACGCAGTGAGTGCTGTCTCAGCATCGGACTTGGCACACAGTGGGCACTCCGCTGATCAGCATCGGACTTGGCACACGGTGGGCACTCTGCTGATGCAGGTTCTCACACAGCAGTGCTTCCAGCACAAGATTTGACATCCAGTAAGTGCTATCCCGGCTCAGGGACTGGCACACAGTGGGCATTCTCCTTAGATAAGGCCTAGCACCGTGGAGGTGCTCTTCTAGCCAGGACAGCCTAAGCAATGACCTTCCGCTGATCCTAGATTAGCAGCTACCCGCTCCTCAGTGAAATGGGCAATATCTAGATCCAGAGGAAAAGGCCCAGCCTTCCTCAGCTTCCTCTCTGGTTGGGGCCTCTGCCCTCCCTCCCCCTCCCCACTTCTTGTCTAGCCCACCTACTCAGCCCTGTAGCCCGGCCTCCCACACGGCCTCCCTGCAGCCCTCCCCCATCCCCGGCACTTCTCAGTCCCAGCTCAGCAGGACCTTCCCTCCAGAGTCACAGGGGACAACAAAGACCCTAGCCTCCTTGCCCCTCTGGAAGCATGCCCACTCTTATTAGGAAAAGTCAGAGGCGGGAGCTGGGGGAGTCGGCCTCCCTAAGTGGGGCTAGAGCAGCTGGATCTCGCTAATGAGGCCTCATTACGGCCAGGGCCCAGCTGGGCTGCTGCCGCCTCCTGTCCCCATGGCCAGAGCCAGGGAAAGCCATCCAGCCAGGGCTGCCTGTTCTGGGCACCCGGCCCAGGCCAGGGCAGCCAGAGCCCAGAGCCCACCCTGGGTGGAAGTGAGCATTTGGGCATCATGGGTGACTGGACCTTCCTGGAGCCAGTGGCCCAGCCAGCGCCTTGGCCCTCAGTCTGCGCCTGCAGGAAGTCAGGGGAGTGTGTCTGGGGACCAGGCGCATGAGGCTGGCTCAGTGAGCAGCTGAGTCAGTAGGATCTGAGGCCATCCTTAGGACACTTGCTTGAGCCAAGGCCTGTCCCCATCTTCCCCAAACCAACATGGAGATAATAATGGACCTACCTCATGGGACAGCTGGGAGGACCTAATGAGTTAACATATGGGAAGTTAACTTGTACCATACTAGGTGAGTGCCCACAGGGTGACGGGCTGTCTGTAAGCAAGTGTGCCATGTATGCTGAGCCAGGACAGTGCCTGGCCCACAGCAAGCACTTACTATGTATTTTCTATTACCATTATTACTAATGCTCACTAGATTCAATGATTGGCGGGTGGTATCCCCGTTTTAGAGATGGAGAAACTGAGATCCGACATGTTAACGGACTTGCCTAAGGTTATATATGGTGAGAAAGTGACAAAGCTAGGGTTTGAACCCAGGACTGTCAAACTCTAAAGGCTGTGACTTTTTATCTTATTTTAAAATTTATTTTTTTTAATTTTTTGAAACAAGGTCTCACTTTGTCACCCAGTTTGGAGTGCAGTGGTGTGATCATAGCTCACTACAACTTCCAACGTCTGGGCTCAAGCAATCCTCTCTCCTCAGTCTCCTGAGTAGCTGGGACTATAGGTACACACCACCACACCTGGCCGGTTTTTTGTAGAGATACGGTCTCACTCTGTTGCCCAGGCTGGTCATGAACTCCTGACCTCAAGCAACCCTCCTGCCTTGGCTTCCCAAAGCACTGGCATTACAGGCCTAAGCCACTGTGCCCCGCCTGTCTTTTTATTTTTATTTATTTATTAATTATTATTATTATTATTTTAGAGAGAGAGTTTTGCTCTTGTTGCCCAGGCTGGAATGCAATAGCACGATCTTGGCTCACCGCAACCTCCGCTTCCCGGGTTCAAGCGATTCTCCCGCCTCAGCCTCCCAAGTAGCTGGGATTACAGGCATGTGCCACCACACCCAGCTAATTTTGTATTTTTAGTAGAGATGGGGTTGGTCTCACCATGTTGGTCAGGTTGGTCTCAAACTCCTGACTTTGTGATCTGCCCTCCTCAGCCTCCCAAAGTGCTGGGATTACAGGCGTAAGCCACCGCACCTGGCCCTGTTTTTTAATTTTAAAAGTCATCCTGTGCTTGACAAAACTCCTTATGTTCCCTACGGGGTTGCCACACTCACCAAACTCACAGGAAAGCTGTTCTTACACCAGAATTCATGCACATGTCCATCTGACTGATATTTCCTGAGGTCCTACGGTAAGCCAGGCCTTCTGCTGACTGACCAGTTTCCAAAGGGCCTGACACCTTCCTGGCACCGGAACACATATGCCCACCTTCCGAGCCACTGGTCTGCGGTATCTTGGGGTCAGCAGG
This sequence comes from Nomascus leucogenys, assembly GCF_006542625.1. NCBI lineage: Eukaryota > Metazoa > Chordata > Mammalia > Primates > Hylobatidae > Nomascus > Nomascus leucogenys. The sequence goes on along the minus strand of NC_044392.1, from coordinate 13,006,180 downwards.
AGACTGGCCAGTGTGTGTGGCCTCAGAGAAAGGGACTGGAAGGGTCTGAGTAGCATCCCACCACAGTTGTGGTGACTACAGTCATGGTGACGACAGTCATGGTGACGACACCACTGGACCTACCAGCCCATGCCACACACACTCCCAGACTAGCACCTCAGCTTCTGGGCATCACAGTGCAAATCCTCACGGGTTTTTATTCCACAGTCCCCCTTTGTCTGGACTCTGGGATGACTGCCCCCTTGGCTAATGCCGTCTTTGTCCAGACAGGTGACAGCGTGGTTCGCTAGGCCAGGGCTTTCTTGCATGGTCAGTCACATTCTCCTAGGAAGACGCCCCATCACCCTGGCAGGTTGGGAGTCCCCATCTCTGGTTGGGGGGGGTCAGGTACAGCCCTAGGGCTTGGTTTCTCCCAGCCTGCACCCCTCCGAGGAGCCTGAGCTGCTCCGGTGCTGCCCTGTGGACTGTGCCTTCCATCCTCCTGCCGGTCACCATCCAGGGCCCAACAGGGCAGACCCCATCACTCATCAGACACCCAACTACCCTACCAGCAGCCCACCCAGTGCTAGGCCTGTGGGCTCAGACAGCGTCTGGTCAGCTCTGTGGGGGGAGTGAGCCACCCTCTCGCCTGCTCTGCCCCACTCTGTGTGTGTGTGTGTGTGTGTGTGTGTATGTGTGTGTGTGTGTGTGTGTGTGTTGTTCCAGTTACTTGCTGGGAACAAGGGAAAAACACAACAAACCCCACATGCCCCACTCCAGCTCTGGAGCACCCGTGCTGGGCTGCATGGGGACTGGCCGGAGGGGCAGGGCCAGGGGAGGGGGTAGGCAGAGCTTCGGGAGGAGATGAGGTGAAAGTAATTGACGCTGCCCAGCCCGGCAGTGGGAGAGGCAGGGGATGCGTCAGTGTCGCGCTGGAGCTGGCAGAGGTGTGAATGAGCGGCAGAGACATGCGGGCTGTGATCGCTCGCCCCGGGATGGCCGCAGCTCATGGACCTGTGGCCCCCTCTTCCCCAGAACAGGTCAGTCACCTTCCAGGAGGTTGAGCCCCCTCCTTGGTGCCAGGCAGGCTGAGAGGCTGGGCTGCGGGTGGGGAGAGGGGCTGAGTGGTCTGTGCCAGGGAGGGGCAGACACAGCCAGCAAGCAAGACAGACACCAGCCAAAGTGACCCAGAAAGTTGCAACTGTGCAAAGGAGTGCAGGAAGAGTTAGCTGTGTGGCGGGGGCGAGAGGGAGGAGAGTGGGGGTGTGAGGGCTCCCCCAGCCCAAGGACCTGCTGAGAATCTGCTCTGTGTATCAAAGCTGCATTGTCCTAGCTCCCGGGGAGACGGGCCGGAGGTGCCCAGGAATTGTACTAATCAATACAGCCTCATTGTCTGTGCCACGGCAGTTACTCCTATGGGGAGAGTGGGTGAGGGGGCAGGGGAACGTGGTACATGGTTTCAGTGGCAAGGGATGGGGGAAGGGGATGGGGCAAGAGTCTCAGCTGGGAAGAGAGAGACCCCACAGAACATTTTCCAGGGTCCAGGGCGAGTGCCCGTATGGGCTGGGAGCCGGTGTGTCCTCATCCCTGGACGCTGGGGACGGGTGGAGATGTCAGCGGATGGCAGCGAGGGTGAGGAGACTCAAAAGCTACACTTCTCCCCTGTAGGACATCCCGACTTGACCTTCAAAAGGCAAGAGAGGGAATGTCCTCCGAGGTGATGTGGGATGGGTCTGGGAGGAACAGCACGCAGGGCTGCCCTCAAACCTCAGTACTGCTAGGGTCAAGAACCAAAGCCACTTTCCAGAGTGCCTGCCTGCTGCTAGCCGGTGAGGGTAGATGCCGCCCCCAGCCGCTGCAGCGCAGGACAGGACCATTGCCTCCAGTCTTCCCTGCTGGGCTTGTCTGGGGTGGGAAGCGAGGAGCTGGCCAGGGCCCACCCAGGGTCCTCCATCACTCTCCCCAGGGCCTGGAGTGGAGCCTGGCATGCCTGGGGGTGCCAGTCATCTGTCTGCTGCCCACAGTATTGGCAGTTCCCTTGCTGCCAGTCAGGGCTCTGCCATGGATAAGCACAAGGCGTGTTCTTGCCTCTCTCATCTGCTATATGAAGGCCTGGACTCTGAAGGCACCTGGAGTCCTGAGAGGTGCCCAGAGATGGCTCTGAGGTTTGCCTTGAGGCAGGAGGCACGAATGGCCACTGGGGACTGCTCGGCCCGGGGGAGATTTTCCCATGTTCTGCCCTTCCACCCCTGGCCCCAGACTCTCCCGTATCCAGGTAACAGGCCAGAGATCAGAGCTGTGGCTGGGTCTCTCTGCCCCTACTCAGTGCCATGTAGGTGAAGGACAGAAGATTCTGTCATTGCAGGGTAGGTGCTGCCTGTGGGCCAGCCTGGGACCTGCACTGATAGAAGAGAACAAAAACTGAGGGGTGCCTGGCAGGAAGGAGGTCGTGGGGTCTTCTGAGGCAGCCACAACTTACTGTAATGGCTGTTCTGTCTAGATTCCCCACTGGGGCTTAGAGAAACTTGCCAGTGATCTGATTTGGCTCAAAGTCCGTCTGGGATGTGAGGTCTTGCCCATTCTCCTCCATAAAGTTTGTCTTGGATGGGACTTCATCCCATGAGCAAACCCTGGGGCTGGAGAGTCCTAAACACAAAGCCTGCTGGGTCCCAGAGGGGCCCGCCCAGCCAGGGCAGCTCCAGGATTCCTCAGTGTCCACCCAGAGCAGGAGGGGGAAGCTCACAATTCACAAAAATATCCACTGGACACTGATCTAGGAGGCGGGAGTCTCACACCAGAGCAGAGTCACCGTCCAGGGTGGAGAGCCGGGCTCCCTGAGTCTGTGCAAGAGCAAAAAGCAGGAGTGCATCCTCGGGCTGGCCCGGTTCGCTCTGGGAGTAGGCTTTGCCACTGCATGTCCTCTTTACCTTTTTCTGTATTTTCTAATTCTTTTATGATAGCTTATCATGCTTTTATAATCAGAAAAAAAGGGCAAAATTTTTTTTTAGTAATCTAGAAAGCTAGTGGGAACTAATGGAATGTACAGGGGAGAGTCAGAAATAGCAAAATTCCAGGTGAGGGAGAGCTATGGAATACGAGTAGCTGCTGAGGCTGTCTAGCCTGGGAATCTGGCAGATCCATTGAAAGTGAGGTTATCTAGTTTATGGCCATACCATCCTGAACACACCCGATCTTTTCTGATAGTGAGGTTATCTAGTCTGTCCCCTGCTTTAGTAGACAGCAATGCTGAGATACCAAGAGTGGAAGTGGCTTACCCAGGGCTCTACTGGAGGAGCGGGCCCTAGAGCACCAGGGCTCTCACCTGCACTGGTGTCCCACCTCTGCCAAGCCCAGGGCAGAGTGGGAGATCTGGATTCTGCCCTCGGAGCTAAGCAGAACAGTAAATAAGCCGAGCAGAGGGCTGTGTAAAGGACTTCTGTAAGTGACTTTGCTCAGTGTGGCTCTCCCAGCTAGACAGGGAAGGGGTGGGAGGCTGTTAAACCAAGAAAGATCATAAGTCCTTGTGCCAGGGTGGACACTGCTGTCTCAATGACTGGTTCTAAGGGTAAGGGAACATCTGAGGGGTGTGTGTGTGTGTGTGTGTTTGTGTGCGTGTGAGCCAGCTCACCCCACCCCGCCATGGAAGGAAAGCCTCCATTCCTTCCATGGCTGGGAGAGCTTGGGGACAGGGCAGGCTGGTCCTGTCCTGGAGACCATCCACTGCGCCCATGGCAGTGGCAAGTGGAGGCTGCTTTGTCCTGGCAGTGGCCTCTCAGAGCTGCCAGGAAGGGTGACAGGGCACATAGGGGCTGTCTAGGGAGCCTGCAGAAGAGGGGGCCAAGCCAGAGGGAACCATGCCGCTATGGTTTAATTCCCCACTGAGATGTGAGCAAGTGAGTGAGGGTGAGCAGAGGGGGGCAGATGGTGGTGATGGTGGTGGGGGGTAGGAGAAGCCTGGAGCAGAGCCCGTCCATGGGGCTGAGCTGGCTCAGGCAGATGGGCAGCCGGTCTGAGTCAAATCATGAGCACAAAGGGATTTTTCCGTGGGCACCTCAGCTGATGACCACTGCAGGGACAGTTCATATCAGTGACACAGCCATCCATCCAGCAGATCAAGAAAAACTAGAGGCTTAGAATAGGAAAGATTATGCAAGGAGGGAAAAAAAAGCCATACAGTATTGAAAAAGATTTAGCTGCTCAGGAGGGAAGTCAGAGGGTGGTCAGAGGAGATCTGGACAAGGAAGGGAACTAGAGCACCCAGAAAGTGCCTGGATTTTTTTTTTGGAGAGTCTTTCCTCCACTTTGCTTGGAGAAAGGTAGGCTTGCTCTGTCCTCCGCTGAGAGCTCAGCCCTCCTCAGCCAAGCCACCTGAGCGTAGACAGCCCTGGAGTTGAAGTCAGAGACCAAGCCTGGGCCAGGTTCCCGTGGTCGGAGCATCATGGTGCTGGGACCCAGGCCCAAGCAGAAGTGGGTGCTGCTTCTGCAAGGATCCTCTGCATACAGCAGACCTTTGGTGTTGTCAGGAACTTCCTGCCAGAGCCCCATCGCCAACCCCGGTTCAGCCCCTGTCCTGGGGGCTGTGGCCTCCCTGGGTTACAGCCCGCACGGCTGAGCTGGTTAGCACACGGCTCATTAACGGAGCAGCCGCTGGCTCTTGAGGGCTCAGGCAGGCGGCTGTCTGTGGCACGTGGTTGGAAGCATCACCACCTTCCCCGTACCCCTACCATGCCAGGGAAGGAGCAGACTTCAGGGATCCAAATGTGGTCCCACTTGGTCAGGGGCTACGGGGCATCTGTCCCTCATCCTGCTGGGAACAGGAGACAGGTCTTGATCTTCAAGCCTTGGGAACCTGGATCTCTGCAAAGCGCCTTGCCCTTACCCCACCCACGGGTCCATCCTGGACCATCAGTTGTCCCTTTTACAGCTGTAACTGCTGCTCTGTGACCCCATCCGTGTACTGTGCTGCTGGCACAATCAGGCATTGTGCCCCTAAGTAAACAACCCTGGGACAGAATAAAACTGGTATTGTAGGGTCAACATATAGGAGCCCTATTTGGCTGGCATTTGTTTGGGACCAGATAAACCACCCCCAGCAGGCCTCACACCCTCCAAAAAATGGCCCCTTGACTCTGTGATCTTGCCACACCTGCCCCAGTGAAGGCCCCAGGAGGTGGTGACATGCTCAGGCAGGGTTCTGTAGGGGCATGTCACAGAGGGCACACTCAGGCCGGGGACCACCCTCTACCAGGGCCAAGCATGTCTTCAAGCCTCTTCATCAGGGAGGCCTTCCTTGACCTCAGCCCTGCTTTCCTGCCTTGTCCTCCTTCCATACTCTTGTGATTTTGAGATGATCCCCTCTATGGTCACCCTGAAGCCGCATCTAAAGATGATGGGTGTATACATTTCATTGGTGGCTTGCACCCCCACTAGACTTCCAGCTCCAAATGGGTAGGAGCTCTCTGCTGAAGTCCTACTTCCCGGCACAGTGCCTGGCACATAGCCGGTGTCAGTAAATCTGCCATTGCACGAATGAATCAACGAATGAATGAAAGAAGGCTTGTTTAGCCACTGATTTGCTCTGGGTGCTCCTTGAAGGAAACCCATGGTCCCTGGCACTGCGCCCCTGCCCTCTGTGGAAGGTGTGAGGGTCACATCTCGGCAGGGTCGATGCCGGATTGAGTGCACAGGGTGGCTGCCCCACAAAGCTGTCTGTGCTGCAGTGCCCACCCATCAGGCCCTGGTGCCTCCTTTGCCCACATTCCCACCTGTCCTATCCAAGGCGCCTGGGGCCCAGGGAGGCCATTCGTTCCGTCTGTGTTCATTCATCAGCATCAGGGTCTGATAGCATTTCACCTGCACCAGGCTGCCTTGCTTATTGGCCAGAGTGACTGCTGTCGAATATGTCTCTTTCAAGCAGAGGGTCAATGTCACATCACTGGCATCTCTCTGAGGCTACGGGGCTCCATCTCTGATGCGGGTCTGTCTGTTTCTCAAAGGGGAATAGCTCACCTCTGGGAGGCCGTCTCTGGCACTAAGGTCTCTCTGTGTTTCTGTTGGTGACACTGAGCCCCTGTCTCCTTAGTGAGACCCCTTGGGGCCCTCGGGCTCTGATTAATTTCCTGCTCACTGTAGGAGGGAGGTGGAAGGGGCATGGCACTTATTAAGGGACTTCTTTAACCAAGGGACTTGCAGAGCCAGTTCCAGCTTTTGGGCCTGGGGTTCCACAAGGGGCTGTCCTCAGTGGGGCCCAGGCCACCAGCCCAGTCCTGCGGGCCCCACATTCTTCCCTGGGGCAAATCCCCGCATCTGCCTCTCCTGACCTTCGGCCCCCTCCCCTGCAGGTGACGCTTCTCCCTGTTCAGAGATCCTTCTTCCTGCCACTCTTTTCTGGAGCCACTCCCTCTATTTCCCTAGCAGAGTCTGTCCTCAAAGTCTGGCATGAGGCCTACAACTCTGCTCTCCTTCCCCAACTCATGGCCCAGCACTCCCTAGCCATGGCCCAGGTCAGCTCCCCAGGGCCGCTCCCCAGCCGTGGGCAGTGTGGCTAGCTCCCCGGACCCTCCCACCTAGAGTCCCAGAATGCCCTCCCCAGGTCTGTCCCGGCTCAGCAGCTCCCCCATTTCCCCCCAGCCCTGCCCACTCTGTGCCCCCAGGAAGAAGCCTTCAGCTGGGGGAGGGGTCTAACCTCCCCTCCCCCACAGTCGCCTGCCCAGGGGCAGCGTGCTCAGCCTGGTGATGTGGTAGGCGACGGGTGGGGGGGCTGTCTGGACACAGGCCCCTTTGTGCCCAGCCTGACTTGGCTGCTTGGTATGAGGCTCAGCTGCTCCCAGATCCTTACCCAGAGGGGCAAGGGGAGGTTTTGGAGGGGCTGGGGGGCTCCTGGCCCTAGCTCCCTCTTCAGTGTGCCGCCTCCCGGATGCTGGCAGCAGCTCCTCAGGTGGGCTGTGCACCTGGCACTGGGTGCTGTGGGGCTGGTGAGGGAAGCTCTGCTTGGCGCCCTCTGGCAGCCACTACTCTCTGCTTCCCTCCTCTGCCAGGCCTGCCTGAAGCTCCTGCCAGCAGAGGGGAAGCCCGGGGAGGGGTGTTGGAGGGTCCACGGTTTTCCTGCTGGGGGAGGCCCAGAGGGTCAGGCACGGAGCACAAATGCCTTGCTGATGGTAGCTTCTCTCCTGTCCCCACAGAATGGTGCTGTGCCCAGCGAGGCCACCAAGAGGGACCAGAACCTCAAACGGGGCAACTGGGGCAACCAGATCGAGTTTGTACTGACGAGCGTGGGCTATGCCGTGGGCCTGGGCAATGTCTGGCGCTTCCCATACCTCTGCTACCGCAACGGGGGAGGTACCCAGTGGGCACAGGGCAGGGACCACCCACTTGGGTAGAGCCCACCCACCAGGGCCTGGGCCACCCTCTCCCTGGCACAGACCCACTCCAGATAAAGGCTGGCCTCTGGCCCCGGCCTCCTTCGCCCCCATCCCTGGCTTAGGCACCCTTTGCCTAAGGCAGGCCACCCCAGGCCCTGGCAGTCTGTTGTTCAGGCCTGGCCCTGCCAGTTGGCCCCCTTTGAGGTGAGGAGAGGTGAGAAAAGGACCTAACCCCCACCAAGCCTCCCTGTTCTGTTCCCTGGGGTTCAGCAGCCCCCCTAAATGGTTCAGAGATTTTGAGGATCTCAGCAACTTATGCTTGTGAAATCGCTTGGTTAAACCATCAAATCCCACCCAAGTATGGAGGCTCTGGGGCCTGGATTCCACTCCAAGCAGACTTCCTGAGAGCCTCTGTCAAGTTGAAAGCCAGGCTGGGGGTGGTGTGCCTCAGCCCAGGCTCCTGCTCAAGCCTGGCACACCCCTCCCTGGGTCCTACCCAATCTCGAAGGTTTTGCTGTTGAGTTCTGAGCAGGAAGCCCAGGGTGAGATCCCTCCAAGCCCACTCCTGAGCCAGACCTCTCCCTGCCTACCAGGCGCCTTCATGTTCCCCTACTTCATCATGCTCATCTTCTGCGGGATCCCCCTCTTCTTCATGGAGCTCTCCTTCGGCCAGTTTGCGAGCCAGGGGTGCCTGGGGGTCTGGAGGATCAGCCCCATGTTCAAAGGTGAGGCCTGGGCGGGGCACTCGCTCACACACACACAAACACACTCGCTCACACACACACACAAACACACTCGCTCACACAAACACACTCGCTCACACACACACAAACACACTTGCTCACACAAACACAGTCGCTCTCACTCACACAAACACAGTCGCTCTCACACACACAAACACACTCGCTCACACACACTCGCTCACACACACTCGCTCACACACACAAACACACTCGCTCACACACACACAAACACACTCGCTCACACACACACAAACACACTCGCTCACACACACAAACACACTCGCTCACACACAAACACACTCGCTCACACACACACTCGCTCACACAAACACACGCTCACACACTCGCTCACACACAAACACACTCGCTCACACACACGCTCACACACACTCGCTCACACACATGCGCTCACACACAAACACACTCGCTCACACACACAAACACTCGCTCACACACACTCGCTCACACACTCGCTCACACACACAAACACGCTCGCTCACACACACACACTCGCTCACACACACACAAACACACGACGGCTCTGAGGGCCGTGCCAACTCGTCCATCTGTACAAACACGGCTGACCTCTGTAGAGCCCTGATGCTGACCCCAAGCCCCATATCAATGGCCTAAGCCATGGACGCATGCTGGGACCCATGTTTACTTGGCTGCCACCCTCCCCTTCTACCACGTGTACACACAAAACTCCTTTGCGCCCCCCCCGCCCCCCTACCAAGACCTTGACCTGGCCTTCCTTTGGCCCTCCATCTCAGCCTGCCCCTTGGGCCCTTAGAAATTATTAACCTCGGGCCGGGCACAGTGGCTCACGCCTGTAATCCCAGCACTTTGGGAGGCCGAGGCGGGTGGATCACCTGAGGTCAGGAGTTTGAGACCAGCCTGACCAACATGGAGAAACCCCATCTTGGCCGGGCGCAGTGGCTTACCCCTGTAATCCCAGCACTTTGGGAGGTCGAGGCAGGGGGATCACAAGGTCAGGAGATCGAGACCATACTGGCTAACACGGTGAAACCCTTTCTCTACTAAAAATACAAAAACAAAATTAGCCTGGTGTGGTGGCAGGCGCCTGCAGTCCCAGCTACTCGGAGGGGCTGAGGCGGGAAAATGGTGTGAACCCGGGAGGCGGAGCTTGCAGTGAGCCAAGATCGTGCCACAGCACTCCAGCTTGGGTGACAGAGGGAGACTCCATGTCAAAACAAAACAAAACAAAAACCATCTCTACTAAAAATACGAAATTAGCCAGGTGTGATGGCGCATGCCTCTAATCCCAGCTACTCGGGAGGCTGAGGCAGGAGAATCGCTTGAACCTGGGAGGCGGAGGTTGCGGTGAGCCGAGATCGCGCCATTGCACTCCAGCCTGGGCAAGAAAAGCAAAAACTCTGTCTCAAAAAAAACAAAAAACAAAAGAGGCCAGGCGTGGTGGCTCACGCCTGTAATCCCAGCACTTTGGGAGGCCGAGGCGGGCAGATCACGAGGTCAGGAGATCCAGACCATCCTGGCTAACACAGTGAAACCCCGTCTCTACTAAAAATACAAAAAAAAATTAGCCGGGTGTGGTGGCGGGCGCCTGTAGTCCCAGCTACTCGGGAGGTTGAGGCAGGAGAATGGCGTGAACCCGGGAGGCGGAGCTTGCAGTGAGCCGAGATTCCGCCACTGCACTCCAGCCCGGGTGACAGAGCCTGGGCGACAGAGCGAGACTCCGTCTCAAAAACAAAACAAAACAAAAACAAAGAAAAGAAAAAAAAGAAATTATTAACCTCACCTCCTCCCGCTGGATGCTGAGGCTCCTCCCCCCTGCCCCTCCCCTCCTGCAGGCGTGGGCTATAGTATGATGGTGGTGTCCACCTACATCGGCATCTATTACAACGTGGTCATCTGCATTGCCTTCTACTACTTCTTCTCGTCCATGACGCACGTGCTGCCCTGGGCCTACTGCAATAACCCCTGGAACACGCGTGACTGCGCCGGTGTGCTGGACGCCTCCAACCTCACCAATGGCTCTCGGCCAGCCGCCTCGCCCAGCAACCTCTCCCACCTGCTCAACCACAGCCTCCAGAGGACCAGCCCCAGCGAGGAGTACTGGAGGTGAGGCACCTGCAGGACCTGGGGTGGGGGGAACGTGGTGGCAACCCTGTCCCCACTGGGCAGCCATCTGAAGACAAAGTAGAGTGCCTGGTTCAGCCTGCTGCTGGGCTGGGAGAGGGTAGAGGTGAGTGAAGAGTTTAGGAGAAGAGCCTGATGTACAGAAAGCAATGGAAGATGGAGGCCGGACGCGGTGGCTCACGCCTGTAATCCCAGCACTTTGGGAGGCCGAGGCGGCGGATCACGAGGTCAGGAGATCAAGACCATCCTGGCTAATACAGTGAAACCCCGTCTCTACTAAAAATACAAAAAGAGAAAAAAAATTAGCCGGGCGTGGTGGCAGGCGCAGGAGAATGGCGTGAACCCAGAAGGCAGAGCTTGCAGTGAGCTGAGATTGCGCCACTGCACTTCAGCCTGGGTGACAGAGCAAGACTCTGTCTCAAAAAAAAAAAAAAAAAAGAAAGCAATGGAAGATGGAATGTTGAGTTGCAGGATCTTTACAGAGCAGCCGTGAGGAAGGCTGTCAGAAATCCAGCAAACCAGCCTTCAGGGAAGACTCAGGGGAAAGGGGGGAGATCCTGGGGAGAAGAAGAGTGTGGGCAAAGGCTCTGTCCCAGATGAGCAGAGGCTGGCCCCAAGGCTGAAGGGAGCCTGCTCTGATGAGAGTAACAGGTGTGGGGAGAATGCATGGGCTTCAGGTGGCCTAGGAAGTGGCACTGCCTTCATAAAGAACTTGCCAGGATTAGGGTTAGACTTGATGATGCAGAACAAAAGACACCATGGAAGGTCTCTGAGCAGGGGGTGCCGTGATCAAGACATCCTGGCACATTTTGTTCAGAGGCAACAGAGAGACCAGAGTCTCAGGCCATCCTGCTGTGCCCTTCACCCACCAGCTGGAAATTCCCCGTGTCTTGCTGGGGAACCCCTGGGCAGAGGGCTTTGGGGGCATGCTGGCAGGCCTCCACCATTTATTCCACAACATTCATGCCTCTGCTCTGCCGGGCCCTGTGTCCCCATGGTAGGTATGAACGGCCCAGAGCCCCTGTCCTGAGGAGCTCACAGGGCAGTGGGGAGACAGACTGCTAATCACAGTAGGGCAGGTGCCTCGGTCCAGGTATGTGCAGGGGTGTCATGGGGACACAAAGAGGTAGTGCTTGGTGCTAAGGGGATGGGGCAAGACCAGGCAGTCAGGGCTTCCCAGAGAAGGGGGAGAGGAAAGTAGAGAGATTGGGAACCACATGAGCAGGTGAGCAGAGGCCAGAAGGAGGCAAACTGGAGCTGGGGTTGGGAGCAGGTGGGACGCTGAGTGACAAGACAGAAGAAGCCAGCAGGCATCATATAACACAGGGCCTCCCATGCCAGGCTAAGGATTTGAGGATTTCTTTCTCCACATGTGATGGAGAACCATGGCTGAAATGCACAAGGGTCCGAGGATACCGCAAGTCACCGCAGGGCCTCTAACCCAGGCCCGAGTGCTCTGACCCTGAAGGACCCAGCTTCCCTGTGCCAACCTCTGGGCTGGGCTGTAGACACTCAAAGACAGGTAAGACGGGGCCATTATTCTCAAGGACCCAGAGCATAGAGAACACAGCTGCTGTCCCCCAGAGGGGCATGGGCAGACTCAGGCACTCAGTTACCAGACAAGTCATTTCATTTGTCTTTTATTTTTTAATTTTTAATATCCTAACATTTATTTTCTTTTTAAAAAATACACCTGGAATTGAATGGACAGATGATTTCTTTTTTTTTTTGAGACAGAATCTCGCTCTGTTGCCCAGGCTGGAGTGCAGTGGCACGATCTCAGCTCACTGCAACCTCCGCCTCCCAGGTTTAAGCGATTCTCCTGCCTCAGCCTCCCTAATAACTGGGATTACAAGCACCCGCCACCACGCCTGGCTCGTTTTTGTATTTTTAGTAGAGACAGGGTTTTGACATGTTGGCCGGGCTGGTCTCAAATTCCTGACCTCAGGTGATCCACCCATCTCGGCCTCCCAAAGTGCTGCGGTTACAGGCGTGAGCCACCACACCCAGCTGATTTCTTGAGCACTTACTAGGTACCGGGTACTGTTCTCAGAGGGGAGAGAGGGCAGGAAGACACTGTCCTCACGGAGCTGCTGTCCGACGGGAGAACGAGCAGATACGGCCGAGTGAGGCGTTTTACTACATTTGAGGCATGATGTGGATGGGGCAACTTGATCTAGTCTGGGGTGATGAACCTTCCTGGAAGCTCCCAGAAACACAAAGCCTTGTGCAACCCCACCCCCAGATGCTCCAGTGGCGGTTGTCCCAGGGGCTGACTGCCAGAGATTCCCAGCCCTGGGCCCACCCAGGGCAAAGCTCTAGAGATTTTATCCAGTAAAATCAGAGGGGAAGAGCCTTCAAAGAAATCTGACTGGTGGAGCCGCTGCACTCTACACCCCAGCGCGGGCTGGAACCAGGCCTGCCTAACTGGCCACTGTCCCATGCAGGATACCTTCCCGGCAGCACGGCTCCCTGCTGCCCTCTCCTGGAGATCCAGGGAAATGGCCCTGAAGAGGGCAACCCAGGCTGGCTTCAGCAAGGGAGGAAAGGAAGCACCCTTATTGTGCCAGGCATATTATCTAAGTAGATATTAGTATCCATATTTTCAGATTCAGAGACTGCCATTTAGAGGGTAAGGAGCTAGGCAGCAGTCGCTGTGTCAGAATCTGTGTGCGTTGCGCCCGTCTGGTGCTGCTGTTGCTGGGTGTGCCCGGGTGAATTAGGTGGGGGCGGCTGTGCAGGTGTTTAGTCCACACTCTCCAACGACCCTTTGGACAGCTGCGCGATCTCACTGGAATGCCACAAAAACCCTGTTAGGTAGCTTGTGTAGGGATTTTTAAAATCACCATTTTACAAATGAGGGAAGCTAATCAAAAGTAAGATGAAGAGACTCTAAATCGAGAGAAGCTCAAAGGGCAGATTTCTGAGCCCACGTCTGCCTCTCGCCCACTCACCCTTCTCACTCAGGGTCCTCCCCTCCCTCGCCACCCTCTTCACAATCTTGCCTTCCAGTCCCCTGTGCTGGTCTGATACCTGCTACTGGGTCCTAAACTCATGACCAGGCCTTCTCACCTCTGCGGTCCCTGTGGGGCCCAGCTCCTGTCCCCCAGGGTCTTCATGGCAGCTCTGGAGTCACACAGACCCCTCTCAAATCCTGGCTCTGCTGCTTATTAGCTGTGGCCTTGGGAGGTCATTCACAGTCATTTGTCCATGAAATCGGGCGGTCGTGATACCTACCTGGTTTTAAAGACATATGAGATAATGCAGCCTAAATCACTAAGACTGCTGATAGGAGCTCAGGCAGCACAACCACAGCCCCTGTGGGACCTGTTCCCAAGGGTCCTGTTCTCGAGGCGCTCACCACCTGGCTGGGGAAATAAGATTTGTCATGTGGAGACATTTTTAAAGCAATGCAGAATAATTCTGGAGATGTCATGTGTCAAGAGGCCACTTGTAAATATGTTGGGTTCCAAATGTCCTTAGGCTGTTTGATCTCAAAAACGTGTGGTCCAAAACCAAAACCAAACAAAAAACAGAATATGATGCCATAAAAATAAAGCTAGAATTTGTCATTTGGTTTCCAGGCTAGCCTTTTAAACTCTTCAGTCCCTAACACTGTAATGCTATATTCTTGCAGTCAAAAATAATATAGGCCAGGTGCGGTGGCTCACGCCTGTAATCCCAGCACTTTGGGAGGCCGAGGCAGGAAGATCGCTTGAGCCCAGGCATTCGAGACCAGCCTGGGCAATATGGCGATACCACATCTCTACAAAAAATACAAAAATTAGCTGGGCATGCTGGTGCACACATGTAGTCCCATCTACTCGGGAGGCTGAGGTGGGAGGATCGATTGAGACTGGGAGGTCGAGGCTGCAGTGAGCCATGATTGTGCCATTGCACTCCAGCCTGGGCTATAGAGCAAGACCCTGTCTCAATAATAATAATATAAAACACTACCTGTTTAGCATGTATGGTTAGACAAAGTATTAAAAAATCCTTCAGGCCAGGCACGGTGGCTCACGCCTGTAATCCCAGCACTTTGGGAGGCCGAGGCGGGGAGGTCACCTGAGGTGAGGAGTTTGAGACCAGCCTGGCCAACATGGTGAAACCCCCGTCTCTCCTAAAAATACAAAAATTAGCCCAGCGTGTTGGTGCACACCTGTAATCCCAGCTACTCGGGAGGCTGAGGCAGGAGAATCGCTTGAACCTGGGAGACGGAGGTTGCAGTGAGCCCAGATCGCATGAATGCACTCCAGCCTGGGTGACAGAGCGAGACTGTGTCAAAAAAAAAAAAAAAAAAAAAATCCTTCAAACAAGAAATGGTTTCTTTACTTTGAATGCTGGTGCTGGAGGTAGAGCAGTTGTTCTCTGCCCTCTTCCCTGAGAGCTGGGGAGATGCCCCTGCAGGCCTGTATGCCCAGCACCCAGCACAGGGCCGGGCACATAAATGTCTGATTGATCAAAAGATCACAGCTGGTATGGCATAGGGTGCCAGATGGAGCCACCCAGAGGGGAGAAATTTGGGTCCAATTTTTTTTTTTTTTTTTTTTTGAGATGGACTTTTGCTTTGTTGCCCAGGCTAGAGTGCAGTGGCACAATCTCTGCTCACTGCAACCTCCACCTCCTGGGTTCAAGCAGTTCTCCTGCCTCAGCCTCCCAAGCAGCTGGGATTACAGGCACCCGCCATCATGCCCGGCTAATTTTTGTAGAGACGGGGTTTCACCGTGTTGGCCAGGCTGGTCTTGAACTCCTGACCTCAGGTGATCTGCCCACCACAGCCTCCCAAAGTGCTGGGATTACAGGTGTGAGCCACCACACCCGGCCAGAGTCCAATCTTTACTGAGCATTCCACTGCTTCCCTCAATTTATCAGAGATAGAGCTAATTGGTGCACGTGAAATGCTCACTGGTGGCTTCCTGGAGGACCCACCTGACCTCAGGTGATCTGCCTGCCTCAGCCTCCACAAAGTGCTGGGATTACAGATGTGAGCCACCACACCCGGCCAGGGCCCAGTCTTTACTGAGCATTCCACTGCCTCCCTCAGTTTATCAGAGATAGAGCTGATTGGTGTAGGTGAGATGCTCACTGATGGCTTCCTGGAGGAGGTGACACCTGATAGGATGAGGAAAAGGCATTCCTGAAGGGAGAAATGTGCAAACAAGGACCTGGGCTGAGCCCAACCGGGGACAAGGAGATCTCCTCGCGCAGGGACTAGGAAGACCACACAAGCCTGGGGTGTGGCCTCCAGGAGCCCTTGAAGGGCCTGGGAAAGGCTGCAGAGCAGTGGACTGTGTCGGGCTCCCCAGGGGCTGCAGCAGGTGGAGGGGACTGGGCCGGCCAGGGCCGGGCCCCTGAACTAGCTCCCATGTCACACAAGGTGGCTGCTGGGACCTCATGACAAAGGAGGGTACAGCCCGGGTGGGCCCTGGGCATTGGGAATTTGTTGCTGGGCAGCGGCGGCTGGCCCTCAGTGACAGAGTCTCCCCTTCCCAGGCTGTATGTGCTGAAGCTGTCAGACGACATCGGGAACTTTGGGGAGGTGCGGCTGCCCCTCCTTGGCTGCCTTGGTGTCTCCTGGGTGGTCGTCTTCCTCTGCCTCATCCGAGGGGTCAAGTCTTCAGGGAAAGCAAGTACCCCTCCCCCAGCAGGGTCTGTGCCCACCCAGAAAGACCCTGCCCCCTACCTGGGTTATGTGTGTGTTGCAGGGAGGGGATGCTGAAGGGACTCCAAGCAGGAGAGGGACCGAGGGGCTGGTGGTGATTAGGGAGCCAGGGTGGTGGTGCCCAGGGGAGGGGAGAGCCCAGAAGAGTCCATGGAGCCCTCTTGTGCCAGGTGGTGTACTTCACGGCCACGTTCCCCTACGTGGTGCTGACCATTCTGTTTGTTCGCGGAGTGACCCTGGAGGGAGCCTTCAGTGGCATCATGTACTACCTAACCCCACAGTGGGACAAGATCCTGGAGGCCAAGGTGGGAAGTGAAGGAAACCGGAAGGGGGTTGGGGAGGGGCCAGGGAGGTGCCTGCCTCTGCCCACAGCTCCTCCCCCGCCGGTCCCTCCCTGCAGGTGTGGGGTGATGCTGCCTCCCAGATCTTCTATTCACTGGGCTGCGCGTGGGGAGGCCTCATCACCATGGCTTCCTACAACAAGTTCCACAATAACTGTTACCGGTGAGTGCTCCCTGCCGGGCTGAAGCTGCCCCCTTCCTGCCCTCTCTGCAGCCTGATCCCGGCTCCAGCACAGCCGTGGGCCCACCAGGCCTCCTTTCCCCTCATGATCTTGAGGTTCTGGGAATACTGGTTCTGGATAAAGTTGTTGGAGAATGGGGAGAGAGGTTTAGGCAGGAGAGAGAGGAGAGATGGGGACAGTGATGTCCCAAGGGTCTGTGAGGACTCAGGCAGCTAAGGCTCACTTTAAAATGCCCAGAACAGAGCAGAAAAGGAGTTGGGGGCCAGGCCCAGCACTTTGAGAGGCCAAGGCAGGAGGATCACTTGAGCCCAGGAATTCAAGACAAGCCTGGGCAACATAGCCAGACCCCATCTTTCTTTATAAAACATAAAAAAGAAAATTAGCTGGGCGTGGTGGCACACACCTGTAGTCCCAGCTACTTAGAAGGCTGAGGTGGGAGGATTGCTTGAGACCAAGAGGTCAAGGCTACAGTGAGCTGTGATAGCGCCATTGCACTCCAGCGTGGACAACAGAGTGAGACCCCGTCTCCCACCCCCCAAAAAAAGAGTTGGGGGCGCCTTTGTTCCTAGAGCCTTCCGTGTCTCCATGTCTCCTCTTGGCCCAAATTGGGGAGAGGGAAGCTGAGCTCTGTTTTCCTCCCCATCAGGGACAGTGTCATCATCAGCATCACCAACTGTGCCACCAGCGTCTATGCTGGCTTCGTCATCTTCTCCATCCTCGGCTTCATGGCCAATCACCTGGGCGTGGATGTGTCCCGCGTGGCAGACCACGGCCCTGGCCTGGCCTTCGTGGCTTACCCTGAGGCCCTCACGCTACTACCCATCTCCCCGCTGTGGTCTCTGCTCTTCTTCTTCATGCTTATCCTGCTGGGGCTGGGCACTCAGGTACGAGGTGCAGGACGCGGACCAGAGGCTTGGGGAAGGGAGGGAACAGGAACAAGGGGCAGGTCCCCGATCTGACAGCCACATCCTGCAGTTCTGCCTCCTGGAGACACTGGTCACAGCCATTGTGGATGAGGTGGGGAATGAGTGGATCCTGCAGAAAAAGACCTATGTGACCTTGGGCGTGGCTGTGGCTGGCTTCCTGCTGGGCATCCCCCTCACCAGCCAGGTAAGAGCTGAGTAAGGGAAGGGCTGGCCTAGAGTTGCCAGGACGCGCAGGGAAGGGTGGGGGAGCCTGGGCTGCAGGACCCTCCCACAGCCGCCCGCTGTTCCCCAGGCAGGCATCTACTGGCTGCTGCTGATGGACAACTACGCGGCCAGCTTCTCCTTGGTGGTCATCTCCTGCATCATGTGTGTGGCCATCATGTACATCTACGGTGAGCACTCGAGCCTCTGGCCTCCCGCGACCCGGCCCTTGGCCCACCCACTCTGTCCTGCGGGCCTGCTGACCCCCCATCTCTCCAGGGCACCAGAACTACTTCCAGGACATCCAGATGATGCTGGGATTCCCACCGCCCCTCTTCTTTCAGATCTGCTGGCGCTTCGTCTCTCCCGCCATCATCTTCGTGAGTTCCCTGGCCGGCCCCTCCCTTCCCCTGCTGCCCCTTGGCCATGTGTCCATCTCTTGGGACCCAGCGGAGGGACAGTGAGAGCTCCCGCACCTGGCCGGAGCTCCATACCCATGACTGGCCTTTGGGAGGCTGAGGGAGGTTGGAGAGAGTCAGAGAGGCGTGTGGCGACTCAGAGCTGCCTGGGCCCTGGCCTCAGGTTAGGAGGGGAGTGCCACAGCCTGTATTTGACTGCAGACATTGCTCAGGCATTCCTGCCTGGCACCCCCGGGGACTCAGGAGTCAACATCGATAGCGTGTCAGCCTCTGCCTGCTGGCCTCATCTCCCATCCCTCTAGGGAGGGTGTTCCAGGGCCTTGGCTATGTGGTGGGAACCAGTGTTCCCGCAGCAGCCCAAGGCTGGTAGACCAGGCTGTGGAGTCAGATGTCAGCTCTGCATGGGGGCAACTTTGCAAGCCTTCCGGGCAGTGAGGTGGGCGGCTGGGGAAGGGGAGTTCCAGGTTTTATGAATATTCAACAGCTGAGAAATTCCCATCAGGGAGCTGAATTGGTGGAAGGAATCCACCATGGCAAGGAAGCAGGCACCCTCCACACACCATTCCCATGCAACCCGCGATAGAGCCCTCCAAGGTGTCATTGTTATCCCCACTTTACAGATGAGGAAACTGAGGCACGGGGATCAGTAATTGGCCCATGGTCACACAGCTAATAAGAGGCAGAGCCACAGTTCAAATCAGGTAGTCCAATTGCAAGCCTGGGCCAGCGCCACACTGGAAACACCTCTGCAGGAGGGAGGAACGGTCCAGGGGCCAAAACCGTATGACTTGGCTCCTTCCTGTTTGGGGTGGGATTCGGGGAAGGCAGGTATTGACAGTGTAATGGTCATTCCACAGAGGACAGGCAGGGCCACCTCCCAGTGACAGTCAGAGGGCTGGCCCAGTGGCCCGGGCAGTGTTCAGAGCCACACTCTTGTCATGCTTAATGCCTCGGTGGCACAGGGGGTTCAGCACCGGATTTTCCCTGTAGTTCATGTTTCTGCATAAAGCCCCATGGAGAGCTGAGGCCTCCACCTCGTAGGTTGTGGGATGTTCCCGAGCCTGGCACAGGCTCCCCCTCTGGCCACTGGCCCAGCTTTGAAACAGGAAGAACGGAAGTCTCAGTGGTGGGAGGCAGGGGAGGGCAGGAACCACCACCCCAGAGTGGGGAGCTCAGCCTCTGCGGCTCAGAGGGTCTCCCAGCATTCAGACTAGATTGATGTCTTGGGGAGAGACCAGGGGCACCTGCCAAGGGCAGGGGGGAGGAAGGAGACAAGCACAAGAAGGATCTGTAGGGGCAGCCTTGGCTGGGATCTGGTGTCTCCACAAGATTGAGGCACAGTGGGCGGGGCCCTTCCTGTGCCCAGAAAGCCAGGCTGGAGTTACCTTTAGGGGATCCTAGAGTCCTCTCCTTGGGGTAACTCCAGCCTGGCTTTCTGGGCTGTTGTGTTTTCTCTGGGGGCTTTCCTTTTTCATATTTCTGGAAAGCTCTTTTTGACAAACTCCACCCTTCTGTCAGCTCAAATAAGGGATTTGTCCACACGTAGGTCAGGATCTGTTCCATTCAGGAAACCTGTTAGAAGCTCCCATCGTGTGCGGTGTCCCCGGATGGTCCCCCAGTTTGGATGTGGGTCTTGCATTCTAGAACATGGCCCTGTGCTCCAGGATGCGGCTGGAGGCTCAAGAGGAGGGTGCTGGGACCCCCTCCCCCCGCCAGGCCCTCTGGGTCGCCCGCCAGCCACTGCCTGTGTTTCTGCCTCCTTTCACTCCTTTTGTTACTGTAGCCACAAGTTTTATTTCCAATCTCACTCATCTCTTTCCAAGGAGGCTCCCTAGAGCACTGCAGCCTGACAATCACCATTTCTAGCCCATGGAGCTTCCCCAGGCTGAATGTCCCTGTCTCCACGGCCGTAGACAGGCAGGGCTTTGCCCTACCCTCTTTCCATCCTCCTCTTCCTTCTCTGCACAAATCAGTTCAAATCAACACAAGAGACTGTGGCAGGCACTGTACTGGGCACTGCATCACCAGAGTTGATGCAATCCCAGGAGCTCCCAGGTCTATGGGAACATTAAACCAAGTCACTCTAAGGGAAGCAGGTGGAAACCGCCGTGGGGAGGCCGTGCAGAAGGAAATGGAGGAAATCTGGGATGGCTTCTTGAAGGAGAGGGCACTGGCATAGGGTTTGACAGAGGAAGATGCAGAGGATGATTCCCCAGAATAAATGAAGAGTGGGTGGGAAACACTGGGTGTGACTGAAACACCGAGGGCGGGGTAGTGTGGCCGGCAAGACAATTTGAGGTCACACTGCCAGGTGACAGCCTAAAGGCCCAGGATGTGGCCTTACTTCAGTTGGCCACGGGGAGCCATAGCGAGCAGAACTGACTGATTCCAAAGGTGGCAGCAGCTTGACTGTGCTCGGCCAGTTCAGGACTGTGGCAAAGACAGACTTCTCCCTTCCGCAGAGGCTTCCCGCTCACCGAGCTCCGGCCCCCTGGCCCTGCCTGCTTCTTCCACGGCCCAGATGTTGACAGCTGTCCCTGTTCTGCCCCAAATGCCCTTTTCTAGTTTGGGAAACCAGAGAGGAAAGGGTGCTGGTAGAGGGATGGCCTGGGGTCTGGGCTCTGGGCCGGCCTCACGCCCACTCCCACACCTGCCCCGTGCAGTTTATTCTAGTTTTCACTGTGATCCAGTACCAGCCGATCACCTACAACCACTACCAGTACCCAGGCTGGGCCGTGGCCATTGGCTTCCTCATGGCTCTGTCCTCCGTCCTCTGCATCCCCCTCCACGCCATGTTCCGGCTCTGCCGCACAGACGGGGACACGCTCCTCCAGGTGAGGGCAGGGGCAGGCTGGGTAGCCAGGCGAAATGGGA
Organism: Nomascus leucogenys; assembly: GCF_006542625.1. Taxonomy (NCBI): domain Eukaryota; kingdom Metazoa; phylum Chordata; class Mammalia; order Primates; family Hylobatidae; genus Nomascus; species Nomascus leucogenys. The sequence continues at coordinate 12,985,371 of NC_044392.1, read as the reverse complement.
GGGGCCGGCTGGAAGGGGCTTAAGGGCTCCCTCCTGACGTGCCCTGCCCCTGTGCCCCATGCCTACCTCATGCAGCGTTTGAAAAATGCCACAAAGCCAAGCAGAGACTGGGGCCCTGCCCTCCTGGAGCACCGGACTGGGCGCTACGCCCCCACCATGGCCCCCTCTCCTGAGGACGGCTTCGAGGTTCAGCCACTGCATCCGGACAAGGCCCAGATCCCCATTGTGGGCAGTAATGGCTCCAGCCGCCTCCAGGACTCCCGGATATGAGCATGGCTGCCAGGGGAGTGGCCCCACCCCCACCCCGTGCTCCCACTGCAGAGACTGGTGAGGCAGAGACCAGGTGTCTCCGCCTGCCCCCTGCCACGCCCTGGCCAGGACGGCTGCTGTCACCTTGGTCACCACTGCTAGTGCAGTCATTCATGCTCGTGTCCCCAGTGTTTACACGTCCTTTGGATGCCAAGATGGCAGCTGGGGGGAGGGGTGGGAGTGGAGGGTTGCTGGGAGGTCCAAAGCACTTTGGAGGGGTCTCGGGCCAGGTCCCCAGTGGCCTGGACGGCTTTACGTGGCCTCTGATACCCTTATACCCTGCCCTGAGCTGAGGTTCTGGGTGGGCCTCCAGCCCCGTGACTAGTGCTCCTGCCCTCAGAGCAGACCCCAGCCTCTGCCAGGCACATTTGGCTCTTCCTCCCTAGGGGCAGGATGAGGGGCTGGGGGGCTGCACAGTGTTACTTGTCAGGCTGTGCTGCCCAGCCCTGTTTATCTGTGTAATTATTTTTGTAAACATTGTATTCTCTGTGGTCGCCACCTCCTCAACCCCAGCCTCGGGTCCAGTCTGTCTTCCAGGCCTGCTTGCACCTCACTGGGCTGCTCCAGGGTCTCTGCCCCTCATTCCAGCCCTGGCTGTCAGGCCCAGCCAGCAGAGGCCCGTGATCCAGCAGCCTGCCCAAAGCATTTGTTTCTGGGGGATGGGGTGGGGGCTGCTCCACAGGAGGTTTGAGCCCAGCACCCCGGGGAAGGGGACCCTGCACGACACCCCCTTGCCCTCCCTCCATCAGGCTAAAAGCCCAGTCTTCCCAAATGTGCTGCCCTCGTTCATGTGCCAAATGGCCCCAGCCCACATGGCCTTCCCCTCTCTGGAGCGGGAGCCCCTTCTGAAGTGTCTGCATCCCTGAAGTGTCCATTTGTCCGTCCTCTGTGCAGTGACAGCCCAGGCCAAGCCACCTCTAATCCTCTGTAGCAATAACGGTGCGCCGCCCATCCCTGCCCATCATGCACCACTAGGATTTTAAAGTCCATAGATTTTAATGAAATTTCTATTCGTGTCTCTGAGTGGCTGCTGTGCTTTGTCTGGGTCCCCCAGGGGACAAGAGTCAGGCTGGAATGAGACCTCTGTCTGCCAGGCCTTTGTGGAGGCCTGGGAGGAGAAAGGCCAAAGGCTTTGATGATTGGGACCGATGCCCGGCCACTCAGCTCCAGACACCAGGGATCTGGCAAGGGGGTGGGGCAAGGGCCAGACAGACCAACAGCCTTGGGGTCCCGGCGAGAGCTCATCCAAGACCAGATCTGAAGCTGGCTGGGCCAAAGCAGCTGAGGCGGCAGCGGCAGACAGGTGCGTCCTGGCAGAAGCCAGAGCCTACTCGGTGACCAGCCCTTCAGGCTGGGGCCTGGGGTGCTGCACTGGACATAGGTGTGGAAGCTGGCCCTTCCCTGGGGCTGCACTGAAGCTGCCGTCCCCAGCGATGGGTAGTGGACTGGCCTCGAGGTCGAAGGCAGGGCTCCAGAGGAGGTGCAGGCAGGCAGCACTGGAGAGGTGCAACCCCGCAGAGGGGAAGCAGGGGGCTGAGGCCCTGTGTGGAGGACCCCAAGGGCCGCTGCCTGGACAAGAAAGAGTAACTGTGTTGGCCGGGCGCGGTGGCTCACGCTTGTAATCCCAGCACTTTGGGAGGCCGAGGCGGGCGGATCACGAGGTCAGGAGATCGAGACCATGGTGAAACCCCGTCTCTACCAAAAATACAGAAAATTAGCCGGGCGTGGTGGCGGGCGCCTGTAGTCCCAGCTACTCAGAGAGGCTGAGGCAGGAGAATGGCGTGAACCCGGGAGGCGGGGCTTGCAGTGAGCCGAGATCGCGCCACTGCACTCCAGCCTGGGTGCCAGGGCAAGACTCCGTCTCAAAAAAAAAAAAAAAAAAAAAGAAAGAAAGAGTAACTGTGAGGGGTGGTGGTCTGATCCTTCAGTCCACCCTGCCCTGTGTCTACTGTTGGTTTACCTGTGATTGGGAGAGACACAAGAAGGCCCCACAGATGCCTGCAGCTCCTGCTCCATGGCCTTCTTCTGTTCCTTTAGCTCTGAAGGAGAGATTCGGCTGAGACAGTGCCCAGCTCTTCTAGAATGTGTACAAGTGTGGGCTGGGAGCAGGAGGCTGGGTGTTCTGGGCCCTGCTCCGTGTCCTCACCTGCCAGGGTGGGCTCCAGGGCTCCCTTAGAGGGGTGGCAAGGCCTCATATACTCCTCTTCCAGGCAGCGCTGCAGGGAGAGCTGCGTCAGTGCCCAGACTCAAGGCAGGGGTGGGGCAAGGCAGGATACAGAGGCCAAGATCCCCAGGGCAGGCCCGTGCAGCCCCTTCAGCCCATCCCCCATGAGGGCAGCCACGTTCCCCAGGGAATACCAGCCTTGCGGAAGAGCTGAGTTTGGCAAGCTAGTGGTGGGGCCTGCACCCAGACTTAGGTAAAGGAAGGAGGCAAAAGACCTAAAACGGTTGGCCCTGGCCTTAAGGGCTCAACTAGAATCCTGGGCCTCCAGGATTTTGCAGCTGCACACAAGCATGCACCCCTGAGAAATGGATGCAGGACTCACACAGCCTGCACATGCACCTATGTATGCACACAGGTACATGGGTCTCACCCAGGTGAGAGTCTACGCTCAGCAGTGAGGCTCAGGGGAGGGCCCAGGGCTGCGGCTCACCTGCAGGATGGGGATCTCCCTCTCCAAGGTGTGACACTCCTCCTCCAGAAGGCCCCTGGGAGATGACGGAGCAGCAGCCAGAACCCGAGACACAGGACCAGGGCTCAGCTGAGTCCACCACATGGCCCCAACCTCCAGCCTCAGCAGAAGCCCCACCCAACCTGTCCTTCCTCAGCCCGCACTGCCCTCTGCTGCTTGGGGGCTGCCCCAGCATAGACTTCTGGCACCTGCAAGGCTCTTTCTGGGCAGGAAGTGTCTTCCCCTCGCCTGCCTCACCCTGGCAGGCATCCTTCTCTCTCCCACACTTGTGCACTGTGATTCTTCTTGCCTCCATCTTCCCCCACATCACAGCCCTTCCTCTGCTTAAAATCCTCTGTGGCTACCCCTGTGTCAAGATATTTATATTTATTTTTGAAACAGGGTCGGCCAGGCGTGGTGGCTCACGCCTGTAATCCCAGCACTTTGGGTGGCTGAGATGGGCGGATCACGAGGTCAGGAGATCGAGACCATCCTGGCTAACACGGTGAAACCCCATCTCTACTAAAAATACAAAAAAATTAGCCGGGCGTGGTGGCAGGCATCTGTAGTCCCAGCTACTCGGGAGGCCGAGGCAGGAGAATGGTGTGAACCCAGGAGGCGGAGCTTGCAGTGAGCCGAGATCACGCCACTGCACTCCAGCCTGGGCGACAGAGCAAGACTTCATCTCAAAATAAAAAAAAAAAAAAGAAAGAAAGAAACGGGGTCTTGCTCTGCCACCCATCATGACTCACTGTAGCCTTACCTTCCAGGGCTCAATCAATCTCCTCTCACCTCAGCCTCCCAAGTAACTGATAGAGGCGTGCACCACCATGCCCAGCTAATTTTTATATTTGTTTTGGTAGAGATGGGGTTTTGCCATGTTGGCCAAGCTGGTTTCGAATTCCTGGGCCCAAATCATCCTCTTGCCTCGGCCTCCCAAATTGCTGGGATTATAGGCATGCACCATCATGCTCGGCCATGGCATCTGTACTTGGCTGCTTCCTGAAAGCAACCTCACTAGCTCTGTAGCAGCCAGCTCTTTCCACCTCTCAGCCTTACGCACATGGGTCTCCCCGCCAAGTATATTACCCACCTCCTGTCTCACAATCCCAGCACCTCAAGATCCATCCCTGTCTCCACCCCTGCCTACACACACGCAGGTGCCCCTGGGCCTCACCTCAGGTGTCTGGCCACCTGGTCAATGTTGGACACGTTCAGTTGGTCCTTGATGATGCTGAGATCTCTGTGACCGCTGCTGGCAATGAAGTCACTATCAACTCTCCCCATGTTGCTCACCTCAGGCCTTCAGGACCCAAATATCACTTCTAGACAACTGTTTCTTTTCTCACAAAGGCAATATAATATAGTACAAAGAGTGAGTTTGGGAGCCTAGGTTTGCAAATGAGCTCTGCCACCCTTCATTGTGTGTGACTTCAGACAAATCACTTATCGCTTCTGAGCTTTAGTTTCTTTTCCTTTTTTTTTTTTTTTTTGAGACAAGATTGTGCTCTGTTGCCCAGGCTGGAGTGCAGTAGCACTATCTTGGCTCACTGCAGCCTTGACATCCCGGGCTCAAGTGCTCTTCCCACATCAGCCTCCTGAGTAGCTGGGACTATAGGTGCGCGCCACCATACCTGTTCAATTTTTTGCACAGGGCCGGGCGTGGTGGCTCATGCTTATAATCCCAGCACTTTGGGAGGCCGAGGCGGGCGGATCACGAGGTCAGGAGATCGAGACCACAGTGAAACCCCGTCTCTACTAAAAATACAAAAAAAAAAAATTAGCTGGGCGTGGTGGCGGGCGCCTGTAGTCCCAGCTACTCGGAGAGGCTGAGGCAGGAGAATGGTGTGAACCCGGGAGGCGGAGCTTGCAGTGACAGCCTGGGTGACAGAGCGAGACTCCGTCTCAAAAAAAAAAAAAAAAATTTTGCACAGATGGGGTCTCACTATGTTGCCCAGGCGGCTGCTGCTGCTGCTGCTGCTTCTTTTCTTCCTCTTCTTTCTTCTTTTTTTTTAGAGACAGGGTCTTTGTCACCCAGGTTGGAGTGCACAGGTGCAATCATAGCTCACTGTAGCCCCGAATTCCTGCGCTCAAGCAATTCTCCCACCTCAGCCTCCCAAGTAGCTGGGAATACAGGCGTGTGCCACCTCATCTAACTTTTTTTTTCACTTTTTGTAAAGATGGGGTCTTCCTGTGTTGCCCAGGCTGATCTCAAACTCCTGGCCTCAAGCCATCCTCCCGCCTCAGCCTCCCAAAGTGCTGGGATTACAGGCATGAGCCACTATGCCCGGCCTTTAATTTCTTCTTGTGCAAAATGGAGATTTTGCCCACCTCCTCAGGCTGTGTGAGGATTAGAAAAAGTTGCTGCCATCCACTTATGAATATTTTATCTCATTCAGTCCCAGCTGTAAATACCATTTGTGACCATCCTCTTCAGCTCTCCCTGCCTCCCTAGCCCAGCCCTCACTCCAGTTCTCTATGCCTGAGGAACAACTGCCTGCTGGACATGGCTTCCTTTCTTCCCTCTTCCTACGAAGCTCTTCTCTTTCATCTCCTTGAAAACTGCTCCTCATACTACAACAGGCAGATCAAACCACTTTCTCCAGGAAGCTTTGCCTGTCCCCAGGCTAGGCAGGTGTTTCCTCTGGGTTTCCGTAGCCCTCATGGGCTGATCTCTATCTCAAGTGGCGGTGGAAGTGCCCAGCCCGTGACTAGAATCTCCTGCACGGAGCCAGGTGCAACCCACCAGTGGGCTAGGGCCCTCTGCCAAGCAGGGACAGATCCCTCTCTCCTACCATCACCTTACCTGGGCCCACCACCTCTCATCTGGAATATCTCCTGTTCTGGAAAATCACACGTGGGCTCCTCCAAGGCAAAGTGCAGGACCCTGGGGCTATACTGGACCCAAGCTTGGGCCTGGTCCCTGCAGAAGGTGCACAGGAAGGAAGCTGAGAGGCTCCTTTCTGGAAACCACAGAAAAGGCAACCCTGGCTCCTTGTTAGGGGCAGGGCTAGCCCACCTGGTATCTAGAGAAAGGGCCCAGGCCTGAGGCTCCCACCTGCCCTCACAGATGGCTTTGTGGCGGAGACTCTGGAGCAACTGCCGGAGTTCCTGGCGCAAGAGGTCCTTTAGGAGAGGCGGTGGTGCCAGAAGAGAAGAGGGGTCAGAGATGGGGCGGGAGCTGGGGGCTTGAGAGGATCGAGCCTCTTGGAGCAGTGCCCGTAACATCGCCACCTGCAAGGAGAGCTGGGATATCTTGCCGGTCGACTGGGGAGGGGAGTTACCCGAATGGTGGGGGCTGGGGGAGTGAGGGAGAGGGCGGAGTCAAAGGGGAGACCAGGATAGGATCTCGGGAGTTACCCGGCAGGGCCAGGGACCCGCAGGAGGTGGGAAATCGCCCGAGTCGTGGGGCAGGCCAGGGGCGTGGCCCACCTTCCCTCTCCCCACCTCCGCCCGCAGCTCCAGGCTCAGGTCCACCGCCGCCTCCCCCAGAATCCTCTTCACTTCGGGTCGCTCCCGGAGCGGAACGTGCTCCTCCACCAACTCCCACAGCGAGGGGGAGTGCCGGAGCATGACCCACCGGCGCCTCCGTCCCCGGCTGGGACCTACGGGCCGCAGGTCAGAGTGCAGGACGTACCGCGGGCCCGCCGGCAACGCACACCAAACCCCGCCCGTCTATGGGCCCCGCCCTCTCCCAAGCCCCACCCATGCTCTGCCGCTGGTCCCCTCGGGTGGGATTGCCCGGTCCGGAACCGCCAGTCCTTGGCGCTCTCTTCTGCCCGGCTTTTGGCCGATTCGGATGCCGGGGACTCAGAAACCAGGCAGTGGGAACCAGGGCCCTAGCCCCACCTCTTCCGCGTGGCCATCACCCGGGAAACCACGCCGCGACTCTAGGGCCCCGCCCCCTCCCGTGTTTGGTCCGGCGGGCGGCGCGTACCGGCTGGGAGTTAAGACTCAGCTTGGTGCTCCACCGAGTCCTGACCCCAAGCACTTTGGGCTCGGCCCTGGGCACCTTTAGGCCTCAGGGAGCGTGTTAAGACCTGAGAAATCTGGGTCCACGGGTTTATTACTTCGTCGCCTCCACTGGCCCAGAAGCAGTGCAAGGACAAACTTCCCCTTAATGCCAGTGAAAGCCTAGGAAGTGGCAGCGCTCGGAGAACCACGGTGGCCCGGGTCAGGTTTACTTGTTGGGCCAGGTACCCCAAGTGCCCTTCCACCACAACACACTCAGGGTAACCACGTTCAGGGACCCGACCCCCACCCCCAAACAGACAAGGGAGCTGCTCCATTCACGTTTTTTACTAAAGCACCCACACAAGTTTCTGTGCAATGTACAAACACAAGCCGGCCCTGGGGCTCCTGCCTCCTCTCTCAGACAGGGAGGCGGGAACCAGACTTACTGATCCAAGCCCCACCTGCCTCCCATGCAAAGGCCAACCCCAAGATCCCAGGCAGCGACACAGCATCCCCTCTGGTCCCCTCCTGGGGCTGCTCCTCAGCAGGGGGCGCACCAAAGCTTGCCCCCTACAATGTTGAATGAAAAAGGTTTCCCCTCCCCTGGGAGCAAGGGGGTTCCCAAGAGCTGAGAATTCCCCCTGGAAGAGACACTGCCCCCTAGACATACCTGCCACCCTTCCAGGCCCTAGGGGACTCAAGGGGGGGGAAACTGAGGCACAGAGAGGTGGAGTGACCTAGCCCAGGCCACTCTGCGAGGCAGTGCAGGGGCTGGCCTGACCCTGACAGTGACTGGGGCTGGGCTAGGGGGAGGGGGTCGGGAAGGAGGGTTGACTCCAAAGAGGGCCACACTTGAAGAGCCTGCCCAGGCAGGAGGCCCCCCAAAGTGGGTTCTGAAACTTCCAAGTGTAGCTAGGGGGCCTAGTGAAGACCCTCGGAAAACAGAGCCCACAGTCTCAGTCCTGGAGGTCCTCCACAGAGCAGCTGCCAGCCAGGCTGTGGTCAGTCCTCTGGCAGGCAATCTTCGGCACCGAGAGCCTCTGTCCGTTAGTGTCAGCCCCGAGGGGGCCACGACGGGGGCCGCCCAATGTCCACTGTGATATTGGTGAAGAGTGGTTGCCGAGACACCTCCAAGACCTGGTACCGCACTGACCCAATGCCGTCGCGCTTCATGGTCAGCTTTGTGTTTTGAATCTTGGTAAACCTAGATAGGATGGAAATGGTCCGCATCAGGGCTAAGAACTGTAAACCAAAAAGAAAATCCTACACCCCCCAACCAACTAAATGGACCCCCTTTTGGCCAACGGGACCCCAGGGAACCTTAAAAACAGGGTTTCCAGCTATGATGGGAAGGGACGTCAAACATGCCTTGTTATGCCCATGCCCTTTTGCAGTTTAGACACAACAAATGACCAGCATTAACGTCAAAGCAGAGATCACAAGACTGACAGAATGCATTGTTTGTGTCAATAAGATACCTAATTATAAATAGGATCTAAGGCCATGCCAGGCAAGGGTTAAGTCATGCACCTCTGCACTTCAAGAAGAGACTACGCTCTAACTGCCGCGAGGATTTTCTTTTTCTGTGGCAGCTAAACAAGTACAGGACTTGAGATAACCAATATTAAAACAATTCGTATAATGTGGTAATATAAATAATAGACAAAAAATTTGCAGCTCACCCACTGTCAGATGCTGACCCCTACGCCCCTGTTCCACAAGCCATAATTATAGCTTTGGTGGGACAAGAGACTGATTTCAGTAACTTTCTCCTGATAAGACCATCGGCCATGGACGGGTTCCAGCCAGTCTACAGAGGATGCACACTTGAGTGCTTTTGTCTTTTTGACGTATAGGGCCTAACTGCGAAACATTTAAATATTAAGTCTCCACTCCAAGGTGAACATGGATGGTATATAACATGCATGTTTGTTCAATATGCATATGTCAGGACCCCCTCCGTAAATATTTGTAGTTCTTCCGGTAACCTGTTGACCAATCCATTCAACTAAAATTCCTATCTTACTCCTCCCTCCCTCCAAGTGCCTGTTAAGGCTTTGGCTGGAGGCTCTGCTTCCTAGCCAGTGGGATGGCCAGCCTGCAGGTTGTAACCCTTTATAAAAGAGAAATAAAGTCTCCTTTTCAAATTTATTGATCTAGTGATTTTTTTTGTTTTGTTTTTTGAGACAGAGTACAATGGCGCCACCTTGGCTCACTGCAACCTCTGCTTCCCAGGTTCAAGCGATTCTCCTGCCTCAGCCTTCCGAGTAGCTGGGATTACAGATGCCTGCCACTGCGCCAGCTGATTTTTGTACTTTTAGTAGAGACGGGGTTTCACCATATTGGTCAGGCTGGTCTCGAACTCCTAACCTCAGGTGATCCACCCGCCTTGACCACCCAAAGTGCTGGGATTATAGGCGTGAGCCACCTCATCCAGCTGATCTAGTGATTTTCAAGTTAACACCACCAAACCCAATATGGGATCTCTGGGGCCTAGGCTTAAGCCATCCTGGCTCCTTCCAGGGTTGACTTGGCAGGAGCCCTTCTGCTCTTGCATTGGCCCTCAAAACAGAGATGTCAACTGCTTCAGTCAGAAAACAGACGTCTGACACCCTCACAAATCTCTCAGCTCAGACCTTTTTTTTTTTTTTGAGACAGAGTCTTGCTCTGGTGCCCAAGCTGGAATACAGTGGCGCGATCTCAGCTCACTGCAACCTCTGCCTCCTGGGTTCAAGCGATTCTCCTGCCTTCGCCTCCTGAGTAGCTGAGACTACAGGTGCAACACCACCATGTTCGGCTTTTTGTTTTGGTTTTTTGAGACGGAGTCTTGCTCTGTTGCCCAGGATGGAGTGCAGTGGTGCAATCTCGGCTCACTGCAACCTCTGCCTCCTGGGTTCAAGAGGTTGCCTCCCAACCTCCTGCCTCAGCCTCCCGAGTAGGTGGGATTACAGGCGCCCACCACCACGCCCAGCTAATTTTTTTGGTATTTTTAGTAGAGATGGGGTTCACCATTTTGGCCAGGCTGGTCTCGAACTACTGACCTCAGGTGATCCGCCCACATTGGCCTCCCAAAGTGCAGGGATTACAGGCATGAGCCACCGTGCCCAATCTTTTTTTTTTTTTTGTATTTTTAGTAGAGATAAGGTTTCACTACGTTGGCCAGGCTGGTCTCAAGCTCCTGACCTTAAGTGATCTGCCTGCCTCAGCCTCCCAAAGTGCTGGGATTACAGGCATGAGCCACGGTGTGAGGTCAGCTCAGACCTTTCTAAGCCTGAGACCAGGCATCCCACAGGCACCTCAAGCGCAATCAGATGCATCATTTTTACTCCCCACGCCTGTGCCATTTTCTCTGTTCCTCGTTCTTTAGTGACTCTCTTGCCAGCTATTTATTGAGCATCACCATGTGCCAGGCTGTGCTCTAAGCACCAAGGCTACCGCCATGGCCATGACAGGTGGGGTCCTTCCTCTCACGGCAAGTTGGCTTCTCTAGGGGAGGGAGGTAACAGAGAAAACATCGGAGTGCTAAGAGAGACAAGAGGGCATACGTGACACTGAGCTGAGGGCAGGGGCAAAGCACTCCAGGCAGAGGTCAGAGCACATGGTGACCCTAAATTGGGAATAAGATTTTGCACAGCTGAGTGGCTAAACCTGAATGGGGCACGTGGAAAAGCAGAATATTAGCTTGGAGGTTCAAGTATACCATGCAAGGGCAGGGCTCTAAGTCAGAGCGAGCAGCTCGTATTTTCATTCTCACAGAATGAAATGTGTAAAGGCTCTGAGAAAGGTTTAACCCAGTGTGGTGGGAGAGCCATAAACAGGGAAACCAGTTGGAGGCCACTGCAGTAGTCCAGGCAGGATCCCAGAGGTTGGACTAGGATAAAGGTAGTAAAGGGGGAGAGCAAATGGACTCAAATAAGTTTTAAGGGTGGCAGTGAATACTACTTGCTGATGGGTTTGGATATGTAGGGTGAGGAAAAGAAGAATCTAGAACTCCCGGATTTTAGGCAACAGCAACTAGGTGGAGAGAGTTCACAGAGTTTGTGAACTCTGTGAATTTGGTATCAGGCTGGCTGGGAGAAGGGCCTAAAGGGTGTGTGAAATGTAAACAAGGGCTTCTTGACACTGCTGTGTGACTTGTGCTAAACTTTCTGGGGGTGGGAGACCCAGAGTAGTCATACCCAATCCGTGAATCCAACATTCACAGAGTTCGTTAAGCCAGAAACTTCTTGCTATCTTGCCACGTCTACAACCAAGCCAGACATGTGTAATTGCTGGTGGCACTCAGGTAGGCTACTCCTGAAACAGGACCAAGGCTCCTGGCATGTACTATGGAGCTCCACTCCTCCCCAGATGCCCTGAAGCCCCTCTCCTCTTGGTCTCTTACCCGTTTCCTGCTGACCATAGTTTTCATCAGAACTGCTTTTTTCATCGGCTCCCTGTGCCTCCCCAGTGCCTCATGCTTCCAGGCACCAACCCCACACCAGGGCTACAAACCATCTCCCCCACTCCTACCCCGTGTTCAGAGTAGAAAAACCCTCCTGCTCAAGCTGGGGACACAGCACCTCCATCCCCAGGCCCTGTCCCACCATGCTCCCTCAGACTCCATCGATTCCTTCAGGCCGGGCTGACTTTCTCTCCTTCTCCACCCAGCGGCTATGCTAGGCTTTCACCTTCCTGAAGCTCAAACAGTGTGCCTTCCAAACACAAACCCCACCCCGCCTCTCCCTGCTTCAGGTTCTTCCATGACTCCACAGTCCTCTGGGACAAAAGTGAACCTCCCATCTGGTATTCAAGACCCCTGACATGTACATGGTGAAAGGGCAACAGAAGAAAAACCCCTAACATCCAGACCTGACTTTCCCCCCGCCCCACTGTCACTATCAGCCTTCAGAGATCTTAAAACCAAATAGTTTCAGACTCTCGGTATACATCATACATGTTCACATTCCAGACTCTTCCAGATATGATTCCCCTTATCCAGGCTGGCTTCCTCTATTAGCCTGGGGAATGTAACACTGTGCCCAAGGTAGGCGTGAGGCAAATATTTGTTAAATGAGTAGCTATTTCAAACTCCAGGTTACCATCACCTCCTCCAGGAAGCCTTCCATCACCAGTCCCTCTTCTGCCAAGAGAACACCTTGCCTTGATCACCTTGTGCTATAACTGCCTGTTTCCATGACAATCTCCCTGCCTAGAATGAACTTCATAAGGGAAAGCACAGATTGGGTATGACTACTCTGGGTCTCCCACCCCCAGAAAGTTTAGCACAAGTCAGAGCAGTGTCAGGAAGCCCAGGAAGCCCTTGTTTACATTTCACACATCCTTTAGGCCCTTCTCCCAGCCAGCCTGATACCAAATGTGGCTACCTCCTAAGAGATACACCCACCTCCTTCAATTTCAGAGGGGTGGACACTGTCTTTCCATACCCCCTTCCCATACTGTGCAGGTCCCCTTTGTCGGGTCCACAGGAGCTGTGCCCAGCACCCACTAGCTCTTCTTGTCCTATCTGCCCCGGCAGGGGTCCCACAGGTGCACGAGTGAGGTCTGCGAGGGCACCAATGAGAATGCAATCTACTCAATGACTATTTAGGCCCTGACATTAAATTCTAGTCACCTCTAGGAATCAGGCCAGGGGTAAGAGATATTGGGCTGAGGCTGGGCTGGGGGTTGGGGGACAACAATCAGGGTTGCTAGCAGTCACCTCTAGGACTGAGGGGCCTTGGATCACATCAGGGAATCAGTGGCACTGGGAGTCACCTTTTTGCAGTCAAGGATGCTTGGAGGTCCCCCACGGGGGGGGGTCAGGGATCGGGCCACTTGGGGTCAAGAGTTGGGGATATTGGGAAGTTGCCTCTGGGGAGTAAGGGGTGAGGGTGCCGGGGTCACCTCTGAGGGTTGGGTTCGTTATGCTTGTCACGGTCGTGCTTGATCATGCGGTAGCGGCCGATTCGGATGTCTGGGCGTGAGATCTTCATCCCAGTCAGGGAGATCCTGAGGATGGGGACGGACAGACTGGAACAGGCCCCAGGAAGGACAACGAACCTCACCCAGTCTGCACCTCACCCCCCCCACCCCAGCCACCCAGCCTATTCCCCACCGCGTGCTCACTCACCGGTTGAAGATGTCATCATCCTCGCCACCCCAGCCCCAGTACTCGTTGGGGAAGCCATTGATTCTCAGAAACTGAGCCTTACTCAGGCCTGACACACCTCCAAAGTAGCCAGCATAGGGCAGCCTGTGGCAATGGGAAGGCAGGTGTCAGTAAGGGTCCCAAGGGGACTCCAGGGGAAGGACCAGAGACTGGGTCGGGGGGAATGTCCAATGGGGTCCAGGGAGGATCACCAGTGGGGTCTGGGCCGCGGCCAGGAGCAAGCGGGGCCCCGGGGCTGGAAGTGGGCCTGTGTCTGGTGGGGGCAGGAGGGCTGGGTCTAGCTGAGAAGAGAGCCCTCACCGGAAGCCAAACTTGTCCATGGCAATGGCGAAGTGGCGGGGTTGGTCGCCGCAGCGGTATAGGTTGCGGTCATCCATGGGGACCAGGTCCACATCGCTGAAGATGAAGCAGTCATAGGCGGCATCCTCCTTCAGCGCCTCTAGGAAGCCCACGTTGAGCAGCTTGGCCCGGTTGAAGGTGTCTTCACCATGCTGGGTAGGGGGAGGAGCAGGTCAGCTCTGGGCCTGTGACCAACAAGCACCTGCCCTTTTGCCACTCTCCAGAGCAGTCTCTGGGGATCTACCAGCCCCCTCGCTGCACGGTTCCTCCAGGCTCTCAGGATCTAGTCCAGCTTCTCCACTGGGATCTGGCCTACAAAGGCCTTTCATATGTGGCTCCAGCCTCCTCTCTGGCCACTGCCCTCAGATCCCGAGGCCCAGCCACACAACATCCCTCAGCAGCCCTGGAATATGCCAGACTCTTCCTTGCCTCCAGGCCTTGGGGTTAGCAGTACCTGTGCTTGTCACACTCAGGGCTGGAGCGGCTCCCCTGATCAAACTTCCCCACCCCAGTATACTTATTCCTTCCTTCCCATGGGCTTCCTTTATGCCAATATCCATTGACAACATCAGGTGGAGTTCTCATCTCATTCACTCAAACACGCCCTGTGGCGCTCTCTCCTTTGTGCTAGCGGGGATTCTGGAGATGGCCAGCCCTGGTCCACTCCCTGCTGTGTATAGAGTCATGCAGTGAGACAAACAACGAATGCCCCAAATGACCAGTGTCTAAGATGCAGGAGCCTCAGGCTCCCTGGAGCTGCATCCAGCTGCCTGGGCAGCCTCTGAGACCAGGACAGGTCTGGGCTAGATTCACTTGTCTCTCCAACAAAATGACAAGCAGAGGGGCTATAGGCAGTCACAGCCCAGCAAGCCTGGGGTCCCCTGAGAATTGGGGTTGCAGGGGTCCTGGCCATGCAGGCCTAAGCACCAAACTCTGGACTAGGACTAGCGGGGAGCATTCAGTGGGAGGCGCTGACCCCTGAGCCCCTGGCCCAACCTGCAGTCTCCAGGCTAGAGCCAGAAAGGCTCCTGGAGAGGGGGTCGGTGAGTGGCCTTTCTGGAATGAGCGGAGAGAAAGGCCCTCTTCTCCACCAGCAAAGCCACTGCCGGAAGAGGTGGGAGCTGCTCCCCTCGGGAACTCTGACCTGCCCAGCCCCGCCAGCTCTCTTCCCTCCCTCTCCTGCACCTCCTCTTCCCCCAGCCCTTGGAGAGACCGTCGCTTTCCTCCCAGCTCATCAGCACTCCTTCTGACCTCTCACCAGCCAGGAGCCCTGTGTCTCTCCCACAGGGCTCATAAACATGCTCAATCCTCTCCCATCTGAAAAAACAAACCTCCCTCCAGCCACCACCCTACCTTTTGCCTTCCTTTCTCAGCAGGGATTTTTTTTAAAGAGTTGTCTCTAATTGGTTATTTCCATTTCGTCAAATCCGATTCCTTCTTCAACCCACTGCAATCTGCTTCCGCCCCCACCATGCCCCTGAAATGGCTCTCGCTGGGCCCACCTTGTTGCTAAATCCACTGGACGAGTCTTGGTCCACATCCCTCCTCACACCCCCACAGTGCCCATGCAGCTGCCATGTCTCCTTCCTGACACTGACTGCCGGGTTTCCGGGATCCCACACTCCCCTGGGTGTCCTCCGGCCCTTCTGGCCAAGCCTCTCGGCCTCTGTATCGGCCTCTTTCTCCCTCCATCCCTGAAGTGCTGGCTTCCTCCTCTCATGCCCCTTGCTCCCTGGCAGGTCAGACGTTGTTGGTTTTAGGGACCAGACCGTCTTCATCCTGGTGCTCCCAGATCCCTCTCTCCACTGCAGACCTCCCTTCTGGGTCCAGACTCATTTGTCTAACTGCCTGCTAACGTGTACTTCCCACAGGCGCTCAAACTCATCACACGCAAGAAAGGATTCAGAGTCACACTCCCCCAGAGCTGGCCCAGCTCCTGTGTCCCCATCTCACTCACAGACACAGCCATCCCCATAGCCAACAGCCAAGGCGGAAACCCTTGCGCTGTCCTGACGTCGCTCTTTTCTCACTCTCCACTACTTGCGTAACATCCCCGCTTCTTCCCCACGACTCCCGCCCCACACATCCGCAGGGTCACCGCCTCTTTCCTGGGCATCGTCCTCTCTTCCAAACGGGCCACCCTGTCTCTAATCTCCCCTCTCCATCCATGCTCCATATGCCACCAGAGCGACCTTTCTACAAAGAAAACACACAAGTCACTCTCCCTTTACAACCTTACATGGTGCCCTGCCACCTTTGCGCTGGACTCACTGCCAGCATGCCTCCCGAGACATTTCTGTTTGACTTCCAACTCCTCCAGCCTCATTTTTGCTACCCAGCCCACATGCTGGACACCACACCTCAGCCAATAGTTCGTGAACATGAGGCCAGTTATCTTGCTGGCCCTGCATCCTCCAGGTCCCTCTGCCTAGAATGCTGGCTTCTCCAGACCCTGATGCCTGCTCATCCCTCAAGACCCATCTCAGCAACTGCTTCCCAACCCCAGGGCTGGACTGGGGCCCTCTGTGCTCCCATGGCCCTCTGCTCCACCTCCACTTGTGCCCCATCATATGGGAGGGACCCATGTCCAAGTCTAGGAGGTCTCTGTGGTTGGGGAGGGGGGGACCTGCATCAGAGGTCCCTTCTGGGGCCTAGTGGCCAGCCCTAGCCAGATCCACCAAAAGCCTTAAGATGCTGAGCTGAGTGCCCTGGCCTCAGCTGTGGCTGGCACCTAGCCCAAAGGGTTCTGCAGGCTTCATACTTCTTTCAGGGTCTAACTCCCTCTCCTCAGGGCCCTCGACATCTCCTCCTACAGCATACCCAAGGCCTGTACCACCATGGGGTGAGGCCTGCCAAGGGTAGAGCGTGGGGCTCAACCCCTTCTGAGACCATGCACACACCTGCCAGTGTGCATGCCAACATTCACACGCACACACTGTGTGCACACATTCCTGTGCACACTGACAAATACCGACTCCCCATGCCCAGGTCCATCCACATATCCACACGGGCAGACAAGGACCCACAAATGCCCCCAACCCACATATATACACCAACAGGCACATGGACCCCCGCATGGGCACCTGGCTGATGACATAGACGCCGTAGCGCAGCCGCTGCCGCCTCAAGATGGGGTGTAGATAGTGGAGCCAGTAGCGCAGGTGGTGTTCCCGGTGTCTAAAGGGGATGATGACCGCCACCGTCTGGGCTGGGGTGCAGTCGGGCGGCGTGTATCGGCCGCCCATGAGCACGCCTGGGTTCTCCCTCTGCACCCGCTCCAGGGGCATGGGTGAGGTAAACTCGATCAGCAGTCTGCCCACTGCAGGCAGGACAGTGTCAGGAATCAGAGCATTGGCCAGAATCCACAGATACCTGCCCCCACCCTCAGCCTGGGGGTGGGCTAGGGAACTCCAAGAATAGCCCTCTGACAACAGACCTGGACCCTTGGCACCCCCATGGGTCCAGATGCCATTTATCTAGTCAAACCAATAAAACCCTGTTTCCCCACAGGCAGGCCCTACCCTCCAGGCTCACCAAGACCAGGTGGCGAGTCAGGACAGGGTGGCAGCATGGGAGCCGTGGGACCGGGCCGGGCACTGGGGACCTCAGGGAGCCCGGAGCTAGAGACGGTGGCGTTGGGCCGGGAGCAGTTGCTGCTGCTGCTGGCAGCTGGGTGGAGGGCACGGGCAGGGCCTCGGGCACTGAAGCGGCTGAAGAAGGCCAGGTGCTGGGCGTAGACGTCAAAGTAGAGGATGACGGCCACGAGGAAGTGCAGCAGGCAGAGAAGGAGCACAGCCTTGCAGACGCGCTCCAGCGTCCCCCCCAGCAGTCTGCTCATCCCGCAGGCGGCCACTGGCCCGCCCAGTGGGCCCGGGCATCCGGCTGCTGGCCTGAGCAGGGTGGGAGGGAAACAGATCCAGCAGGTCAGGGCAGGACAGGCAAGGCTGCCCACCTACCTCCCACTCAGCTGCTCACACTCGTGGGCCACACCTCACACTGACCTGCTCATACCCTTTCACGCTCACAGACTCACGTACTTACCTCCAAACAGACACCCAGGCACAGTTCCCGGCAACTCAGTACTCACATCCTCAAGCACACCCCACTACTAAGCCACAAACACTTAGCTTCCTCCACCTGACACACACACACTCAGGCACAACTCTACACACACACTCACGCATTCCCGGGAACACAGACACGTGAACTCTGACCACACTGGTTTGTACCTAAGCATGGAGACATGTTTACCTATAGACCCCTATGTGCCCCTGTGCCCCTGAGAACAGACACCTCACGTGGCAGCATCCTTAACCCAGAACTCATGGCTTGGGGAAGAGGGAAGAGACAGAACACTGTGCACCTACCATGCAGGAGCACTTTATACTCATGACTTCATTTAGTGCTTCCAGGAGCCATGGTGGGAAATGGTTTGGTCATTCAGATCCCAGAGGCAAGCAGGCCAGGCCAACTGGGACCAGGCTGGGAAGTTGCTCTCAGCATCCGGGGGGCCCAAATACAGACTGGATGTTTACAGAATCCCTTCCCACTGGAGCAAAACGTCAAAATACGGGGCAGGGCAGAGGACACCCCTCACTTAAGACCTCAAAGCCAGCCCCTTGGGACTGGGACCAAGACTCTGGGTCCTGCCCAGCACAGCTGGTTCTGATTCCCGGAACGGGATGCTTGGGCCTGGAGACGGGCACAGCACTGGGCATGGCAGGAAGGGGGTCTTGCCTGGGCGATGGCTCCAGCTGTGGTTCCAAGAGAGCGGCAGCCACTTCTGGCAGTGCTTCAGGGAGCAGGGCGAGTCTCACAGGCACACAGAATCACAGGGACACCCTGGTCTCAGCTGGTCACCCACACTCAGACACACAGAGAACTACAGTCACAGACACACCCGGGTGACAGTAACACACGAAGTCCCACACTCACAAACAAAGCCACTGCTCCTGGACTTCCACAGCCATACATCCAGGCTCCCAAGCAGCTCACACCCAGACCCACGTGCAGACATTCCCACCCTCCCTCCGGCGCAGGGGTTCTGGGTCAGGCTGGAGGCCAGGCTGAGGGGTGCGTTTGGGCGGGGCTGGCAGCCTGAACACGTGGCACCCGCGGACGAGCAGGCCGCACAGACCGGGTGGGTGTGGAGCCTGGGGGCAGGGGGAGTGGGTGGAGGGCAGCGGACGAGGCAAAGGCCAAGGGGAAACGAGTATGGAACGCCTCCCCGCGCCACGAGGCCGGGGCGAGGGAGGACAATGAGGGAGGCCGGCTGGACGCGGGCGGAGGAGCCCAGGAGGGGCGCCGGGGTGGGGGCGGGGTGGGGGCAGCCAGGCCGGGGTCTGGCCGCCGGCGCCTCTCTCACCGGCTCCTGGGTTGGGATCTCGGGGCCGCGCTCGGGGTGCCCCTCGTGGGGCTGGGTCTGGAATCTGGGGGCCCTGGGTGGGGGCCGCGCGCGCCCTCCTCTCACCCGGCGCTCGGGGCTCAGCAGGGGACGCCGCTCCGGCTTGGGCAGGGCTCCTGGCTCCGGCGGCTGCGGACGGTTCCGTCCCCCATGGCCCGGCCCCGCCGCCTCCCGCCGCCCGGTCAGCGGCCACCGCGGCCCCCGGGCCGCCTCCCGCCGCCGCCGCCGCCGCCGCCGTGGGCCATGGAGCCGAGCCGCCCCGGGGGGCAGGGCGGGGCCGGGCGGCCGGGCAGACCCACGGACCGGCGGACCCACGGACCACAGCGCCGCCGCCTCCCTCCCGCGCTACGGCGCCTCGGAGGGGCAGGCCTGGCCCGCGCGCCCGCGCGCGCGCCCCCGCGGCCCCCGCCTCCAGCACGCCCGCACCCGCCGCGCGCCGCTGAGAGCCCGCCCTGCTGGCGGCCGAACCCGAGCACCCAGGAGGCACGGACCTGGGAGAGGGGGAGGAAATGGGTCAGGCTCGTCCAAAGGGTGGGCCTAGAGGTCGGACTGGCGAGCGGGTGCAGACTGTGGAGTCCTTTAGCGGGGAGTGGGGATTGGATTGGAGCGCGAACTCCCCAGGAAGGGGACCTGGAGGTTGGGCGGACTCAGGCTGCGGGGCTAGGGATTTGTCAACACTTTAATTGGACCAAGACTCAAGGTCGGCCAGCAGAGAGGGGGCAGGACCCTTAAAGGCGTGGGCTGGAGGTGGCTGGGGCTTCTGGGGTAACAGGAAACAGGGTCAGGGAAGGAGAAAACGAGATTGAACAGGGGTGGGAGGAGCTGCCCTGGGCCCTGGGAACAAGGATCAGAGTAGAGGTTTCTGGGAGGGGCTGCTGCTGGGACAGGACCATCACTGGAGGCAGAGACCACTGCCTAGGCTCCAGGCCTCACAGGGACGGAGTTGATGGTGCCCGAATGTACAACCAGGTAAGTAGACACTGTCAGACGATTCGGGCATGGTGGTCAGTCACGGCCCTGAGCAAACGGGCCTAGAAGGACTACAGGCACAAACACACCCAGGGGCCCCTATCTGCACACTCCCTCATCCCCAAACAAGTCTGTTTGGGGGCTGCAGAGTCCGCCCAGCACCCTTGCCTCCCCACCTAGGAGCAAGCTCTGTGCAGATCAAAAGTGTGCAGTCAGAAAGCTGACAAGGGAGTGGCATGAGGCTGAGGTGTACAGGCCTCTTTACCCTTCCTCTGTGAACGGTGGCGCAAGAGGGCAACAGAAGCTGCACTGACCCAGACAAATACCAAGTTTATTTCACAAACACTAGGAAGATGGGTTGAGGGTGGAGGTGGGGGACACAGGTATGCAGCTGCACAGAGTCAGCAGCAGCAGCCTGCTCCCCACACTGAGGACTTGGCCTGGACTGTAGTGCCTCCAAATCAACACGCAGCAAGAGGTGAGTACAGGGAGGGCCCTGAACACCAAGCCTCTGAAAGGCTAAGGGACACAGCTCCAGCTGTCCCAGGAAAACCAGCAATAAATAAGAGTGAGGCACGGCCCCACCCACACATATCATCTAGTCACCCATCTTCACTCTGGAGGTCTGCAAAAAAAGAACAGGAGAAATCAGGCAGGGACAGAGGAATAGGTAAGGCAGTGACAAATGACAGAAGATGAGACCTAGCACATGGTTGGATGGACCGACCACAAGAGATGTATGACTAACCAGGATGGACACACTGTGACAGACAAGGCAGACAGGGACAGACAACCACAGAGTTACGCTGTGGGACAGACGGAGAGAAGTGGCAATATGGATAAAGCTAGTCACTAAGAGTCAACTCAGTCAAGCACCCACAGTCACACTCAGACCCTCAGGCAGATCCTTAGTCACAAACACACACACTGTCAGACAGACTAGACACACACAATTTAGACAATGCTGTCCTACTGACAGGCATGTGACAGCGAGATACACATAGCTCCGAGAGACAGTCAAACACACCATGACAGACTGATATAGACAGACAAAATTCCATGCTAGTCTAGATCACAAATACAGATTGGAGACATGAAAAGCATGGCAGATAAAATGAGAGAACAGAAGGAGGGAGAGACTAAGTGAGAGCTATACAGATACAAAGCATTAGAAAGGGGAAAAAAAAAAACCAGGGCTGTTGTCAGTGATACCAAATCAGAGACAAAGAGAGAGAGCCCCTGTAGGAGAAAACCAGAAGATGGAAATGAGGAGGTGGAAGCTGTTTGGGGGAATCTATAGTTATAGGTAGAGGAGGAGAGCACTTTGGCTTCTCCAGAAGGAGAGCCAGAAGTAAGGCTAGGTTACTCCAGAAGTAAGGCTAGGCTGGAGACAAGGACACAGAAGCTCCCCAAGGGGATGCATCACCTGAAGAATTGCGACGATGACCCCAAAGAGGCCAATGGCGCTGCCAAAGATCTCCACGATGAGAATCTTTACAAAGAGGCTGGGGTTCTGAGCATCGGCCAGGGCAGCCCCACTGCCCACGATGCCCACGCAGACTCCACAGAAGAGGTTAGACAGGCCTACAGTGAGGCCAGCCCCAAACATGGAGTAGCCTGGGAGGATAGAGAGGGGTGCATTGAGGCTAAGCCAGGAATGGGGGAGATATGGGTCAATGGGGCCAATCCCCATCCCCACTCTGCAAAGCAGAAAAAGTAGGTGAGAGAATATCAAAATGATGGTCCAAGCTGGGAGGGGGGAGAGTGGAAGCAGGCATGAAGTCCCAGCATTTTGCATTCATACACCCATCCACCCACCTGCATGGTAGTTCCGATGGCCAATGGCCTTGGGATCTGTGGCACTGAAAGGCTGAGGGAAGAAGAAAAGTAATCAGAAACCACCCTGATGCACCCCATCCAATCTCTAAGCAATGTGTAGAACACGCTGGAATGGATTCCCCCCACCACCCTGGCCTTCCATACCTCAGCCATGTTGCTAATGACAATTGCCATGATGATACCGTAGATGGCCACAGCCTCACAGAAGATGATGCTGGTAGTGGTAGAGGTTAGGAGTAAGGAGTGGAAAAGAGAAAGAAATGAGAAAGAAACCGTCCTTCCTGCCCAGTAAGTCCCCAGCAACCTTTCCCCACTAACGTCCCATCCCACAAGGCGGCTTGTCAGAAACTGTATGTCAGATCAAACACACAGGCAGCGCCAACACAGCTGGTTCTGACAAAAGTCCAAAGGGGAACTTTTACCTGACACTTACCTGACCAGGTTCTTGGTCTTGATCCTGGGGGCCTTCACTCCTCCACCAATGATGGAGGAGCCGGTAATATAGATGCCCCTGGTGGAAGGATAAAAAACTGATGAGCAGAGCCCAAGCTGTCACTGCCCTCAGCATGCCTAACACCCCAGTGACACCACCTGCCATGACTCAGCCTCTGCCCCCAGTCCCACCACCCCAGTACTCACCAGGCTGCCCCAACCACAGACAGGGAGATAGCTAGGCCAATGCCCAGGTTGGACCACATGAAGGGCGAAGTCTCCGTCAGGAACCTGTTGTGGAGGCAGAGAAGAAAGCAGTTCAGCCCTAGCAGGGAAGCAGAGCACAAAACCTTAACCCCCCAAACCCCCCCCTTCAACCCCACCACCAGTTCTGCAGGCAACAATTGACTGCATATTTCCCAAAGGTCCATGTCCCAGGCAGGCGGTGATGTGGGGGAGGGACTCAGACCAGAGAAGAGAGGAGAGGCTGCAGGGAAGAAGCTTCAAGGGGAATCCTGCCCCTGCTCTCCCTTACCATGCCACATCAAAGCGGAAGCCCAAATCAAAAATGGTGTAGCAGACTCCTGCAGCAGTGAGGAAAAAAAAGGGGGGTTACGGGCTGCTCTGCAGAGAGAAGGTCCTCAACCTAAAGTAGCTGCCGAGCTGAAGGGCCACCTCCCTGAAGGGGCATCCTCAGGCTGCCCCCAGGTGACACTACAGCTGTCTAGACAGATTCCTCTGCTTAGGCCTCCATTTTCTGCCACTCCCTCGCTAAAACCACCTCCCAGACCAAGCACCTGCGCAGGCAGGGTCGCCACCCGCAAGCCCGAATCCGAGGCGGGACCGAGGGAGCAAGCGCTCCAGCCAGGCCCCGCCAGATCCCGCCGGCCCAGTCCGTTCCGCTGTTTACCCAACAAGCTGTGGGTGGGGGAGGGCAAGGCGACCGGGAAAAGAGGAAACGGAACAGCCGGCTTGGGACCAAGCAGGCCGGTCAGGAGCAAGAAAGGGGGGACGGCAGTGAGACGTGGGGGCGGGGGGAGACAGCGATAGTGGCAGGACGGGGGAGTGCTGCCCTCGCGGCCCCTACCCGCCCGCACCCCTCCTCAAGCAGCTGGAGATCTGGGTGTCCTTTGTCGGGGTCAGAGGCCTTCGCAGGCGCGAGTCCCCAGAGCCTCGGGTGCAGAGCGCACGGGGGGGCCAGTATTCCCCGCAGGTCACTTCCCCGCCGAGTTCCTACCCGGCCAGCTCGGCCGCGATGCTGCCCCCGCCCGCCAGGACCCGGCCTCACCCACGGCCAGCGCGCAGGCCCAGAAGGCCACGAAGACCCCGGAGTAGAGCAGTGCTAGCCCCGTCATGGCGGCGACGGCGGCGGGGGTCGGAACGGCGGGGCGGGAGCTACAAACGCGTCCTAGGGTCCACCGTCCGCCCCGCAGTCTGTCCGCCCGCCCCGCAGCGTCACCTGACTCGCCCACGTGACGCGCCGGCACCACGTGACCGCACGCCGGTCCCCGCGCAGCGCCGCCGCCGGTCTAGAACAGGGCGACGCCGGAATCGCAGGCGCTGGGGATTGTGGTAGTTGTAGTCACGCGTCTCGGCGGAGGCTCGGGCGTCCTCCTCACTAGGAACTTCGACATCTGGCCAGTCCTTCTTGAGTCTCTCCACCTCGCCCTGCCAGCCCTGTTTTATTCCCGAGCCTGCTCGCGGGCCCCTAAGGCGTCCTCTCTGGCAGCCGTGCCTCCTAGCCAGTGGCGGGTGGCGCCGCGCGTGCCCTCTGCCTCACCTTGCTCACGGCGTCTCTCCGCCCCAGCGCGCTCGCTCCGCTGCATGGCTAACACCTGCTGTCCTCCGAAATCGTCCTTCTGGCAAGCCTTCCCTAACCCAGTGGCAGGGAAGCGCGTTTGCTGGGCTCCCGCGATGTCCCGGTGATGCTTATTAAGCTTCAGTAAGATGTCACTCCCCTGTTGAAATGCCCTGATGGCTCCCATTTCATTCAGGAGAAAAGCCGAAGTTCTCACAATGGCCTGCTAGGCTCCCCACGCCCCTCAGCTGACTTCATCTTCTAATACTCCCCCACTAACTCCCTCCTCTGGCTGCACTGCCCTTCTTGCTATTTCCTTGAACGTGCCAGCCATACCGCGACCTCACTGCCCTTGCACTTGCTCTCTCTGCTTCTCCTAACTATATATGCGGCTCGTCCTGTAACTTCCTTTCAGTTTTTGCTCACCTTCTTGAAAAGGCCTTCTCTGACCATTCTGTTTAATATTCCAGCCCCCTTAAACGCTCCTCTGCTTCCCAGCTTTACATTTCTCACGGTACTTACTGATCACCATTTGGCATACTAAGTATTTTATTTGTCCAGCTCCGCCTGGCAGAGTGTAAGCACCATGGCTTTTGTGTCGCTCACTGCTGTATTTCCAGTACCTGGCACAGGGTGTGTCCTCAGTACATATTTGTAGGACACATGATTGATGCCCACTTTGTCCGGGTTACCTTGTTAGCTTACAGCTCTGCCTCCACCATTAGACTAGGCATTCCCTGTGCGCAGGGACCACATCCCCTTTGTTCACCTTCAATGCCACTGTGACACCTAGACAATTGCCACCTAGACAACGCCACTGTGACAAGATTCTCAACAAATGTGGGGAAGAGGCGAGTCTTTTCATTTCACCCCTCTCCACCATTAGGGCCCAGCAACCCCCCTTGCTTGAAGCACCCGCCATGTTGGTTCATGCCTGTGTTTAAGCCCAAATGTCTTTTTCACTCCTTTTCTCCTGACAATTATTTTTTTCCTCCAAAAGATCCAGCCTAGATGTTATGCCCTCTAGGAAGCCTCCTCTCAGTCCTCGTCAGGTATCTCCTGTGGGATCCAGCTGTCCCTGGGGCTTCCCTCCTCCCAGATAGAGCTGTTTTCACTGTGTGCTGACTGCATATTTAACTCTCTTTCCAGGTACACTGGAAAGGAATCTGGTTAAATACAGTTAAAATCTACATCCCAGGACCAGTGCAGGATCTGCAGTATTTCATGAATTAAAAAGAAACAGAAAGAGAAATGATATCTGGTTTATTTAGGTTGCTGTGATCTCCCTGAGAAATAAGAGTCAGTATAGACCAACACTGTCCAACAAACAGAACTTTCTGCCATGATGGCATATCCTGTAGCTGCACTGTCCCCTCATGTGACTGTCTGAGCACTTGAATGACTAATGTGACTGAGAAACTGAGCTTTTAATCTTAATTAACTTAAATTTAAGTTTAGCCACATGTATTTAGTGGCTACTGTACTGGACAGTGCAGGTCTAGCTAGACCAGTGGTTCTCAATTGAGGGCAATTTTGCCCCCACAGATAACATTTGCCAAGGTCTGGAGTTATTGGGGGAGTGCTTCTGATGTCTAGTGGGCAGAGGCCAGGGATGCTGCTAAGCACCCTACCATACACCAGACAGGCCCCACAACAAAGAATTATCTGGCCCCAAATGTCAAGTACGAGTTTGAGAAACCCTGGTCTAGACTGTCTAGCACCTGCCTTTTGACAAGGAC
The DNA here is from genome assembly GCF_006542625.1 of Nomascus leucogenys. NCBI lineage: Eukaryota > Metazoa > Chordata > Mammalia > Primates > Hylobatidae > Nomascus > Nomascus leucogenys. Next base: position 12,959,765 of record NC_044392.1, on the reverse strand, counting down.
AGACCCTCAACTGCAGACTGGGAACTGGGATTGGCCAAAGGTCCTGGGCTGCCCTCAGGAAGACAGATGGGTCCAGAGGCCTCAGGGAAGTCCCTAAGCCCTTTACTCCATCAGCCAAACAACAAGCATTACTGGGCATGTGCTGAGCTTGTGCCAGTGCCAGGACAGGACAGAGATGGATCCTATCCTGTGAAGGGCTGCGTGCTCTCCCTCCTTCCAGGGTCCTTCAAGGATCTTGGCAGGGGGATGGGAGGTTGGTGCAGGGAGCACTAAAGGTCCTAGCAGCCATTCGTAAGTCCATCTATGTCTCTGGCCCCACATGGTATCAGCCGCTTCCCTCATCCTCATAGGCGATGGCAATCCCTCGTCTTCCACTCACAGCTTCTGTCACTGGCGTCTGACCCAGGCGGGGCTCCAGCCCTTGCCAGCTCCGGGAGCTAAGGAATGAGGCTGTAGAGGGAGGGGGCTCAGTCTGAGTGCACTGCATCTGCAGAAAAAGCTCAGCTGGGAGTGGAGACTTGTACATTTACCTGCAGGACTGCTCTCAGCCAGCTCCAGCTGGGGCCGTGGGGTCAGGGCCAAGCTTTCACGATCATTTGATGACTTCCAGGCAGGTGGGGGTCGGAGATCTCCAGTAATGAGTGACACATCTGGGGCTTCCCACAGCTCTGACTCAGGTGGTGGGAGAGGCACGTGGAAGGGAGAGCCTGAAAGGGAGGAGGAAAGAAAATCCATACTCGCCCCCTGACTCCGTGCCCCAGGTTTCCAGCTTAGGCAATACCCCACTACGCACCAGGCAATAAGTCCGCATAATGTGTGAGGTGGGGAGCCAGGCCTGGAGGTGGCCAGGCAGGGTTGCAGGCAGCTTCCAGCTCACATGGTGCCAGTACAGGCCGGAAGAAGCTACCAGAAAGCTGGGGGGCTAGAGCACCCAGAGGACAGGCTAATAGCACAAAGACATCCACCTCAGGGAAGTTGGCAAGCTTGGCAGGGGTGGGCCGCCCCAGGGCCAACACGTAGCTACGCTTGCCGGCAGCCTGAGTCAGGTTCCGCAAGTGGGCTAATGCCTCACGGTGTTGGGCTACACCCAGTGTGCCTGCCAGCAGCCCTACCACGCGGGCATCTCTGGCCCTTTCTACCAGATATCGTCTTCGTGCCCTTAGCCGTCCAGCCCGGGCACCCTCATCCTGAGTCTTTCCTGTATCTGGGCAGCAGGAGGAGAAGGGTCGACCTGGTGCCCACCCCAAGAGCAGCCGACTCAGGTCTGGGTCAAGGTCCGGGTCAGGGCTGGCCTTAGAGCCCCCTACATAGAAGGCACCATACTCTTCCAGACACCTCCCTGGGGCAAGGGGGAAGCGGCGCCCAAAACGCTCCAGGGGCTTAGGCTCTGGACTCAGGGAACCCACTGGTAGGGGAAAAGCTGGGCTGGAGACTAGCAGGTCCAGGTACCGCGGGCGCAGGAGAGTAGCCAAAGCCTCTGGAAGAGAGGGAGGTAGTGTCGAGGTTGGAGCCTGGCAAAGCAGGAGCTCCCTCATCCCCAGGAGACTAAATATGACCCAGTAGGCTGGGGCCAAGCCCATATCAAGAGTTCTATGGACGGTATATGGAAATGGGGAAATTAAGGCATAAAGCAGTTGGCCCACCCTTTGTGCATACACAGGCAAAACCCCTTACCCAGGGCATGGGCACAGGCCGGCTCACTCAGCAGCACCACAGGCGCTTTGGGGTCTGGGTTCTGGGCCTCAAAGGCCTTGACACAGAGCTCCAAGGCCACAGAACGTTGACGAAGCACGAAGGCAACGGGCAGTGGGCGGGCTGGGGGGCTTAAGCAGGCAGGGCCAAAATGTATGAGAGCCTGAGCTCCAGCTTGCTCAGCACCCAGCACATCCACGCAGCAGCTGCAGGGGAGATAGCATCAGAGAAATGGGTTCTCTTCTGGAGGCGAGTTGCTGTCATCACTGGGAAATGTGGTCAGTGAATAAAATGGTTTCATTAAAGGAAGACATTGTCAATGAAGGGAGCTAGCATCAGGAGGGGAGTCATTACCATTATCATCAAGGAGAAACACCACCATTGAAGGCAATCACTGTCATAGAGGTAAAACCCCATGAGCCCCGGATCCCCAGGCCTGACCAAGGTAAGGCCAAGTTCACACCTGCCGTAGGCTGTGTCACCCAGAATGAACATCTTTGACCCTGTCGTCTCCTCCAGTCGTGCAGCCACAGCCACAGCATCTCCCAATAGCTGGTCAGGGAACTGCAAGGCAACCTATAAACATAAACCATGGAGTCAGGGACAGCGTCTCTCCCACTGAGGGCTTCTTTAAAGCAATCTTCCAGGAGCTCCCACTCAACCTTCAAAGCCCCTGGTCCCAGAGGGGCACTCTGCCCCACGTAGTAGGTGGAAGGGAGGGATGGTCAACGCGCTGCGGACAGACTGATTCCCCCACCCTCTTGCCCTCACAAAATCCCCCAAGATCCGGATCCTCTGGGCGACCCATCCCGACAGAGGCAAGCCACCCTTCCCTAAGTCTGTCCTCACTCGTTCACACCCCAGGTCGCGGACAAATCCAGCGACTCGCTCCAGCTCGTACACTCGGTCCAGGTCAGGAAGAGGAGTGAGTAGTCCTGGCATCCCGGCCTCTCGCTGCAGCGCCGCCTCGGCAGGGCTGCTAAACATCGACTCCATGAGGCACAGCCTGGGTGGTGGGATGCAGCGGGGACCTCCCTGGGACAGCTTCGGGGCTTGAGTCCTCTAGAGCAGCCCTCAGGGGGTCAAAATCGCATTGTGGGGGTAGGGGGAAACACAAACACAGTCGGCCTTCAGCCGGTGCGTATCCCGTTCAGCCACCCTAACTCCTGTTTCCCCGCTACACGTCGGACTACCGGGGAGGTTACTTCCGGGTTTTAGAAGCGTGGCTGATAGCGATTTTGCCAATCCTAAATCAGCACAGCTCCCCCACTCCAATCCTCGCCACCGCCCCGCACAGAGAACCAATGTTCAGCCTGAGTCCCAGGCCAGCCGGAAGTGCATCGAGGAAGGCGCGGAGCCTTGTGGGCATTGTAGTTCCCCTGGCGCTCCTCTCGGGCTCTGGGAGTCCGGTTCAGCCCACCCGCGGCCATCAGGAACACCGACTTCACTGTTAAGCATTTCACGTGCACTCTATCCTCTGGGCAGCATCATTGCATAATTCTTTCATTCATTCATTTTTTTTTTTTTTTTTTTTGACAACGTCTCGCTGTGTTGCTTGGACTGGAGTGCAGTGGCGCGATCTCCACAACCTTCACCTCCTGGGCAGAAGCCATCCTACCACCTCTGCCTCTTGAGTAGTTGGGGCTACAGGCGCGCGCCACCACATCCAGCTAATTTTTGTATTTTTTGTAGAGACAGGTTTTTGCCGTGTTGCTCAGACTTGTCACAAACTCCTGAACTCAAGCAATCCACTCATCTCGGCCTCCCAAAATGCTGAGATTACAGACGTGAGCCACCGTGCCCGGCTACACTGCATAATTTTAAACTTGGTGCCGACCGGCTCGGGTTTGAATATTGTGCTTGGTCACTTGCTACTGAGCATCTTAGGAATGTCCCTATGCCCATTTCCTTATCTGAAGAATGGGCAGTTGTGACAATAGTACCTCTTAATAAGATTGTTGTGAGGGTCAAATTAATTTATATACAAAACTTTACAAAGTAGTTCTTTGGATATCGCATGCAGTGAAAGCATTTGCTATTTAATCAGCCAAATACTGAGCACTTACTGTACATTAGGCACTTCATTTTTAGTGTTTACAGTCTTTGGAGTAAGAATTATCCCGAGTGGTACCAAGGACATGACTGGCACATCCTCAAGTCACAGGAGATGCTCTGCACGGCTCCAGCCATCCTCAAACACTGCTGCTTCCCAGCAATACCCCCGGTGCATACCACATAGACCTCTACCCTCCAGCCCCTCACATCCCCTCTACCCCCCATGTTTACTCATGTGCAAACACTCCCACATGCACCATCACTTGAAATGCTCTCCTTACATACCTCTGTCAGATACAGAAACTGAGGTTCAAAGAGACTACTTGTGTAATAAGACACTAATTCTGTGGCACAATCAGCATCAAACCCAGATCTATTGAACAGGGAAGGAGTGGGATGAATGTGGGAGTAACGAATTCCCCATCACCCACAAGGAGATTGAAAGCTCAAGGGTAAAAGTGGGGAGAACTCAATTCTCCTCGTCAGATCTTACTGAGGAGAAGCCTGGGGTACCTGAGAGGCAGCCTAGGTGAAACTATAGCCGAGGAGACAGAAAGGGAGGCAACACTGCTAAGGGAGAAAAGCAAGAGTAGGTCAGGAGCTGTCCCTGGTGCTGACCGATCCCTGACCATCCTGTGCTGGAGGTCCTGTGTAAGCGGGGAGCAGCGGACATATGGACAACACTAGGTCCTACTTTCCTCTTTTCTCCTCTGCGGCTGAGGTATCTTCTCTCCCTCACCTCCCTGCTACCCACCCGCCCCCCAATACACATACACTCAGCCCCTTTCTATAGCCCTCCTCAACCATATGCAAGTTCGATGTTGTGTAACTCCACACCAGAAACCCCTCCTGGAAATCAAAACTCCACTCCATTTCTTCCTTCTCAAATGGACCCAGCCCTACCCCACTTGCAGCCCAAAGCCTCAAGTCCTCTACCTAGAAAGCCTGCCATTCCTGTCAAAAACTTTCTCCATGCAGCCTTCCCTCACTTCCTCACCATTCTCCCAGGTTAGCATGGTAGCTATGGGCTAGATCAACCTTTGTTCAGGGCAGAACAATGCAGGACAGAGCTAGGGGCCTAATATTCAGCGCTGTTGATTAAATAAATGTATGCATACATGCATGTTGGGATTAATTTAATGGGGATGGGGGGGTTGATGACACTACTGCAACCACCCCACCCCAAGGGCAATGACAGTATTCTGAAGGGCTCCAGGCTAGGTGGCTTGGCTACAGCAATATCTCTTCCAACCTGGGAGCTAGAGGGTGTTCCCACCATTCCCTCCCAAGGCCTGGGTCCAAGCATCCGCCCATCCTTCCCGCAGGCCTTCTGGACCCAGGCTTTCAGTTAGGTGGTGGTGACAGCAGAAAGGAGGTAGAGACAGCAGTGAGGGTCCAGGTTTACTCTTTGGGAATAGGGAAGGGTGAAGAGAAGGGGTGGGTGGGATGGGGGCACCCCTCAGTAGTCAGCTGTGTAATCTGTGCCATGGAGACCCCGGCACAGCAGTGTGAACTCCTTCACCATCTCCTTCACTCGCCTCTTGTTCACTCGCTCGCTGAAGGAGAAAAGGAAGAGCAGGTTAGCACCAGCCACCACCACTGCCCCCTCTCTGCCTGACCCCAGGCCCACCCCAGCTCTGCTCACCGAAGGATCTGCTGGCTGAAGGTATCCTTCTGTTCAGGGCTGAGGCGGGCAGAGGGGAAACCAGGTGGCTGCAGGGCCTCCTTGATCCACATGCTCAGGAGGCTGAAGCAGTGCTTGTTCAGGGCGAACAGGATGTCGGCAAAGCAGTCCATGAGGCTGCGGGAGGCCTGGCCCCCAATGGCCTGAGGGAGAGGGGTTCTCAGCACACCAGGGTGTTGCCCCTTCTGCCCCTTCTGCAGCAAGAATGCCTAACTGCCCCAGGCCCTCTGGACAGTTCCTAAGCCAAACTGCACATCACAGTGAGTGCTGCTTTTTGAGAGCCAGCTGATCCCCACAGCAATCCTAACAACTTTCAGCCATTTAATTGAAGAAGAAACAGAATCTGAGAGCTTAGGGAACCAAAAGCTCAAGCCTCCCAGAAGGCCAGCTGCCTCAGCAGTGTGGGGCCCTCAACCCCATCAAACCCCCCTTTGCTCCATCTCACCTCCAGCACTGCTATGAGCAGCATACGACCGTCTTCCTGTACCACCTTTCCCACAGACTCTACTTCCCCACACCGAGGCAGCAGCTCTGTCTGCAGAGGATGGAGAGGCCCATCAGCCCAGCTCCTTCCCAGCTCTCCCTGAGGACAAGACCTGTACACCCCAGCCCTACTGTCTGGAGTCCTGGGCAGGGCAGGGCACTGGGGTGGCAGTGGGTCAGGGTTCAGCATTGGACTCACAAAGAAGCCACAGGAGGCCTTGACAGTAGGTGCCTCAGGGAACTTGAGGGCCAGCACAGCTGTGGGAGAGGCAGAGGCAGATCAGTTTAACGATCCTTCTAGGGGAGCCCCAGGCCCACCTGTCCATCTCGCCCCACTTACCACACTGGAACACAGCTTTGACATCCAATCGTTCACACAGGAACAAATCTGGCTTCCGCTTCAGAGCCTGCAGGAGGTGGAGCTGGTAAGCCCAGCCCCAGCCAGCTCCAAAGACCATCCCCCCCACTCACCTGCCACCCCAGCCCCCAACTTCACACCTCACAGGTAGAGGCTGCCAAAACCAGCTACCCAGCCATCTCTGGGGGACCCGGACCACCTCACAGTTGAGTAGGTCAGGTGAGGACAGCTCAAGGGATGCTATGTACATGTATGTGTACATGAATGTGCAGGTGTATGTGAGAGAGGTTGGGGGTGGGGATCATAATGCAGAAAGTTTGGGTTCCAGACACCTTTCCCTCTCCCCTCCATCAGGGCCAGATGTCTCGTGGGCGGGCTCTAGGTTGCCAGCAGTGACTTCATGTTGATTCACAGAGGGAGTTAAGCACCCCAGGTTTGTGAACAGGGCAGCAGGAAGAAGAGATGGCAGCCAGACAGGGAACCCTCAGCCCAACAACCCTCCTCCCATGTCCCTCCTATATTCCTGAGGCACCCTCCAGCTCCTACTCAAGAAGAAGGAAAGTACAGCAGGAGCCTTGGAGCCTCGGCCCCATCCTTCACCCAGGGTACCCTGTGTCCAGGCCCTCTTCGGCCATACACACACCAAGGAGCCAGTGCTGCTGTGGGTGAGGGGGAAGAGATGAAGTGAAGGGGGCAGATGGCCTGCCCCGAGTGGTACCAGGACATGACTGGCACATCCTCAGGTCACAGGAGATGCTCTGCACAGCTCCGGCCATCCTTAAACACTGCTGCTCCCCAGCAATGCCCCCATTGCATACCACATAGACCTCTACCCTCCAGCCCCTCACATCCCCTCTACCCCCCATGTTTACTCATGTGCAAACACCCCCACATGCACCATCACTTGAAATGCCCTCCTTACATACTTCTATCACACCCCTAACATACACACACTCTCCCCATCTGGAACACACCCTCATTACACAGTCATACACCAAACACCTGCACATCCCCAAACCATGTCCACACACCTACACCCTCAGCCTTCCCACAGTCTCCCCGTGCACTCTCCCAACATACCCATCCACAAATACACATTCAGACACCCTCCCCATCAAAGATACACCTTTGAAAACACCCACACACATATCCATCCAGGCCCAGAACACTCCCTATTCTTCCCTCCTCCCACCCTACCCGTCCCCCAGAAACTAGACTTGTAAGTTCCAGGAGAGCAAGAACTGTGCCTGCTTTTGCTCACTATCATATCCTCAGTACCTAGCAAAGTACAGCATGTATCACACACTCAATAAATATCTGTGGAATGATGAAGCAAAGAAACACTCCATTTGCCCCAACTCACAGGTTAGGGGGTCTGCGTGCTAGGAACCCCTAACACACAGAAGCCCCCATCACACTAACTTCATACCCCCACAGCCCAACATGCATCTCCAAACCATACTCTGAAACGGACATACCAATGCCACAACATACGCTCCTATCCTCCATAATATACACTCCGACAACCCAACACACACACACCTCCAACACATGTCCACGCTCTAAATCCATCAAGGCCTAACACATCAACAAACAACACAAAACACACAACACATCAACATACAGCACACATCAAGGCACACATTCATCCCAGCACCCAACACAATTCACATACTACTTATAGGTGATTTCTGTTCCCTTCCCAAACCAAACTCAAAACATACAAAATCAAGGTCTCACACACTGAAACACATACAAAATGCAAACATCCTAACGTGGAGCCTGCACTCCACCTCCTAGCAGCAGCTCAACCTCTCCAACAGCCCAACTCTGGGCTCCACCGCCCACAGCACATTCCTCTTCAGCCCCTCGCTTTGGAGGCGCTCCCAGCCTACCTCTCAGGAGCAGGCTGGGGGCACTGAGGCAGGCAGTTCCCGGCAGGAGCACGGGGACAGTGAACCCCAGACCCTTCAACTCCAGCCCTACCCGTGAACTTCTTGGGCAACAAGAAACTGCTGGGCGCAGTGACCACCCCCTCCCTTTCCCATTCCCCACCCAACGCCAGCCCAGCTCCCTCCCTTCGGGATCAGCCTCTCCCTGGTCTTTGCAGAAGACTGAGCTAGTGAGGCATAGGGGCACTAAAGGAGGATGTTGGGTTGTCAACTTCCACGGAAACAGATGAAGAAACTCTATTCAACTGAACAGAAAAAAAATTTGTCAACAGAAAGCTAAAAATAGGCTTAAATTGAATTTCAACATAAGAGAAAGAGAAAGAGAGAGAACAGAACGTGAATGAATAAAACTAAAACACACCTGTGCCAGGAGTTGCATAAATGAATCAACAATATCAGGATGATCCCTGGGCCCTAAAATATAATAAAGATGGAACTTAAGAAAAAATTATACAAACAGCAACTCAACCTCATATAGTTATGTGGGACTGAGAGCCTGCAGGGAGACAGCGTGGGGGCACATGAGCAGCAGGAAGCAAGATAAAGAAACAAAACATACAAAAACCATGAACTGGGAGAAGCCCAACAGAAAGAGACGGCAAAGTGAAGGACGGGCCTGCCCCAGCTCCCTCCAAGGGGCCTTCCGCCTACTCCCCACTCCTCCTCAGGCCATCCCCTCATGTTCCCTTGGTACTTGAGCGATTCTGGACTCCATATAGCTGAAGAAACAGCCACCACACTTACTGTGGCCTCTGGCAGGTTGGGGTAGCCCTACACTGCTCCTAGCATATACCTCCCATCAGCCAGTCATTGAAGAGGAGAGCCAGGATGGCGGTGGGGGGGTGGGGGGGTCAGTCCTTGGTATCTCCTTTCGAGGTTTATCTGAGGGCCCTAGAAAGGCCAGGGCATCAGAGCCTGAGTAAGTGCCACCTCACTTCAATGGCCTTAGGGCTCTTGGTCTGGCAAAGGAAAATAATCTATTCGGTCCACTTAAACCAGAGGAACTTGCTTAGGTAGGGCAGTGCCCAGCATGCTCTGGAGATGGCCTGGCAAGTCACTGGCAGGGCCCAGAGGAGGAAACAGCATCATAAGGCCAAAAACAAGAGCCCCGCCCCAGCAAAGCTCCTCCACATGGACAGACTCTGCAGAGAGCCAAGCTCAGGGCTGAGGACTAGTTCCCATCATCTGGACATGCCAAGAAACAGGGAAAGCAGCCAATGTGTCATCCCATGGTCCAGTGGGAAGGCAGAGCCCGAGGAAGGAATGGCTAAGATTGGGATGGCATAACAGGTATGGGAGCCATCCTGTCCAGCGAGACAACCAACAAGCCCAACATATATGATGTTGGACACTGCTGCCTCCAGTTCTGATTATTCCTGAGGCAAGAATATGGCATGCACCTGGAGCTCCTCAGGCTTCTCCACTCTCAGGAGGATGTGGTACAAAACCATCTGCCTAAGACACCACTAAGTAGCTGTGTGATCTTGCGCAAGCCACAAATGCTCAGTTTCCCCATCTGTAAAGCAGATAATCTCTGCCCTGCTTCCTTCTCTAGGCTATGAAGAGTCACCAATAAATAAAGCCTGTCCCTTTGGTATCTGAACCCTGAGTTATTTAAGTCCTAGAAAGTGAGGCCCAATGTGCGCCATGCAGGTTTGATATTCAGCAGCCACCCTGCTAGAGGTGGGCCAGACAACGAGAAGGAAAGTTTCCAAGGGCAGGGAGCCCTCCCTCTCCTTTATTTAACAGTGTCTGTGGCCTGCTGTATTCTGGCCTCATTCTGGGCACTGGGGATGCAGAGAGAAGAAACTCAACCCTACCCTTGAGGGGCTTAAGTCTAATAAGAGAGACAGACATGAAAGCTGATTATCGTGTGTGATCAGTGCTGTGTCAGCAGTGTGTATGGGATGCAGTTTCAGTACAGTTAGAAGCACCCAATTGTGCCTCAGAGAGAAATTACTCTGAGAAGTGACGCAGTCTTCCTGCTTTCTAAGGCATGAAGGAGTGAGAGTTCACCCAGTAAAGGGCATAGGACATTCCAGTCAGAGGAGCAAGGCACAGGGATCAAATGGGACATGATAAGGAAGAGGCAGTGTGGCTGGAATGTTGGAGTCATGAGGACATTGGCAGGAGAGGACATTAGAGGCATGCCAGAGCCTTGTCATGTGGGTGGGAATGGAACAATAAGCTGAGGGCAATGCGAACAACGAAAGGGTTTTAAGCCCGGGATAACAAATGCTCAGATTTGTGTTTTTATGAAGATTATAGCTGCAGTGTGCAGAACAGATTGGAGAGAAGGGGAGATGCCAAGAAAACCCACTAGAAGGTTGCTGATAATCCAGGTGAGACCCTAAACTGAGGCAGTGGCCACGGAGGTGGGTAGAAGTGGACCAACCGAGAGAGAATCAGGAGTCAGGATCAATGGGGCTTCTCCCAGACTGGGTACGGGGAGTGGGAGAGGTGGAGTTGAGGATGACCACACCAGGTTTCTGGTTCAGTTTTCTTCCCAGTTTGGACCTACTCCATGGCCCACAGAGACAGAGGCCAGGATCATGAGATCAGGCACTGAGGGTATGAGCTGTGAGTACTCTGGGCACCAACCGAGACCCCTGGTGAGCCTCAAACCTGTGACCACGAATCCAGGCAAGGCTCATGAGGCTAGCTGAGCAGTGCTGTGTTTTTGTTTTTGTTTCTCCAAATTGGAAGCCTGGATTAGACAACACGAGAAGCCTGAATGAAGCCCCTGCTCCCAACTCTCTCAGGCAAAGGGCCACAGTGAATAGAGGGCTAGGACCACAGCCAAAGGTACTTGACTTCTGGCCTAGAAAGTACTAAGCCTTGATGCAGGGAAAGGAACCAGCAGTCTCTGAGTACTTCACTGTGCAAAAGCCCCTGAGCCAGGGGCCCAGAAGATGTGACTTTAATACCTGCAAACAATCATTTCAAGTATATGGTATCTCCGTTTCACAGATATGGAAATGAAGGCCCAGCAAAGGTAAGTGACTTGCCCAAGGACACACAACTAGTTGGTGGTGATGAACTTAGAATCTAGGTCTAGCTGACTTCAAAAGCCCGTGCTCTTTCCACTTTTCATTATATCCCAAAGTAAAGGAGCCAGCCTAGTGCCCCAAGCCCCTCAGAGCCTCTGCCCACCTCCCACCCCCACCTCCTTCTTCCATATCCAGACTGGCCCTGAGCCCAGCAGGCCAGCAGAAGACATCATTCACCCTCTTATCCACTTCAACCTAAGGTTTCAACTATTTGTAAGGTGCTGTGCTTGATCTCACAGGTTTCCCATCAAGTCCCACGTGTGACTCAGGGGACAGAGAAGAACAGAGTGGGCAGCTTTGGCTCCCCATTTGGGGAAGCAGAGGCAGTGGCAGTGGCAGCAGCAGCAGAGACCCTGGTCAGGACCTACCTTGCTGGAAGAGAGTGAGTGTGACGGAGGTGACGAGCAGGAAGAGGGCCTCAATTGGGGGAAAGTGGGCAGGCTCATGAGCAAAGATGTGGACCAGCTACAAGAAAGCAGGGAATGCTGGTCAGCTGAGACCCAGTCTCACCAGGACAGGGCAATATCCCTGGAATTCAAGTGGGGACCCCAGCCACAGCAGCCATCTGACCCACACCCACCCAGGGTCAGGATCTCTGCCCCAAACAGAAGGCCCACCTGTCGAGTGAGGTCAAGAGCAGAGGCCTGGGGGATGGTGCTGTACATCCGACCCAGCATCTCACACAGCTGTGGCACCATGGGGGCAAAGTCATCCAGCAGTGTCTTAACAGACTTCTCAAAGATAGCGCACACCGCCTTGGGAAGAAAGCAAAGGGGCCCTGGTCAGCAGGTCACGACTGGCTGGAACAGCGCTGAAGCCCTGCACAGAGGGGGCCTAAGATCGGGCCCTTACCTATAAGCCTTGCCTGGCCCTGCAAACCAAGGAAGGTAAGCAAGTCTGACCCTCACCCTGAAAGGCAGGGGCAAAGGCCCTTCACTGAGGGGCACAGGATGTAACTGCGGAACTTAACTCCTGCGACTTACATCTCTAACATTTCCTCTCAGGGAGCAGCAATGGCAACAAAAAACCTGAATTGAAAAGGGACCAAAGGCAGGTCTCTGGTGCTAAAACAGATGCCTGACTGTCACTCGACCCTAATATTAGAGTCCTTACGTTAAGCACTTCTCATGATATTGGGGAGTTCTAAATGTCTTCCCAAAAGATTCCTTATCTCTATGGGGCAGGATTCACCTCCCTTGTTTTCTCCAAACCATTGTAAGCTGAAGTGTGGCAGTAACATCTTTTTTTTTTTTTTTTTTTTGAGACGGAGTCTTGCTCTGTCGCCCAGGCTGGAGTGCAGTGGCGCAATCTCGGTTCACTGCAAGCTCCGCCTCCCGGGTTCACGCCATTCTCCTGCCTCAGCCTCTCCGAGTAGCTAGGACTACAGGCGCCCGCCACCACGCCCGGCTAATTTTTTGTATTTTTAGTAGAGACGGGGTTTCACCGTGGTCTCGATCTCCTGACCTCATGATCCGCCCACCTCGGCCTCCCAAAGTGCTGGGATTATAAGCGTGAGCCACCGCGCCCGGCTGGCAGTAACATCTTACCCTGTTACACCTCTGAGCAGTCACTATGGGAGCAGAGGGCAAGGGTCAGGGCTCACCTCCACAACCTGGGCATCATTCAACCATTTGCTCAGCACCTTCTGGATAAGCTGGAAGACCTGCTGCAGCACCACCACCACCTGAAGGCACAGGAAGAAGTGAGGCGCTTCTGCTATCCATCACTGAGACCCACTTGAGAAGGACTTGGTGGCAGGGAGGAGGGGAGCAGTGCAGACCTATTACCCCGGAATGCACATAGAGGACCCAGGGCATGGGACCCCTGGGGGAAGAAGTGGTTTGCTGAACTCTCTCATGAATGAAAAAGGAGTATATCCTGAATTCTAGGGATCATCTCAAAGGAAGCCTCAAACTGCAAAGCAGAGATATCACAAGTGCTTCATAAGGTTACAAAAACTTTGTAAACTTAAAAAAAATCTCTCCCTATCTATCTCTGCTCTGTAAAACCAAGGCTATGGGCTAGCCTCTGAAGAAGTGGAGATGCTATCTCCTCCAAATAGGCTTGAGGTAGGGAGCCCCAAGGAATGCACAGATGCAGGCTTAAGCTGCTCTCCCAGCTTATGGAGGAGCAGAGAGCAGACTGAGATCCTGGGAGGTGAGGAAAGGCAGGATGACGACTACCATGTAAAGAAGCAGCTCTGTGTGATGACAGTGGCCCAGGTGTGGTCTAAAGCCAAGAGGCTAACTGAAACTGGGTTGGGGAGTTAAGCAGAGAGGCCAGGATGCCTATGGCTTCCTTTTCTCCTGGAGAAATCCTGGAGGGAGTTCTGGGAACAACGACCAAAGCAGTCCCTTATATTTGTAAAGAACTTTACAATATGCAAACTACCTTCACTTAAGACCACATCTACTATCCAGCACAGTTCTATCAATTGAGTAAGCCAGACATTTCAATGTTCATAGTTTTTAATGGGAAGCTGAGGCTTGCCTCAGATCAAGCAGCTTGTAAGTGGTCACCCCAAAACCTATGCCCAAGCTTACCACCGGACTTATCACACTGCTTTGTGACAATCTGAGCAACCTGAATTTCCTCTACACTGGGAGCAACTTGAAGGCCAGAACTATTACATGCGGAGGATGTAATGAGCATCCTTAGTGCCCACAGGGGACATTAAATGTTGAAGTAGAAGGCCCTACAGAGCTAGGGGTTGAAAAGGGGCCCATAACAACATCACTTAAGGGTTGAAGGATATAATGTCAATGTTCCTCATGGGGCTGAGGAATCTCAATAACATCACCCTAATTGGGCTGGGGACAAAGACAACATCACACACAGAGTTGAGTGAGATAATGACACTGCTACCTACAGAGTGAGGCAATTATAGGTCATTCATGGAGTCAGAGGACCAAATATATCACTCCCACAGGGCAGGGAGAACAATGACAACATTACCCACAGAATTGAAGAGTGACAATGACATTCCCAGAGGTGAGGGTTGGGGGGATGGCAAAGACAATGTCACCCACGGGGTTGGGTCCCTGTGGCACTGGCAGCTTCCGAAGCTCAGGGCCTTCATGATCATCCTCATGATGACTGATGTCCAGTGTGGTGAAGAGGTTGGAGAGAAGCCCCAAGATGTGAACAATGGCCAGCTTGTTGGAGGGATTGGGCTGCAGGGAGAAGCAAACCAAGCTCAAGATCTCCCAGCCCCAGTCTGGTCCCCAGATCACTGAGCCACAGCTCTGAGAGCCAGCTCCAACTTCACCCCTCATCAGCCATAGCATCTCAGTACCGCTCCCTGGCCCCCAGAGCCCACTCACTATCTCCTCTGCCAGCTTCTCCAGTTGCTGGATATAGGGTGAGATAAGCGAGTGCAGGTTCTTAAGGATCTCCTCCACTTGAAGAGCTGACAGCAGGAAGCCCAGCGCCTGCATCAGCCACATGCACTGGCTTGTCTGTGGGGCAGAACATTGATGGTCAGTCCTGGCCACATCTAATTGAGAGGTAGGAAGGAAAATGAGCCTCTTGGGGGAAGAAAAACAGAGAATAAGGGATAAGAGGAAGGGGAAGGCCAAAAAACAGGATTTCAGGGATAAGTGATTCCCACAAGACCCCCAAGGAGACCCCTAGAAACTTTTGAGCCGCACCTTGTGGATCTGTTTCATCAGCACATCCTGCGGGGAGAAAGAAGGAATGTAGTATCAGCACAGTGCAGAGTGTGCTCTGAGGCCCAGCACCATCCAGGGCCCCTGCATACCTGGGACACAGCCACAATGTTGGCAGCATAGGGAGGCAGGTCATACTTGCACTCTCGGCAGATCTTCTTGAGGGTGGACACAGAAGAGACAGAGAGCTCAGGATTGCCTAGGGCATGCAGTACCAGGGGCAGAACACTGTTGATCATGACGGGGTGGTCAGCCAGCCATTCAGACAGAGCTCCTGGAGGAAGGAGGGAGACAGAAGGATCTTTGAGGCAGGCCAGGCTGGCTTTGTACCATGTCTCTGAGGCAAGCAGAGTTCCTGGCAGGGTCAAGTTGCAGCCCCAGCACAGAGCACTGCTCCATTCAGAGGACATATGCATGTGCATGCTCAAACATGAGCCTTACAGCTGAGAAGCAGGAAGCGGTTACTCAACAGAGGCCCAGTACTGCTGTTTCACTGACAGTAAACTAGCCTCACTGAATTGCAGCTCAGTGTGCCATCAGATGGACCCCCTAGACCTGCCAGGACAGTCAGTTTGTTACAACACTGATTGTGTGTAGGCATGGGGCTCTCCCATTCTGGATAGGATCCAGCATACTGGCTGTGGCCAGGGTCGGGTGCTGTGGCTCTGGGAATATGGTCATGGGTGTGTGCCAGGTCTCACCAATGGTGAACATGACAGTGTCTGCCAGCTGCACGTTGCTGATGCTGATCCGTGGGATGAGGCCAATGAGCCCAGGCACCACATCAGAATAGTTGACGTCAATGGTCTCTGCGATGGATTGGAAGCCGTAGAGGAGGGCCTCTGTGTGCTGGAGAAAGAGGGTGCCACTGGCTTGGATGAGGAGGAGGGTGTGACAGGTCTGGGAGGGCTGAGGGAATCAGGCTTGGGAAGTACCTGCCAGGAGTAGGGCTCTTCTGAGCTGGTGAGCAAACGACCCAGCTTGTCATAGAGGTTGCTGAGCAGCTCGGCCCCCAACATCTCATAGACATACATGAGCGTGTCTGAGATGTCCACCCTGAGAAGCAGATGAAGGCCTTTTATACTGCCTGGATCCTGACCCTGGATCCTGCCCCCAAGCCCAGGAGCCTACCCCAGTACCCCCACAACTCTGCAACAATGCCTAGAAAACAGAAAGGAGCCCCCAAAACTCAGAAAGCCTGGCCTTGGGCCCCTTCCCTCATTGCCTTCATTATTTCTGGACTCCATTTTAGAGGAGTTGGCCTGCTACCATCACCTGTAAATTCGGAACTGCTCCTTCTCGTCTGAGGACCAGAATCCATATTCCTCATCAGAAGGGAACTGGGCCTTGTGCAGAAGCACATCCACCAGCTGGAAGTAGACTGGCCGGTACACCTGCTGGTATACAGCCTGCTTCTCTGCCTCAAAGGATAGAATATCATCCTGAGAGAGCCAGGGAAGAGAATTAGCCACCTCACCAGCAGCCATAGAAGCCCATGATCCACCTTCTTCCACCACAGCCCAGTCCTACTGGAGGTCACACAGACACACCTGCAGCGTGTACCAGAAGGTGAGGGTTAGGGAGCTGGTGGTCTCATTGACAGGATAGTGGCCAGGGATGCCTGTGCAGAACATAATCATGTTGACGAGCGCCAGGAAACTCTGCCAGTGCTCTACTTGGTCCAGCAAGGCCCTGGGGAGGAGGAGACACAGTCAGGTCATTCCACCTCTCTGGGGACTTCCATAACCCCACCTCTTAGACGGCCCTACTATCCCACCCCCAGCTGCTCCACCCCTTACCGGGAGTGGTTCTCGCCCAGGGCCACAGCGATGCGACAGATGCCATGGGAGGTCTCCATGTCCCCATTCTGCACTGCCTGCCGCAATTGTTCCTGCAGACCCAGCACCAGCGGGATGAGTTTCAGGAGTGTGTTCACGTACCTAGAGGCATGAGGTGAGAAAATCCATCAGAGCTCTCTGCTCACCCCTACACTGGCTTTAAGAGAAAGGCATAATCTCCTTGTCTTCCATCAAAGCTCCCCTCCCCTTATCAAATCCTAAGCAAAAAAAGGGTCAGGGTCTACATGGCAGATTTGACGTTCCCAATGTTGGGAAGAACCTTAGGTCAGGGACCCCCAGAAGAACTCTGAGAAGGAAGTATGAGAAGGTCGGCATTACGGGTTGAATTGTGTTCTCCAGTTGGACTGAAAGCTGATTCCGGAATGGGTTAAGATTTTTTTTTTTTTTTTTTTTTTTTTTTTGAGATGGGGTTTTGCTATGTTACCCAGGCTGGTCTCAAACTCCTGAGCTCAAGAGACTCGGCCTCCTGCTCAGCCTCCAGAGTAGCTGAGATTACAGGTGGAGCCACCACATCCAGCTAGGTTACAACTTTTGGGGAGGTTGAGATGAAGTGAATATATTTTGCATGTGGGGATAACATGAAGTTTGGGGCACCAGAGGGCAGACTGTCATGGGTCAAATTATGTCCCCACAAAAAGATACATTTTTTGATAAATCCTAATCCCCAGTACCTCAAAATGTGATCTTATTTGGAAATAAGATAATTGCAGATGAGGTTATATGGGAGTAGGATGGACCCGAACTCCAATATGACTGGTGTCCTTATAAGAAGACATCCATGTGAAGACAGAGACATACAGGGAGAATGCCAGGTGAGGATGAAAGTAGAGAGTGGAGTGATGCAGCTGGAAGCCAGGGAACACTGAAGACCGCCAGCAAACCACAGAGCTAGGAAGAGGCAAGGACGGAGTCTCCTACAGGTTTCAGAGGGAGCACAGCCTTGCCAACACCTTGATTTCAGACTTCTATCCTCCACAATTGTGAGACAATTAATTTGTTTGGCTTTAAAGCCACCTAGTTTGTGGCACTTTGTTATGGTAGCCCTAAGAAACTAATACAGTCTGTCAGGGGTGATTGAAAAAGAGTGGGAGACAGAAGAGTAAACACAAGCTCAGAAGCCCTGATTTTTTTTTTTTTTTTAAGACTTTGGAAGGCAGCAACAGCTCATGAGAGCATCAATCCCTGCCATCCGCTCCACCCTCTACCACCAAATCCCAACTCTTGAGGAGTGTGGTGGCAGCAGGGAGGAAGAGAAGTAGACAATGAACTCAGAGAGAGCTAAGAGGCAAAACAGACAGGACTTGATGACTGACTGGATATGAGGAAGGGGAAGAATAAAGACATCTCTCAGGTCACTGGCTAAACAACTAAGTAGACGGTGGAGCTATTTACTGAGACCTGTGGGGTGAGTATCGGGGAATAGTAACACCTTTAATGGGAGGTGGAAGGTGATAAGCTCAGTCTTAGACAAGTTGATTCAGAGACACCTGATAGGTTATGCAGGTAGAAGCATCTAGAAAGAGTTGGATATAAAACCCTGAAGCCCAGCATAAAGGTTAGCGCAAAAGCCATAGATTTGAGAGTCATCAGCTAACAGCTGGTAATTGAAGCTATGGGAATAGATGAGAATTGCCCAAGGAGAAAGTGTCGAATGAGAAAAAAATAAGAGGGTCCAGATCAGAGCCCTGAAACACAATGATCTCTAAAGGAGAAGGACAGACAGCCCAGTATACAAAGGGGACTGAGAGAAGCCTGGCTCAGCCCACTGGATCCCTCTCCAGCACCTTGGTCTGTGGAGATGAGACTAAGCAGAGGAAGTCACACTCTAACAGCAGGGATCAGATGCTTGGGACCCCTCTGTTGTCAATCATAGTGTCACCATAGCAATCTATGTTAGGGAGCTGGGGACTGAGGATCCCAGAGGGAGTTCTATCTGGACTTGCCCCAAGCAGGTTGCTAGGCAGTAGCCTCATATCCTTGGTGGGAGGATGAGAAGGACAAAAAGAGGCAACCAGCCTAGGGACATCAGCCTCCTTCTCCACATCCCCATTATGGTAGGAAAAGTCATCCATGCCAGGATATCCCCAGCCCAGAGACAGCCCCAGGGGGTGCTGCCTGGAGACAGCCGGGATAGCTTCAGTCTCCTGACCCTGACACTGGCTGCACCACCAGACAATGGGCATTTTCAGGCCAGACTCTGGCACAAAGAGAAGGGGCAGGGCCAAGGCTAGGGCCCACAAGCTCCTGAGCAGCTGAGATGGGTGCAGGAGGTAGCGCTTGACCCCCACAGCTCCCGCTGTATTCTAAGACTCCTTCCTCCACCTGCCAAAGTTCATGCAGATGGCAGGGTACTTGGCGAAGGTTCTTAATTGTCCCATCTGAGCCTCATAATAGGACAAATCAAGGATAATACAGCCTCAAAGGGCTCAGAGTATCATATCACTCAAGGTCATACAACAACTTAGAAGCAGAATAAAGGTTGAAACTGCCCCTTAAACTGCTACAGGTCTGCTTTTCTTTTTTTTTTGAGACGGAGTCTCGTTCTGTCGCCCAGGCTGGAGTGCAGTGGCGCAATCTCGGCTCACTGCAAGCTCCGCCTCCCAGGTTCACGCCATTCTCCTGCCTCAGCCTGTCCGAGTAGCTGGGACTACAGGCGCCCGCCACCACGCCCGGCTAATTTTTTTGTATTTTTAGTAGAGACAGGGTTTCACCGTGGTCTCGATCTCCTGACCTTGTGATCCACCCGCCTCGGCCACCCAAAGTGCTGGGATTACAAGCGTGAGCCACCGCGCCCGGCCTACAGGTCTGCTTTTCTTTCAGGGCCCAACCAGAATTTCCCCAATGGATTTATGTACGTCTCAGCCCATATCTCCAGTCCTAACTGATGGGAGCCCCCAACAGCCTGCCTAATTCACTTTCCCTCCCTCCCCAACTCCCAAGGAAAAGCTTTTCCAGCATTAAAAACATAGTTCAGGAAAAAAAAAAATAATTTTCAAAGGGGAGAGCCAGGAAGCAGCAACAGCTGTGGAGGAGCAGGAAAAGGGTGACTTGAGTGCAAGCTCAGCCAAGGGGAGGGCCAATGTCAGGACACCTGAGGAAGGTGTGCCTGGATGACCCAGGAGTCAAAGTCATTGAAGGTGACTTTCACAAGCCAAAGCTGGGAAATTAGATTGGGTAGAGCAAGGGCCAGGCTCGGATTCTGGGCTGGATGCAGCTCACCCATGGGAAGAAGTTCTTGCATAAATTTCCTACCACCTGAGCACCTGTGTCTGCGACCTGTGAGTGGACAGAAGAACAAGTCTGAGGTCCCAGAGGTTTCTAGGTTTGGGGGAAGGAGACAGGGAGGATGTCATTATAACCACAGCTGAGGCTGGGTCCAAGAGGCCTGGCTCCAATCGGTCAGTTCAAGTAGCCGAGGCAGGGCTGCTGGGACTCCTCTGCTGCTGCTCACACGGAGCTCAGCCCAGACCTGCAATTAGAGCTTCGCTTCAGGAGCAGAGCTGAGAAAATGGGGAGAGTTGCTAAGCAACCAAGGGGCTGCAGCCAATGGGCGCCAAGGAGGCTGTGGGTTACCTCACTGGCTCCTTGCTCGCTCATTCGTTCAGAGGAGAAGGGGCATCAATTACCTGCCAAAGCCCTTGAGACTGGCTGGGCGGGTAAACTTGGGTGTATCCAAGGACACCTCACGTCACCCACACACTTGCCCTGATCTGTTTCCCTTAGTCACCAACTGTCAGAGCCCACCCAGCACTTGAGCTTCAGGGTGCCAACAGAGACCTAGATCTGGGACTAGGTATCCACCTTAAGCTGGAAAGCCTGGGAAGCCAGGGGATAGGTATCATAATAACTCGCAACACAATAATGAAACCAAATACTGGCAACTGCCGTTTACGGAGTATATAGGAACCATGCTAAAAGCTTCACATTCTCTTATTTAATCCTCATACCGAAACAATCTTTTATTTTTTAAAATCAACCCCAATATTTTGTTTAAAGTTTTAAAAGGTTAAGCACATTATCTATGTATGTGTGTGTGCGTGTATCATATACATATATATATACGTATGTATACACACATATATATATATAGGAAACCAACTCCTTTTCAAATTTAGCCACTGAACAACTAGGCCCACTTTCTATTGCATGATTCCACTTCTACTTCTTAAGACCAATACTAAAAGTAAACAGACTTAATCCATTTAATAGTAACTATGTTTCTCTTTTAAAAAAACGAACAGTTGGCCAGGCATGGTGGCTCATGCCTGTAATCCCAGCCCTTTGGGAGGCAGAGGCAGATGGATCACCTGAGGTTAGGAGTTCAAGACCAGCCTGACCAACATGGCAAAAACCTGTTTCTACTAAAAATACAAAAATTAGCTGGGCGTGGTGATGCACGCCTGTAATCCCAGCTATTCTGGAGGCTGAGGCAAGAGAATCGCTTGAACCCGGGAGGCGGAGGTTGCAGTGAGCCGAGATTGTGCCACTGCACACCAGCCTGGGTGACAGAGTGAGACTCTGTCTCAAAATAAATAAATAAAGTTATCATTAACTGATCACATAAAGTATAAAGGTAGAACATATACACACAGTTCCCATTTTAAAACATGTAACGTATCAATAACCCAAAGGTACAAACGTGTGCTGCTGACCATCCCAACCCTAGCAGAGACCACAAAAGAACCCCCATTACTCAAGGAGTCATGATATTCTTTACCAAACACCAGGGGCAGGACTTATGCACATTATCCTATTTAAACCTTTACAACTCTGTGGGGTTGATATCATCATCCCCGTTTTATTGATGAGGAAACTGAGCCTTAGGAATGGCTTATCCAAGGTTTCAGATCTAGTAAGTGAACCATCTGGGATTCAAACTTAGATGTGACTAATGCCAAGGCTTGAGTCATTAGCCACTCTTCCATGAAGTCTCTTTCAATGGTTTTCCCTTCCAATTCTGCCAAGGGTCCCAAAGCCCCATCTCTGAAATGTCAGCGTCAGGACCTCCCGTCTCACTTTTTCTAATCCAGCTCATACCACAAGTCTCAGTAGGCCATTTTCTTTGCTTATAATCCTTTAATATCTTTATATCACCTTCAGGATGAAGATCAAAATCTTAAACTTGGCCAAGGTCCTGCATGATCTGGGCCCAGGTCTCCTATAACTCTGGCCCTTAAATCCTGCTGTCTAATCACATCTAATGATTTACAGATCACCAGACCCTCTGGGCTTTCACCCTTCCCTTGCTTGGGCTGGAATGTCCTCCCCATCCATCACTTCCATCTGGCTAACTCTTACACAGCTGGGTTGTCACTACCTCTGGGAATCCTTTCACAGGCCTCAGACTCAGTGAAAGCCTCCTCTGGGTTCTTCAAGGCCCCTGCGTTCTCCATCAGAGGATTCATCATGTTGATTGTACTTGCCATTCATGTGTCCACTAGACTGTGAGCTCCTGAGACTGAAGCTAAAGCATTTGTCTCTGTGCTCCCAGAGCTCAGCACAGGGCCCAAAACAGGACATGCTCAATGAACATTTGCCAAACACTTCACTATATTCACTTCTTTAGGGCCCTTGAATGTATCATGATGCTGCCCACAAGTCTTTGCACCTGCTGTGGTTCCTAAAGCCTAGAACAATCCACCTTCCTCCCCCAATCCCTTCCATCCCCACCCCTCCCAACTCAGGCAACTCCTACTTTCCTCCATTCACAAAATATCAAATGCTACCATGTGCCAAGCACAATGTGACAAAGTAAAATGACACAGTCCCTGTCCTCACAGAGGTGAGAGAAATCATGTTATGGGCTAAGAAGGAAAAATACTGGGAGCTCTGAGGTAATATAAGAGAGAAGATCAAACTTAGCCTTAAGAATCCATTGAGGAGTTCCTTATGGAAATGAAGTTTAAGCTGAGGCAAGGTGTCAAGTACGTGTGATGAGCCAGAGGCTGAAACGAACATGGGACATTCAAGGAATGAAAGAAACTGTGTGAGAATGTAGAGAGCAAGGAGAGCAGCATGAGATGAGGCCGGTGATGCCATACTGTGCAGCACCACTATGAGTCACATTAAGGATTCTGAGCTTTAACCTAAGAGCACTGAGAAGCCACTGAAGGCTTCTGATCAGAAAGATTAGATCCTCATTTTCAAAAGATCACTCTGGCTGCTGGGACAATGAAGGGTACAAGAGTGAGGACAAGCTCTACAGTAATCTGGGGAGAGAGATGATGACAGCTTGGACTAAGGTGGTAGCAATGGAAATGGAAAAAAATACATTTGCAATATGGTCAGGAGGAGAACAGCCAGGACTTGGTGACTAGTTGAGAGAAGGAAAAGAGAGTCAAATATTTTAATTGAATAACTGATAATTAGTTGTTTAATGTCTGCCTCCCTGTCTGAACCATGAGGACAGGGACCATGTCTTCTTTGGTTCCTTGCTGTATCTCCAGCCCAGGAGCAGGTATCAGTACACATTCGATTAATGTTTATTGAACAGATGGATGGATGGATGTGTGTCTGGCCAAAGAGGCCGTCTTCTGGGTGAGTGGGGACTAGCTCACCTCTGGGCATCAGGCTGTGAGATGGCATTCACAATGGCCTCCACACTGCTGTCGAAGAGCTCCGAGTCCTGCAGAGCAGCGAAGGCAGCCTGAATGAGCGCCTCACAGTCCTGCAGTGGCACCTCCAGCTGCACCCAGCTGGAGAAACACTTGAGCACCTTCTGACGCACACAGCTGGGTGAGCTGGGCTGCTGTAGCAGCTGCTCCAGCAGTGGGAAGACAGCCCCACATTCCACCGCCAGGCTGGTCCGCACCAGGCCTTTGCGGTACTGGGGTAGGCGACTGGTCTGGAACTCCTCAGGCAGCACTGTCAGCAGCTCTAGCAGGGCTAGGCAGCGGCCCTGCCCATCCACCGGCGAGTCCTCAGCCTGGAAGAGTCGTACCATATCTGCCACAGCACATGGCCAAGCATCAGGCATCATGCTGAGAGCCAGTGAGGCCAGTGCCACGCACAGCCGAGTCAGTACAATCTTGGAGCCACTGGCAAAGTGGGTGATCTGGGTGAAGAGCTGTGCCTTTAGGCTTTCATACTGGTCAGTGGGGATGTCACTCCAGTAGCGAGAGATCTTGATGTGAAGAGCACTGGCCCCGAAGTACTGGATCTCTGGTACCTTGTCGGGCTGCAGTAGCTGCCAGCTGAAGTGCCAGGCCTGTGGGGACACCTGGGCCTGCATCAGCCACTTCTGAGCCAGGTTCTTGTTCTCAATGTTGGGATCATAGTAGAGCTGGTGCAGCGCCTGCAGGACAGCACAGGACTGAGCAGGTGCTGGCCACTCTGGATCCTGCCACAGCCCAGAACAGAGGCGTGACTTGGTCCTGCAAGGCTGCTCCCGCTCCCTGACTGAGGGGCTGAGCAGGGAGAGCTCAGGGCTCTGCAGTGTTTCCTGGGCCTGGGGCCCTGCTGTTATCTTGCGAGCCTGAACCTTGCCCATGCTCTACCATATCCTCTTCTCCTTACAGCAAAACATTATGGGTTCAGAGAGGGAATCTCCACAGGAAAACAAAAAAAGAGGAGGCTGATCTCCCCAAAGGGGAGGCACTTGAGGGCAAGGCCCAGGTGGAAGGAATAGCTTCACAGGGATGAAGCTAAGTCTGAGAAGGGCATGGAACAGCTTGAGGGGACTTGGCCCTCCCAGGCACAGCTGCTCCCATCAACTCCAACAGCTCCTTTCAGCTCCCCCATGATCATCTCTAGGTCACTCCAGATGCTGGCACCAAAGCCAGTGTGAAATCAGAGCAGGACTAAGACTTTGCCAGGCAGCCCTGGGGCACAGACATGCTGGAGGAGAGGGTGAGAACACTCCTCTGAGGGCACATGTCCAACCAACTGATCCAGAGAAGCCTTGGCCATAGCTGCAGCCCTGGCAAACACCTCGCCTAGTGCTCTCCACTGGCAGGATCCCCAGGGTCTCAATTCCAATGCGACTTTATGAAGTAAGAAAACAGTGAGATTTATCTCCCAATAGCACATGGAACAGTGCACCACCATGCCAACACTGCCCTGCTCCAAGGGGCGGGAGAGTGTGGCCAGGACCCTGACCCCTAAGCAGGCTCCATCCAAGTAAGCTTAGCTCTATTTGTACCCCTGACAGCCAGTTATGGCCATTGGCCCTTGTTTGGCCCCTCAGGGACGCCAAAGCAGGCAGAAGAGATGCATCCTCATTGTTTGTTATGGCAAATGGGGGTTAAGGATAACAAGTGAACATCATTCCCTGCTTTCAAGTAAGGGAGCCCCATCTCCCCATTCATCCCAGGGTGCATGCATTCCTGCATTTCAGGTTGTAGGGAGCAGATACAGAAAAGAACCAAAGAGGCAGTTCAGAAAGATGGGCTGGGCAGTGGGGGAGCCTGGGAGGGCCATGGCAAGGAGCTATGTGGGCAGGCGAGTAGGGAGGAGCCCTGTAAGGCTCCCAGCAGGGCCAGGACCCTTGGACTCAGCACAAAACAAAGGGAGACAGCCCCAGGCCTGCCTGCTCAGGACTGGTCTGGCTTCCGTCCAATAAAGGAAAGACCCTTCTCCAAAGAGTCGAAACAACTCAGATTGTTTTAGTTCCAGATTATTTTCTGAGCCCTTGGCTCAACAAAACCAGGTCCAGGATGGTTTGGCATCAGTATAATTCCAGGAGACTAAGCTGCAGGTCTCCTGGGTTCCCAGTTTCCTGCTGCACTGCTCATGCAGTTCCCATGGAGCTGGAAAATAGCCAGTCTGGAGGGAAGGCTAAGTCACAGCCCCCTGAAGGGACCATCCCAAGACCCTAGAGTATCTATCCACAGGGGACCTGCCTGTAAGGAAAGACAAAAATAGCCCAGGAGGGCGCTGCAATACTGCCTGCCCAGAAAGACAGCAAATGCCAGGTGCTCTGGGGGCACCATACCAGCGGGCACCCAGCCCAGGCCTGAGCTCTGCCATTAGTGACAGTCCCCAGAACTTCTGCTCTGTCACTGGAGTGCCCACCCCAGAGCCCTCATACCTTCTCCACGTTCTCCACAGTGAAGTCCAAGGCTGGTGCTGCTCCAGCCCCTGCAGCCCCCGGCTGCTCCTCCCGCCGCTCCATCTTTGCTCCCTCCCTGGCAGGGAGGTGGGCCCTGATCTGTCTCCTGCCCCAGCCCCTTGGCTGCTGGCCCCCTGCTAGACCCCGGCTTGGGTGCCCAAGGAGTGGTGGGGTGAGGGGGGGCCCAGGGCGGGCATGGCTGCCGAGGCCTCCCCACCTCGTTTGGGGGTGGGAGGCTTGCCAGACACCAAAAGCGGTGCTCTCAGGAGACCCAATGAAGGGGACTCCGAGGAGGGAGCCGTCAGTGAGGAGCTCTCAGGCGGGGATCCTAGTGGTAGGTAACAGCTCTGTCCCCAGAATCTGTGTGGAGGGAGTCACAGGGGAGGGAGGCCTGCGGGGGAAACCGAGTCCCTGGCTCTTGAGGGGTCACAGGGTCGATGGTCTGTACCCACAACACCCCCGCCTGGGTGAGCTCTCGGGTGCTATGAAGAGGTCATGGGGCTGGAGGGTCACGGGAGAGAGAGCCCTTCGTGGTTACGGAGGCGTCCAACGAAGCGCGGAGATGCAGCTCCGCTAGTCTGGAGCGAAGAGTCCGTGGAGTTGAGGGGCTGTGGCAGGTCCCTTCCGTTCGGCCTGGCCCGCGCTGTGCTCACTGCCCGGCTACAACCCCGCTACAGCCGCTGCCTCCGCCCCAGTGACTGACAAGACAAGCCAGGCCGGCCGGGACGGGGCAGGGACCTCGGCAAGGCGCGGGCTGCCCCGAGCGCCTGTCCCTGGCACCGCCAACTCAGGCCCCCATTCCTGCCAGTTCTGGCTCGGCACGGCCCGGCACAGGCCGGCACGGCCCAGCGGAACTGCGCGGAAACTCATTCCGGGTCCTTAGCCCTGTCCTCGCGCCAGCCCGCTCTCCCCTGAGCAGGCGGTGGAGCGGCTCGCCGCCCCAGGCCGCGGCAGAGTCTAGGCCCCGCCGCTGTTCACCCTGGGAAATGTAGTCCATGTTGCGCCTAGCCGGAAGGCGGCGCCCTGCTGAGGAGGCCAGGAGCACGTGGGTTGGGGACCTGCAGAGCCCCGCCTGTCCTCGGCCTACCGCGGCGAGCAGGCATTCCGGGTCAGACCGGCGCGGGGCGCTGCG
Source organism: Nomascus leucogenys (assembly GCF_006542625.1). Classification (NCBI taxonomy): domain Eukaryota; kingdom Metazoa; phylum Chordata; class Mammalia; order Primates; family Hylobatidae; genus Nomascus; species Nomascus leucogenys. The sequence continues at coordinate 12,932,783 of NC_044392.1, read as the reverse complement.
GCCCAACTCTTTAGTAGGACGACGTGACTCGAGGGGCTGGAGGACGGAGGTGGGAGCCTGGGCTAGAGGGTGGAGGCTGGGGAGGTTGCCTGGTCACTCTGGCGCTCCGCTGCGGCGGCATCCTCCGGCCCAGCAAAGGTGCAGCCTGGGAAGAAGGCGTCAGCACCACCCAGAGAAGAGGAGAGGGCACTTGGCACGCCTCAGGAAGGAAAAAAGGAAGGCTCTCGGGACCACCCAATAAGCAACCGGGAAACCACATACCATGGACAGTGCTCGGGCACTTTCGTAAGGTTTTTGGAAGTAACTTTATGTGTAACTAGAGTAAGAGTAGCTTGCATTTAAGTGCTAGGAGCAGGACTTTGCATACCTTAGGTTCAATTTTCTTAATAGCTCTGAGGTGGGTATTCTTATTCATCATTTCAAATGAGATGAGGAAATCGAGCTTGGGGAAAGTTAGGCTTATCCTGCCCCTGGCACACAGACAGGGTGGCAGACCCTGCCATAGATCTGGTCTGCCACAGGCCCCGGTAGTTCCTGCCTCTCACCCCTCCAGTTGTATTTTATTGTTTATTAACTCCTGCCAGCTACCCTAGCAGGGAAGAGGAAAAAAATTAAAAGTGCAAAGAGCTCCTTAGTTTTGTTCAAATGGAGGAAGCTGGCATTGGCAGTAGCTGCTGAGGCCTGAGAAGGTCCATGAAGGCTTCCCTGAGAAGAAAAACTTGATCTGAGCTGGAAGAATAGAGAGCCTGGGAAGGAGAGGGGCCCATTTAGCTGGTAAGCAAAATCCAGTAGGACTCTAAGTCATTCAGCAAGTCTTCATCAATAAAGAACAGCAAGTGGGCCGGGCGCGGTGGCTCACACCTGTAATCCCAGCACTTTGGGAGGCCGAGGCGGGCGGATCACGAGGTCAGGAGATCGAGACCATGCTGTCCAACACGGTGAAACCCCGTCTCTACTAAAAATACAAAAAATTAGCCGGGCGTGGTGGCGGGCGCCTGTAGTCCCAGGAGAATGGCTTGAACCCGGGAGGTGGAGCTTGCAGTGAGCTGAGATCGCGCCACTGCACTCCAGCCTGGGCGACAGAGCGAGACTCTGTCTAAAAAAAAAAAGAAAAGAAAGAATAGCAAGTAATTTATATTCATTTTAAGGGGATATATGTGGGGCGGGGAAGGGGAAGGGTATGAGTAACAGATGAGGTTGGAAAGACAAGTTGGTAGCAATAGATGCTTGTAGGAGTTTGGACATTATCCTAAGTGCAATATGAAACCATGATGGGGTTTCAAGTGAGCAATGATGATTACATTTGCATTTTAGAAAAATCTGCAATATGAAAGACAAATTGAAGGAAGAAAGAGAGGCAGGAGACATTTGGAAGGAGGAAATAGAAAGCCAAAATAAAGTAACTGATTCCAGGCCTGTGCCTAGGGTGTGAAATACCTGGGGCCTGGTGCTGGCTGGTGGTTTCACTGGTGGAGGTGGTGGTGGGCAGGGGAGATGGTGTTGGGAGTGGGGTTTAAATGCACAAATTCTGGACTTAGTCCTGAGTTCAAAACCTGTTTATGCCTCTTTCTAGCAATGAGACCTTAGCTTCTTCTGAAACTCATTTTAGTTAAGGGAGTTTTAGGGGTGGGGGGCTCAGCCCAGAGACCACAGCTTAGTCAGTATGTGTTTTCTTCCTGCCTCCCATCCAGGGCTCCCCCTCACCCCTGCAGGTTCCAGGCATCTGGCAGAGAAAGAAGCCCAGTCTCCCAGCAATGACTCCTGAACATCCTGTGCAAACACTACTTAGGACAGATGGACCGAAGTAGGCCCTGGGGAGAGTTGGGGGCATTTCCGGAGGCCAGACCAAAGGTGATCTCCAGGAGATTTGGATGTTAGTGCAAGATAGCTTAGAGCCAAGTGGCGGATAAGTCTTTGGAAGCCAGAAGGGCTCTTCTCTAAGGAACAAGTGTAGACTTATGGGGGCAAGAACCTGTGGCAACCCTGGGAGAGGTCTGCAGATTCAGGAGGGAACATCCCAAAACTCAGCAGAGGGGGAGAGGGAGCTTTTGTTCGTCACCTGGAACCACTATCAGTCCATGTTCATGTCAAATTAAATGATCACTTTGAAGTTTTTCAGCCTACCAAGATCATGTGAATTTGGTCTGCAAAACCAGACGACTGCCTGCTTGTAGTTAAGAATTCTCAGGGGAAGGCCGGGCGCGGTGGCTCACGCCACCAGCACTTTGGGAGGCCAAGGCGGGTGGATCACGAGGTCAGGAGTTTGAGACCAGCCTGGCTAACATGGTGAAACCCCCGTCTCTACTAAAAATACAAAAGTTAGCCTGGTGTGGTGGCGGGCACCTGTAGTCCCAGCTACTTGGGAAGCTGAGGCAGGAGAATCTCTTGAACCTGGGAGGTGGAGGTTGCAGTGAGCTGAGATTGCGCCATTGCACTCCAGCCTGGGCAACAGAGCAAGACTGTCTCCAAAGAAAAAAAAAAAAGAATTCTCAGGGGGAGATTATTACCCTTTCTTATACCAAGGTTAGGTCAGACAGGGGCAGGTTTCTTTCCAATTCACCTTCACAGTGTAGGCATACACTGGCCTTTGAGGTCCTGGCCTTATGGAGAAGTTTCTAAATAGACTACTGGGGTACTTGTTTACCCCCACCTAGGGTTGCCAGAAAAAAATCAGGACACTTATTTATTTATTTTTTTTGAGATGGAGTCTCGCTCTGTCGCCCAGGCTAGAGTGCAGTGGCATGGCTCACTGCAACCTCTGCCTCCCAGGTTCAAGCAATTCTTCTGCCTCCCGAGTAACTGGGACTACAGGTGTGTGCCACCATCCCTGGCTAATTTTGTATTTTTAGTGGAGACGGGGTTTCACCATATTGGCCAGGCTGGTCTCGAACTCCTGACCTCGTGATCTGCCCACCTCGGCCTCCCAAAGTGCTGGGATTACAGGCGTGAGCCACCGCACCTGACCATCTATTTAATTTTGAGTATCAGATAAACAACAAATTTTTTTTTTTTTTTTTTTTGAGACAGAGTCTCACTGTCGCCTAAGCTGGAGTGCAGTGGCGCAATCTCAGCTCACTGCAAGCTCCGCCTCCTGGGTTCACGCCATTCTCCTGAGTAGCTGGGACTACAGGCGCCCACCACCACACCCAGCTAATTTTTTGTATTTTTAGTAGAGACAGGGTTTCACCATGTTAGCCAGGATGGTCTCGATCTCCTGACCTCGTGATCTGCCCGCCTCGGCCTCCTAGAGTGCTGGGATTACAGGCGTGAGCCACCGCGCCTGGCCTTTTTTTTTTTTTTTTTGAGACGGAGTCTTGCTCTGTGGGCCAGGCTGGAGTGCAGTGGCGCCATCTCGGCTCACTGCAAGCTCCGCCTCCCGGGTTCATGCCATTCTCCTGCCTCAGCCGCCCGCGTAGCTGGGACTACAGGCACCCACCACCATGCCCGGCTAACTTTTTTTGTATTTTTAGTAGAGGTGGGGTCCCACCGTGTTAGCCAGGATGGTCTTGATCTCCTGACCTCGTGATCCGCCCACCTCAGCCTCCCAAAGTGCTGGGATTACAGGCGTGAGCCACCGCGCCCGGCCTTTTTTTTTTTTTTTTTTTTTTTTTTTTTCTTTTTTGAGATGGAGTCTTACTCTGTCACCCAGGTTGGAGTGCAGTGGTGCGATTTTGGCTCTGCAACTTCCACCCCCTCGGGCTCAAGCAATCCTTCCACCTCAGCCTCCCAAGTAGCTGGACCACAGATGCACGTCACCACACCTGGCTAAGTTTTTGTATTTTTGGTAGAGACAGGGTTTCACTATGTTGCCCAGGCTGGTCTTGAATTCCTGAGCTCTAGCAATCCACCCGTTTCAGCCTCCCAAAGTGCTGGGATTACAGGGGTGAGCCACTATGCCCAGCCAAATTTTTTGTATAAGTATGTCTCAATTGTTGCATTGGACATACTGAAAACAAGTATTTAGGCCAGGCATGTTGACTCGCACCTGTAATCTGAGCACTTTGGGAGGCCAAGGTGGGAGGATCTCTTGAACTCAGGAGTTCAAGACCAGCCTGGGTAACATAGCAAGAGCCCATCCCTACAAAAAAAAAACAAAAAAGTTAAAAAATTAGCCAGTCGTGGTAGAATGCACCTGTAGTCTTAGCTAGTTAGGAGGCTAAGGTGGGAGGATCACTTGAGCCCAGGAGGTGGAGGTTGCAGTGAACCGAGATCATACCACTGCACTCCAGCCCAAGGGACACAGCAAGACCCTATCTAAAAAAAAAAAAAGTGTATTTATTGTTTACCTGAAATTCATTTTTTTTTTTTTTTTGAGACGGAATCTCACTTTGTTGCCAGGCTAGAGTGCAGTGGCACAGTCTTGGCTCACTGCAACCTCTGCCTCCCGGGTTCAAGTGATTCTCCTGCCTCAGCCTCCCAAGTAGCTGGGACTACAGGTGCGTGCCACCACGCCCAGCTAATTTTTATATTTTTAGTAGAGACCGGGTTTTACCATGTTGGGCAGGGTGGTCTCGCTCTCTTGACCTCGTGATCCGCCCACCTCGGCCTCCCAAAGTGCTGGGATTACAGGCATGAGTCACCACGCTGGGCCTGAAATCCAAATTTAACCGGATGTCTTTTACTTTTATTTGCTACCCTACCCCTACTTCCATCTCCAAGTATAGTTTCCTTGATGGCAAAACATGTTTCTCACTGGTCTCTGAATCCCTGAAACTAGCCCAGTGCATGACACTTCATGCTCAGTTAATATGAAGAGAAGGTAACTTATCTGGCTGCAGGGTTGAGAATGGTTGGAGGGAGTTGTGACTGGAGACAGTGAGACCAGGTAGGAGGATGAGCAATAAACCATCCAAAAAATTATGAAGGCTTCAGTAGCATAGCACTGAGGATAGGGAAAGGGGATGCATCTGCAGGATCTAAGGATTTGGTGACCAATGCTTAAGGGACATGACAGAGCTTAAGGAGCCTAGGAGATTGCCCAAGTTTCTGGCTGTGTCACTGGATGAGCTTGGTGCACTCACTGAGGAGGGAACACTGGGGAGGGTCTGGAAGCTGGACAGCAGGGAAGCTCATTGATGTGAGGAGCAGAGCAGGTTGGAGAAGGGTGGACAGCAGATCTGATGGAGCAAACGGAAGACATCCAGTACGGATATGTTAAGCTTGAGGTCTCCCAGGATATACAGATAGAGGGATTGGAATTACAGAATGTTCTAGACTGGAGATGAAATGTGAGCATGGTCAGCATGGAGGTGGTAACTGAAACCACGGGAGTAGACAGTGCTGCTCAGGGAGAGAGTAGAATGGGAAGAGGAGAGAGAGTCGGTATCAGAGCTCTGAGGAACATGAGAGGCAGAGAGAGGAAGAGGAACTCAGAAGTCGTTTGAGAACAAGCCCCTGGAGGAGTGGAAGGAGAACCCGGAGAGTATTGGACAAAGAGAGTCACGGGAAGACAGGTTTTCAAGGAGGACTGATACTATCGAATGCTTCTGAGAGTTCAGAGGACTAAATGGCCTTTGGCTTTAGTATTGATCAGAGTCACCTGTGGCCCCAGGAGCTACAATGTGCCACCTGGTGACAGGTTATAGCTACTATGTGGTAAACAGAGATACAGCTCTGCAGCCTGTTTCCTTTGGGGAAAACAACCTTTTCTTTCTTGCTTGCTTCTTGCTTTCTCTCTCTCTTTCTCCTTCCTTCCTTCCTTCCCTCTCTCTCTCCCTCCCTCCCTGCTTCCCTCCCTCCCCTCCTTCCCTCCTTCACTCTCTTTCTTCCTTTTGATTTGGGTTGTCCTGAGTTGCAAACTGAGGCTAATTCATATGGGAATGTGTTCTTGGAGCTGTTGCTGTCTTGTTCCGGACTCTGAGATGTTGAGCACAAGCTGTCTGGGGTCCAGAATGCAGCCTCCAGCTGGGGTGGGCCCTATTCCCTCAAAAGCTGGCAGCCTGGGGGAATGTCGACAGCCAGCACCTTTGGCTTGGGCTGTGGCCCTGTCACTGTGAGCATTGTCAGAGATGGCTTCAGTTGGTCTCCTTTACTGGCTCTGGAGCAGCCATGTCTACTGAGTAGCGGGTTTGGGGACTAGGCTAGGCTTTAAAGTCTCGCCAGCAGGGGGCTGCCTGGCCCCAATAACCCTGGAATTGACAGAATGTCCTTCTCTGCCTGCAGCCAGCCCTCTAAACTGTATGGCCCCGGGGCCATTTTCTTTGCAGGAGGGAAGGTGGAACTAAGGATCCTGAATCCGTTTGGAGGCAGAGAGGGGCCAACAGGGTGTTTGAAGGGAGCAAAGGCATTGAAATTTTTGGAGCATCTAGAACTGGGGCAGTGAATGCAGAAGAGTGGGAGCACACACACGTTTCTCCTCCTTGATCCAGAATGGGCACAGCCTTCAGAGAGCTCTTGCCAGCTCCTCACTCTAGCCTGGGTGAAGGGGGCGTCTGTGCCAAAGCAGGAAGGCACACAGGTGGATTGGAAGGAATTTCTCTCAGCAGCGTTAAATGCTTGAGGGATCTCGCCCTCGACCCTCTCCATCTCTCGTAGTGCTCCCATTCACCCCCGGCTGCAGCTCCTGCCTCTGTGCTGACAGCTGTCACATCAGTCCAGCCCAGACCTCCCTCGGCAGCTCCAGACCAGCAGATCCCACTGCCTTCTGACAACCCCTCTGGATGTCCCACAGTTCCTCAGACTTAGCATCCTTTCCAAATCCATGCCCCCATCTCATTTCCAAAAAAGAAAAATCACAGAGGCCTCCCCAATACAAATGCATAGGACGTGGGAAACAAGGTTTCAAAGGATATCCAGAAAAGCTCAGGGATAGCCCTGGCCTTTTGGAGGTGACTTGGGGGGTGGTGTGAGAGGCCAGGGTCAGCACTAACTTCTCCTTTCTTCCCCACGAAGGTGTGGACTTTGTAGCTTCCTGTCCTTTTTGTACCATTTGCCAAATTGGATTTAAATACTTATTACTGTAATTGCTTTTACTTATTGTCTGTCTCTCCTGGTTGAAGCTTCTCGAGGGCAGGGATCATGTCTGTTTCACTTCTGTATCCTTGGCATCTATCATATAATCAGTATCTGACATAAAATAGGTGCTTAATAAATATTTGTTTGAATTAATGAATATCCTTGTTTATCACCCAGGATGCAGATCCTGCTGGGGCCCTTATCTTTTCCTGCCTCCTTATCCCCATGGAGCTCTGTGCTTCGCTTACTGGAGCCAGCACCCCACTGCACCCTCTCCCAACCCTCAGTTTTTTTCAGATGCCCTCATGCCCTGGGCTGCTTCATGGAATGTGGATAGTGAGTTAACCATGCTGGCCTGTCTGCAAGCAGAGGCATGTGTATATCTGACAAGACACCTTCAAGACAATTCCCTGGATGGTAAGAGACTGATCAATGACAGTGGGGCGGGGCAATGGGTGCTTCTCTGTATCTTTACCCACCAAGCGGGGGCCTCAAAGATGCCAGAGGTCACACAGACAGGGCTTTCTCCACAGACGGCTCTGTAGTCTCTTTCCCCAGAGGTAAGCCCAGGCCCAAGTGAGCAGCCTGCCAGGACTAGTGACTGCACCCTTGCTGCCCGCCCTGCCCCTGCCTGTGTTCCATGCCTCCCATCCCGGAGCTGCTGGGTGGGGGCCGGAGATCCAGGCCAGGTCTGTGATAGCTGAGTCAGCCTGAGGTGTGTGAGTGCAATCAGCAAGGCATGATCTCCATCCAGCCTCTTCTCCCCAACCCCCTACTGCCCAGGAAAGGATCTGACAAGCCACAGAAGTAAATAAATAACTTAGAAATAATAAATAGGGGCCAGCTCCCACGAGTGAGTACAGGCCAGTTCCAGCACAGGCACTTTCAGCCAAGCAACTGCAATATGTGTCCTTCAAATGCTGTCCCTACAGGGCCTGGGCAGGGGCTGATGCCTCAGCCACCGTAGAGTTCATCAGAGGAGGGGTCCCAGGTTCGAGGCCTGGCCAGTGCCAGAGTCTGTGAGAAGTGGGTCCGAAGGGCGCCATAGCTGAGGTCTCTGATGTCTTTTAGGCTGGGATCCGCAGGGTGAGGGCTCTGGGACTGCCAGTCAGTTGTCCCTTCACCTCTCCGGGGATGATGTCCATCACTCAGCGGCAGGGGCCTCTCAGCTCTGAGGCCTCCGTCCCTGCTGAGGCCGCTGGCTAGTGGGACTCTGCGGGAGGGTCCCAGGCAGGAAGAGCCACCGGTAAGGGTCCAGTCTGCAAAGCCCTGGAGCGAGCCCTCAGCCCAGGCAGCCGCAGGCGGTGGCCGAGAGGCGGTCCACGGTTCTCCAGGTGCTGTTGACGTCCATGAAGGAGACTGCTTCGTAGCGCGTGGGTCGGCAGCAGGGCTGGCTGACGGGCCGGGAACCCGGGGGCGGTCGCAGGGCCCCGGCGCCCAGTAGGCTGGCCAGGCTGAGGTCGTGTGGAGAGCGCGCGCGGCGGCAGGAGCCGCTGCAGAAGCGGAAACGCACCAGCTCGTCCGAGCGGTGGCCCAGGCCGAGCGCGCGCACCGGCACCAGCTGCGAGCGCAGGCGGCAGCCCCGCGCCCCCGCTGCCCGAACGTGGCTGCCCGGGCCCCCAGCCCGCGCCGCGCGGCTCCCGCGGGGAGGAGCAGATGGGGGCGCGGGCGGCGGGGGCGCAGGCCGAGAAGGCTGCGGCGGCGGCCGCCGGGCTCTTCCACTGCACCAGCGGGTCGTGCGTCCTCCTGGAATGAGACCCAGTCACGCGCGGTGTCCCGGGCCAGCCCCGCCCCGCCCCCTCGCCCTCTCACCTACCCGGCAGGTGGCCGGCGGGGGACGCCAGGACAGGCGCGGGGCCTTCGCGGGGGGCAGGGCTGCGGGGCGCGGGGCCCAGGGAGGCCTCTGCGACGCTGCTCAGCAGAGCCAGAGCGGCCAGGGTGGGCCACAGGGCAGGCTGCGCGGAGAGACCAAGTGGAGCCTCAGGGAGAAAGAGGGCGCCCAGGTGGGCTTGGGGAGGAAGGACCTCAAGGAGGGGTTGTCCTCGGGCTGAGATCAGGCCGGGCATGGGCTCCTGGCTGTGTGGAGGGGAAACTCAGAAAGGGCCTAGGTTCCAGTTTGCTGGGTTTGCTGCCTCTGGGAGCCCAGGGGAGGAATCACCTGAGTGCATCGACCATTCAGAGTAGTCCCGCTCCTCCTCCCATTCACCTGGTCCCTCCCTGACCATTTCCCCTCCCACACCTAACCGCTGCCCAAGCCAAGCCCTGCTCTCCCTCGCCAGTCAAGCCGCCTTTCCTCAGTACCAGGTAGGAGTCACTGGGAGAACCACTCACCTGCCGCCTAGGCCAGGGGCAGTGGGACAGCGCGGAGAGGCCTCCAAGTCCAAGTTCCATCTCTATCAACACCAGGAGCGCCCATCAGCCTTTGTTGAGCTGTTCCCCCACCCTCCTCTTGAGGCAGCTTGTAAATTAAGAGATGAGTTATCTTTTGGGGGGGCCGTCCTGCCACCCCAGTTTCTCCAGGTGAGGAACAAGGGGCCTACACAGCTGTACTCAACCCAGCAGAAGTAGCTGCACTGGGAACCTTACTATGTGTTAGGTGCTTTGCAGCTATTCTTTCACAACTCCATGAGGTAAATGGTTTAATCCCCTTTTTCCAGATGAGCAAACAAGGCTCAGAGGTTGTCTAAGGTTACAAGGTCACACAGCCAGAGGGGAGAGAGGGGTCCTTTTTTCCCAGAACTTTCCTGCTCTGTGCTGTAGGGCTGGAGATGCCAGAAGTGGCTGGAGGGAGTTATAGCTGGACACACTTGGTCCTACAGAGGCCTTCACCCCAGGCTGCCAGAGAGGAAGCTGAGGGCTGGAGAAGAATTAGGGTGCTAGCTGGTCACTCTAAGAGTTATCTCATGATAGTGAGCCCCAAGCCTCAGCCTGTGCTGCCCACCCAGAGCTGCTTCACCTTGCCCCTCTGTGAACTGTGTTCTGGACCCAGAGCCACCTGAGTTCTCTCCTCTGACCATAGGTGTCCCTCGATGACCACAGAGCTGGGGGATGGTGGGAGCTAATGGGCCCTCTGAAAACATGGGGCCTGGGCCATGGCTTCCTGTGGCCACAAGGGGGCAGAGTCTGCCAAGCCTGCAGATTCCAAGCAGGGTGGGCTTTTCTATCCCCTCAGCTACGTTCAGGCCTGAGCCACTCCCAGGAGGGCCAGCTAGGCTTCCATACCAGCCTGGTCTCTCAGAGCTGAGCCACCCTGGGAGCTGGTCTAGGTCTGTCCCCCTCCCAGCCTCCTATGGATCTGGCAGCATAGTCATGCTCCTAGAAGTTTCCCCCTTGAGCCATCGTTCCTGATCCCAGCCAGCCTTCCTAAGCTCCCACTGCTGGCACTCCCAAACACCATTTTGGGGTCCCAGAGCCTTCATAAGTCCTCATTAGCCAGCCTCCTCTTGGGTCCCAGCTGCCACCCTCATCCTCATCCTTTAGCACACAGAATGCCTGCACACCTGTGGAACAGACCCCCAGGTCTTCCTGGGGTTGTCTTCCAGGTCCTGGTAGGCGCCTCTTGGCTAAGTGGAATCAGGGCCTCCGAGCCAGGCCGGTGACTGTTCTCCGTGATGGAGGGAAAGGCAGGCAGGGCAGCCTTGGGAGCCCTCTGCGCTAGGGGGAGCCTGGGAGCAGGTCTCTTGAGGGCAGCTCAGGCCCTGCCTCCTACCTCCTTGTGGTCTAGGGCCATTTGGTTCTCTAGCCCTTGCCTCCCCATCCACCAGCCCGCTACTCACCACGGGGTCCTGCACCGTGTTCTTCTAGGCACCTTTCCGGGGACCAGTGCTGGGCTTTCCCCCGAAGCTCAAACGGCGCATGCCCAGGACTGTGCACCTGGCAGTGCCTCTTTTAGCCAAAAGTGTGGCCTTGGCAGCCAGTCTGTACCCTGTAGCGGCAGCGGGAGCCTCACATTACAGTGGGCCGGCAAGGCCAGCACAGTCCAACAAGCGACAAGAGGGACTGAGGGGCTGGGAGGGGCGGAGAACTGTGCCGAGGGCCCAAGAGAGGGAGGATGCAAGAAAGGAGAGGAGGGGGGTGGTCCTGTCCACTCCCCTAGCCCAGGAGCGTCCATCCAGGGCTGGGACCAGAAACAGGCAAGTGGGCTGGCTTACCTCGGGTGTGAGGCTCCAGGCCCGGGTGGCAGCGAGGGCTGGGGCCCGAGGGACCTGCTGCTGGCGGAGCCCGCGGGCCTTGTCTGGGGGCCGGGCCCAACTCCATCCCTCAGCAGCCTCCTGCCCGCCGCCGCAGCCGTCCGGTGTCAAATTCCAGCCCCAGCGTCACCAGATCCCGGGGTGGGGCTGGGAGCGCCCCTGCCCCGCCCCACCTTTCGGGGCTCACCTGGCTGCTCCACCCGTCGGATCCAGTCCCCCCTAGCTTGGCTAGGTCCCCCGAGGTTGGGAGGGAGGTAGATGCTGGGAGGGGCCCCTCGGATATGGGGAGTAGAGAACTCGAGCGGTGGAGAGGCACGGAAACTGGGAGTTGAGTTTGTAGACACGCAAAGTAGAGAGCTGGGAGGCCGGGCCGAGGGCGGGAGAAAGTGAGTGAGGGCGGGGAGCGAGGGGTAAGCCGGTCCCTGCGTGGGGCGGCTGACTGCTGGTACGTGCAGATTTGGGGGTCCTGGCTGTCTGCCCTGCAGCAACTGCTCTCTGCTCCACCCGATTCTTCTCTCAGCGGCCAGTTCACCTGCCTTGTTGGGTTGCTTAGCCTCTGCGCAGCTTTCAGGGTCTGACTCTGCTCTAGTCTCCCCACAGCTCACCTCCTGTGCTGCTTAGGGCTTGGAGTACGGACACACTTGCAAACACGGGGGTCACTGGGGCACAGCAAGGGCAGTGTTGGTAGAAGTGGGTACTGAGGGCTGAAGGCAGGGGTCACAGAGGAGGAACATCTGAGCTGAGGCTTGAAGTAGGTAGCTGGAGGGCAGCATTTCAGATGCCTAATTATGGCAATTTGGCAGGTGGGGTGAGGGCTGGGTAAGTAACATGGATGGAAAGATCCTGACACTGGGGACTATTGGGAGGGTTTTGAGCAGAATGGTGTGATCAGACAGGCATTTTTGGTGGATGACTCTGGCTGTAGTAAAGAGGATGGGGTTGGAGAGAAAGGTGGAGGCTGCTGCGGAAAGAGGATGAGGTCTGATGCAGGGCGTGAGGGGAGCATGGGGCTGCCAGGCCCCAATCTGGAACATGCAATTTTGAAAATTCATTGGTGCCTGACTGGATAGGGTGAGGAGGTAGGTAGGCCCTGCAAAAGTGTGCCTTTGGGGGGTGGCCTGGGGGAGGGGCACATCCCGGCTCCTGGGAGGAAAGGCAGGGGCTCCTAAGTTCAGTGTTGGACATGTTGAGTTGGAAGGGCCTGTGGATTATCCAAGTGGAAATGTTCAGGAAGCAGGTGAATTTGTAGCTTGGAGGGAAGCAGAGAGAGCTGCGCTGGCAAAGGCAATTAGAGAATTGTCAACCAACTGGCAACTGGAAGCTGTGGTCAGGGATGAGAGTACTGGGGATGTGTGTGGACCAGCTGTACCCTGGCTATGCTTCAGAACCACTGGGGACCTTTAAAAACTACCCACATCCGGGCCTCAACCCAGACCCGAATCAGACTTTCAGGGTGGACATGTGCAGTTTTCAAGTTGCACAGGTGATTGTGATGCATGACCAGGGCTCAGCACCATAGCTGGTGTGAAAGTAGTTTTCCACGGTGGTGAGGACTAGAAGTCAGACCACAGAGAACTGCTGCTGGAGGTGGTGGGGCTGCTGCAGGCGTGCCAGGAGCCCCCTGGGATAGGAGGCCAAGCAGGGAGCAGTCTGCTCTGTCACCTCCCACAACCGGCTGCTCAGTCGGGGCACCTGCCTTGGGGCTTTTTCAGCCAGGGATACCACTTATGGGCATTCAGCCTATGCCCTGTACAACTCCACAGGGCACCATCCAGGCAGGAACATGTACATGGTAGTGGCCTTATTTCCGGTAGAAATGGAGGGGGTTTTGGGGTTGACCTGTCCCTCAGTCAGGGCCTCCCTTACCCCCCAGCCCAGGAGGCTTCTGCTTAAGGCCAGCCACAGTGGGAAGGAGCATGTAGGGGGCTGCTGGTCCCTGGGATGGCCAGGACTCCAGCCTTAGGGCTCACCAGTGGGAGGGTAGCCCAGGGCTGCCTGGACTCTGGGATTGGGGTGGGCAGGAGAGAGGCGCAGGGGCTGGCCACCCCACTTACTGCCTGCCACAGTGGCAGTGTGTGACAGGAAGCTCACTTCATGGCCTCAAGTGCAGGAGACAGTCTGGTCTGTCCATTCTCAGGCCTGCCTGGGGATGCTGGGGAAGAGAGGGATCAGACTCTAGGACTCTTAAGAAGGCAAGGTGCCATCTTTTCTAAAGTATGACAGAGGATGCCTAGAGCAGGGCTGAAGGGAGAGGGTGTGCCTTTGTGCTAATGATGGGGGGTGGGGCATGTCCTTCCCAAAGGGATGGGAGTGTGGGTAGTAGGGTAGGTCTGTGGCCTCTGCTTGCTGCAGGGGCTCAGCAGCATATCTTTCCTGTGCTTGCAGGAATATCTGTCCTTCCAGAGGTGGGGCTGTGGCACCCCAAGGCAATGTCCTAGGGCTCCAGTCCTGTGCCTCTGTCTCCTCTAAGAGCGTGCCCTGAAACCTCTGGTCTCAAAGCAAAGAGGATACAGGAGATGCTCCAGAGGCCTCTGGATGGCTACCTAGGTCCTGCATTGACACAAGAAGTGAAAGGGACCCAGGACTCTGTGGACTGGGGAGAGGGCCCGAGGGTTTGGCATAGTTGCTGAGGCTTTAGGTTCCTGTTTCTTCCAGGAAAGTCGGAGAAGGCAAAAAAAGGCCAGGCTCAGGGAAGAGCTTTATTGCTTCCACGGGGGTGGCCTGGGATGGCTGCCACAGCTTGGGTAAGGTCCTTGGGCCTCACTTCCCTCTGGTCCAGGCTGAAGGCAGAACCCAACCACCTGGCAGTCTTGTTGCCGAAACCTAGAACATGTGGCAAGTTGGTGAGTCCAGGCCTGCGGTGGTCCTATGGGTCAGCTGCAGCTGCGGCAAGTTGGTGAGTCTGGGCCTGCGGTGGTCCTATGGGTCAGCTGCAGCTGTGGAGGCGAGCTCTTCCCAGCAGGCGGAGCTGGGCGTCACCCTCCTGAGCTTTAAAGTTCTTTCTGCTGTAGCCCCGGGGCGGTCTTCTTGGCTCCGAAGGGATGGCTCCAGGGTTTCCCTATGGGACAGCTAGGGCTGGTGAGTGGGAATACCCCATCTTCTCCCCAAGAAAGGCCAGTGTCATGAGCTGAAGGGGGCTGGCTTGAGATCCTGCCCACCACCCTGTAGCCCCACAGCAAGGTACAGGCTGGTCATGGCACTCCTGCCCCACAGGGAGCTAACTGGTAACACTGCCTGATGGGCCCTCTAGTGGGCCTCTTCCTGCATGGCAAGTGAACCCAACTTGACATCTCCAACCTTATTTAAAAATAAATTATCCCTACCCTCCCCCCTACCCAAATGCACAAAATGATAATACACCAAACACTGATTGGAGAAGTGATTCCAGCAGCAGCCTTGCTGCCCAGTGTCCCACCGCCTGCATGCTGGGCCTGCTGGGCACAGCCAGGAGCCTGCTGGCCCTCTGGCATCAAGGACCCATGCTGAATGAGGCTGAGTGCTGGTCTCTGAGACTGGCTGCTGAGCAGGCACAGCTCTGGCTGCTCCACCAAGGCCTCGCTGCCCCTGGGGCCCTTGGCACCATCCTTCTCTGGGTCTGAAGACTCCTGTGTAGGTGGTGCTGGCTGCTGCTGCTCCTGGTGGTGCCTGGGCCTCTATGGCCATGTGCTGGGCCCACTCAGATGCCACTGCTTAGATCAGTGATGACGCGAGCTTTCACCAGCTTCCGCAGAAACTCTTTCTCTCGCTGGATATTGTGCGTCCAGGACTGAAAGGAGAGATGAAGTGATCAGTTGGGCCTTTGCTCAAACCTTTACTGCCCCTTCCGGGGCTCGGTGCCTTCTTCCAGTCACCACTCTCCAATACTCTGTGACTGTGGAAACCTGAAGGCAGATACTTGTAATCAGTTGTGTCTACAAGATAATGATGACCCTGCTCTAGAAGTGCCACAGCTCATCCTCCTCCTTTCCCAAGACAGGGAAAAAAGAACCTTCATACCCCTTTCCTCGTCCCAGGGAAACCGTTAAGCTTCCCAACCTCCCTCCTCAGTGCTGGCGCAAGGACCTTGTTCCCACAGACCTCAAGCCACTTCTTGTCACGAAGCACCTAGGTTATAGACACCCTGCGGGCAGGCAGTGTGAGTCACTGAAGTCCAACAGCAAGGGGTGGCTGAGTCACTCCCTGGCCTGATGCAATCTACTCTCCAGGCCTGGAGGCTGCGGATGAAATCCTGCCTCCCAGATCAGAGAAGCCATGGGGCCTGCAGAGAGATGGCAAATCTTTTTTAGAAAATTAAAAATAGGCCAGGCGCGGTGGCTCACGCCTGTAATCCCAGCACTTTGGGAGGCCAAGATGGGCGGATCACGAGGTCAGGAGTTCAAACCAGCCTGACCAACATGGTGAAACCCCGTCTCTACTAAAAATACAAAAATTAGCTGGGTGTGATGGTAGCGCCTGTAATCCCAGCTACTCAGGAGGCTGAGGCAGGAGAATCACTTGAACCCGGGAGGCAGAGGTTGCAGTGAGCCGAGATCGCGCCACTGCACTCCAGCCTGGGCAAGAGAGATTCTGTCTCAAATAAATAAATAATAATAATAATTGAAACTAATTTTTTAGGCCGGGCGCGGTGGCTCACGCCTGTAATCCCAGCACTTTGGGAGGCTGAGGCAGGCGGATCACGAGGTCAGGAGATCAAGACCGTGGTGAAACCCTGTCTCTACTAAAAATACAAAAAAAATTACCCGGGCACGGTGGCGGGCGCCTGTAGTCCCAGCTACTCGGGAGGCTGAGGCAGGAGAACGGTGTGAACTTGGGAGGCGGAGCTTGCAGTGAGCCGAGATCGCGCCACTGCACTCCAGCCTGGGCAACAGAGCAAGACTCCATCTCAAATAATAATAATAATAATAATAATTTTTTAATTGAAAGAATTGTACATATTTTTGGGGTAGAATGTGATGTTTTGATAGATGTATACATTGTGGGATAATTAAAACAAGCCAACCTCACCGACTTACCAATTTTTTATGGTGAGCACATTTGACTATAGTTAATAATAATGTCATATATTTCAAAATTACTAGAAGAGGCTTCTGGGGAAGGCTGTACCCAGGATAGGGTCCTTTCCTAACCCCAGGACTCTCACCAGAAAACTTTGATGAAAAAGCCTTGATTTAATGAATGAAGGGCTGAATGACAGCAGCCTTATCAGAGTTTGTCCCCAAGTGACCTCTCTGTTGCGTTTGTCAGCACTGAGCTTCACCATAACTGTTTATTATTTATTTATTTTTGAGACAGAGTTTCGCTCTTATTGCCCAGGCTGGTGTGCAGTGGCATGATCTCAGCTCACTGCAACCTCTGCCTCCCAGGTTCAAGTGATTCTCCTGCCTCAGCCACCTGAGTAGCCTGGACTACAGGTGTGCGCCACCACGCCCAGCTAATTTTGTATTTTTAGTAGAGATGGGGGTTTCACCATGTTGGTCAGGCTGGTTTTGAACTCCTGAACTCAGATGATCCACCTGCCTCAGCCTCCCAAAGTGCTGGGATTACAGGCATGAGCCACTGTGCCCGGACCAACATAAATGGTTTTTGTCTTTTTTTTTTTTTTTTCCAGATGGAGTCTTGCTCTGTTGCCCAGGCTGGAGTGCAGTGGCACGATCTTGGCTCACTGCAACCTCCGCCTCCCAGGTTCAAGGGATTCTCCTGCCTCAGTCATCTGAGTAGCTGGGACTACAAGTGCCTGCCACCACGCCTGGCTAATTTTTTGTATTTGAAGTAGGGATGGGGTTTCACCATGTTAGCCAGGATGGTCTCGATCTCCTGACCTTGTGATCCACCAGCCTCAGCCTCCCAAAATGTTGGGATTACTGGTGTGAGCCAACGTGCCCGACCAATAACCGTTAACAGCCACTATTTACTGGTGCTGAGAAGTGAGTTGGATGCAGCGCCCTGTGCCTTAGTCCCAACTACTTGGGAGGCTGAGGCCGGAGGATCACTTGAGCTTAGTCCACCTGGGCAACGTATCGAGACCTCATCTTTTGAAAAATAATAAATAAATGAATTTTTTAAAAAGAACTTATGGCTCGCTCTGTCTAGCCCTTATTCTGATCCAGTCAACCTTCTCCACCTTCCAAATCTTTTACATCTGAAACTTATGCAGTCATCAGCCAAATTCCCAATATTCCTCTTCTCTGAGCATTCCCTTCAACCTCTTGTGCTAACCACAAACCCAGCTGCCCTGAAGGACAGCGCCCCCATACCCCCTCTCAAGTGGCGACCGTTTCTTCCCTCACATTCCACACTCCACAGCCTCTGAAGGCGGGAAGGGTCTTCCTTACACCCCGTTGTCCCTCAGACTCCCTAAAGCCCTCCAGCCCCTTCAAGGTTCCTGTCATTATACTCTGTCATCTGCACTTGCCCCTCCTCATTGCAGATCCCTGGGCGACTCATCCCCATTCATTGACGATGTCAGCATCTGGCTCACTGTCTCTCTTTGAGGGTAGGGACTGTTAGGCACAGAGTAGGTGCCTCAATATTTGTTGAATGAAATTAGGTTTTACAGGGAAAACAGAGGCTTGGAGGAATGACAGGGCCAGGATTGAAGCAGATGTGGAAACTCGTTTGCCCCTTTACTTATCCCTCATCCTCATCATCCTCTGGAGAAGCAGTAATCAATTTGATGGGTCAGGGTCAACAGCACCCACTAGGAGTCACTGAGGGTTAAAAGGTCAGCAGAGGACTGGACATTTGATGATATTAAGGAATTACTGTTCATGTTTTTAGGTGTAATAATTTAAAAAACAGTCTTTATCTTTTAGAGAAAATGAAGTTTTTTGTTTTGGTGTGGTTTTTGTTTTTGAGATGGAGTTTCACTCTTGTCACACAGGCTGGAGTGCAGTGGTGCGATCTCGGCTCACTGCAACCTCTGCCTCCCGGGTTCAAGCAATTCTCTTGCCTCAGCCTCCCGAGTAGCTGGGATCACAGGCATGCACCACCACCGGATAATTTGTATTTTTAGCAGAGACGGGATTTCGCCATGTTGGGCAGGCTAGTCTCGAACTCCCAACCTCAGGTGATCCACCTGCGTTGGCCTCCCAAGGTAATGAGATTACAGGCGTGAGCCACCACGCCCAGCCTGAATGAAGTATTTATGGTTGGAGGGATACATGGTATCTGAGACTTGTTTGAATCAGTGGAGTGGGAGCATGAGACAAAGAGATGGAACAATGTTGGCCGCCTGTTGATGCCTGTGGAAGGTGGGGGGCAGGAACGTGGGAGTTCATGGTATTATCCTCTGTACTCGTAATATGCTTGACAATTTCCATCATAAAAAAGTAAACAAGAAAGTCAGCCCTGGGGTGTAGCTGTCTTGGATCCAGCAATGCCACCTCTCTGGTGCTCTTTTCCTAATTCTATGCAGACAACTTCTGAGTTCACCTGAGCTCCGAACTGGCTGTGGCTGGTGGAGGATTCTGGTCATCCTGGGGTCTCCAGCCTTACCAGGGCCCTTGATTCTGAGTATTGATGCCCATCCCATGTCACAGTCCACACTCTCAGAAGCTTTTTTTTTTTTTGAGACAGAGTTTCACTCTTGTTGCCAAGGCTGGAGTGCAACGGTGTGATCTCAGCTCCCTGCAACCTCTGCCTCCCGAGTTCAAGCAATTCTCCTGCCCCAGCCTCCCGAGTAGCTGGGATTACAGGCATGCGCCACCACACCTGGCTAATTTTGTATTTTCAGTAGAGAAGGGGTTTCTCCATGTTGGTCAGGCTGGTCTCGAACTCCCGACCTCAGATGATCCACCCCCCTCAGCCTCCCAAAGTGCTGGGATTACAGGCGTGAGGGACCGCGCCCGGCCAGAAGCTCTTTTTCTTTGGCTCCTCGCCCAACCATTAAGTATCCACGTTCAAGGGTCCTGCCAGGATGAGCTGCGCTTCTCACTTTCTGTCCTCTTTCTGGGAAATCTGAAGAAGCGGCTGTGCACACAACTGACAGATCTATACTTCCAGCCTGGACTTCTCTGCTGTGTGACAGATTCCTGTATGAAGCCACGTCATCCTGTAGCTACTGCCCAGTCTCTCTCCTCCCTTCTCTTCCAAGCATCCTGAAAGATCCCTTACCACGAGCAACATCTGTGGTCTCTAACCACAGATGTAGGTGCCGTCTACTCACTGTTCACTACTGCAATCTGGCTTCCACTCCACTATTCCTTTGAAACTGTTCTCACCACAGTCAGCAGTTAACTCCTAACAGCTACATCCGACGGCCACCTCTCAGCCCTCATCTTACTGGGTTTCCCAGCACCACAATGTAGATGCTCTTCCTGGAATGCTGCTCCTTTGGCTTCCACGATGCTTCCTGATTCCTCTGTCTCCTTTATGAATTCCCTTGACATCCCTTCCATATCCCCGGCATCCAATCCTTGGTCCATGTGTCTCCACATCCCACACACTCCTGCTGGGCCTGCAGAGTGAGCTGATCAAGGAAAGTGCAGGTGCAGCGAGGGGAAGCCAAGGTGTTGAATCGTCCATATGAGACACCCCAGGTAACGGAGGGATTCTAAACCCAGGCACCAACATTCTCAGTGAATCCTTTTCTGGGGATTGGTAAATAACAGTGGCAAGTAGGGGTAAAATATTAATCATAATGGCTAAGATTTCTGAGTGTTCACTATGTGCCAGGCCTTTTTTACACATGATCACAGCTGGTCCTTTCCAAACCTTAGGAGGTAGGTGCTGTTATTATCCCTTTCCTAGATAAGGAAACGAAGGTCTAGAGTCAGCCCCTGAACCAAGGTCCCGAAGTCATCTTTTATGATTTGAGAAGCTACACTTTTTTTTTTTTTTTTTTGAGACACAGTCTTGTTCTGTCACCCAGGCTACAGTGCAGTGGAGCTATCTTTGCTCACTGCAACCTCCACTTGAGCCCTCCTGGGCTCAGGCAATTCTCCTGCTTCAGCCTCTGGAGTAGCTGGGATTACAGGCATGCACCACCACGCCTGGCTAATTTTTGTATTTTTAGCAGAGACGGGGTTTTGCCATGTTAGCCAGGCTGGTCTCGAACTCCTGACCCCAGGTGATCCACCCGCCTCAGCTTCCCAAAGTGCTGAGATTACAGGCATGAGCCACTGCGCCCGGCCAAGAAGCTACACTCTTAAGCACTCTGCAGGGAGTGCAGTGCAGCAGATGCTGGGAGCCTCAGAGCCAGTGAGGTTTTACATGTAATGGAGGTATGGCAGGTGGAAGCAAATGAAAAGACTCCAGCAGAGAGGGCTGCAGGGAAGGCAGTGTCCTACCTCATTCCTGCACCAAGGCAATCCGTAGGTCCTACTGAGTTAAAATCCTATTTCTTGCCTCTGTCTCATCGCCTTATACTTCCAGCCTGGACTTCTTGCCTCTGACTAATCGCCTTAGCCAAAGATCTGGATCATCGCCTCTCTCATCACCTCTCTCCTCATTGTCTCAGCCAAAGATCTGATTCAGGAGTCACCATCTCTTGCCCAAAGTGCAGCAACTCCCAACTAGGTTCTGTTCCTGCCTCGCCCCCTCTCCTTCATTCTGCAGCCACAGTGATCCACTACATGCTAATGTAAGGTCTCAAACTCACCCATGGCTCCCTACTGCCTTCTAAATAAAGTGCAAACTCCTTCCGTGGCATAGAAAGCCCATTGCGATTTGGCCATTGCCCATGTCTATGGCTCTCACCCTCTGCATACAACTTTACATAAAGTTTTCATAAAAGGCATTTGTAAAAGACCAAAGATATAAGCAAACGTAGAAGCCAGGAGGCTGATAAAAGCTGTGAAGGCAATCTGAAGTGGGTGCTGGCTGCGGACAAAGCAGCAAGAAGGCACATGAAGCGTGGCAGGGATGGAAGACTTTCGGGGCCACGGTGATGGTGAGGCAGTTCTAGAACTGTCCCAGACCCACAATGAGCTTCTCACTCCTGAACCCTATCCGAGACAACAGGAGGCCCAGCTGGAAGGCTGTTTCTAGCTTCCTATGAGATTTCCAAGTACCTTATATATCCTTGAAATAACTCCCAATCACTTGAGGTAGTTGGACTAAACCTGCTGTAGACTGAATATTTATGTCCTCCCCACGAATTCATATACTGAAACCTAACCCCCAATGTAATGGAATTTGGAGGTGGGGGCCTTTGGGGAGGTGATCAGGTCATGAGGGCAGAGCTCTCATGAATGGGATTAGTGCTCTTATAAGACTCAGGGCCAGGTGCAGACTCATGCCTGTAATCCCAGCACTTTGAGAGGCCAAGGCAGGAGGATCGTTTGAGGCCAGGAGTTCAAGACCAGCTTGGGCAACATAGCGAGATCTCATCTCTACAAAAAATAAAAAAAATTAGCCAGGTGTGATGGCACACACCTGCAGTCTGCTACTAGGGAGGCTGAGGTGGGAGGATCACTTGAGCCCAGGGGTTTATGGCTGCAGTGAGCTATGATCACACCACTGCACTCCAGCTTGGGCAACAGAGTGAAACCCTATCTCAAAAAGAAAAGAGAGAGACTCAGGAGAGCTGCCTTGCCTCTTCCATCATGTGAGGAAAGCAAGAAGACAGCTGTCTATGAACCACCTCTCTGGTGGGTCCTGACCAGATACTGAATCTTCCCGCACCTTGGTCTTGCACTTCCCAGCCTCCAGGACTATGGGAAATGAATTTCTGTTGTTTAAAAGCCACCCAGACTATGATATTCTGTTATAGCAGTCTGAAGGGGCTAAGAACCAAAAAAGCCTGACACAATATAGATGGTACCTGAAGTCATGGACAGGGATGTAAATCTCCCAGAGAACATGCAGAGTGAGAAGAGACGGCTGTCTGAGATGAAGCCTTGGCTAGTGCCTTTTTTTTTTGAGACAGGGTCTTACTGTCACCCAGGCTGGAGTGCAATGGCACAATCATGGCTCACTACAGCCTTGACTTCCTGGGCTCAAGTGATCCTCCCACCTCAGTCTCCCAAGTAGCAGGGACTACATGCGCTCCCAGACAACTTTTCCTGTTTTTCTTTTTTTTTTTTTGAGACGGAGTCTTGCTTTGTCGCCCAGGCTAGAGTGCAGTGGTGTGATCTTGGCTCACTGCAAGCTCCACCTCCCGGGTTCACGCCATTCTCCTGCCTCAGCTGGGACTACAGGCGCCCACCACCATGCCCAGCTAATTTTTTGTATTTTTAGTAGAGATGGGGTTTCACCGTGTTAGCCAGGATGGTCTCGATCTTCTGACCTTGTGATCCGCCCACCTCGGCCTCCCAAAGTGCTGGGATTACAGGCATGAGCCACCGTGCCCGGCCTGTTTTTTTTTTTTTTTTTTTCTTTTCTTTTTTGAGAGTCTTGCTCTGTCACCCAGGCTGGAGTGCAGTGGCATGATCTCAGCTCACTGCAACCTCCGCCTCCCAGGTTCAAGCAATTCTCCTGTCTCAGTCTCCCGAGTAGCTGGGACTACAGTTGTCTACCACCACGTCCGGCTAATTTTTGTATTTTTAGTACAGACAGGGCTTCACCATATTGGCCAGGCTGGTCTCAAACTCCTGACCTTAGGTGATCCACCCGCCTCGGCCTCCCAAAGTGCCGGGATTACAGGCATGAGCCACCGTGCCCTGCCTCCTATTTTTCATTTTTGAGATGGAGTCTCATTTTGTTGCCCAGGCTGGAGTGCAGTGGTGTGATCTCGGCTCACTGCAACCTCTGCCTCCTGAGTTCAAGTGATTCTTCTGCCTCAGCCTCCTGAGTTGATGGGATCACAGGTGCCCACCACCACGCCTGGCTAATTTTTGTATTTTTAGTAGAGACAGGGTTTCCCCATATTGGCCAGGCTGGTCTTGAACTCCTGACCTCGGGTGATCCGCCCACCTTAGCCTCCCAAAGTGCTGGGATTACCGGTGTGAGCCACCGCGCCCAGCCAATTTTTCCTATTTTTAGTAGAGATGGGGTTTCACCATGTTGCCCAGGCTGCTCTCAAACTCCTGGGCTCAAGCAATGCCCCTGCCTTGGCCTCCCAAAGTGCTGGGATTATAGGCATGAGCCACTGTGCCCAGCCATGATGAATTTTAAGGCGTAGATCAGAATCGATGATGCTGAGAAAGAGAATGTGAGAGAATGGTGAGTGAAATAAGAGGAACGTTGGAAATTACTGACTCAGAAGTTCAAAGAAGAAGGAGTGTTCAAAGAACAAAAAGTGTTTCTGAGAGATCAGGAAAGATGATGTTGTGTCCACTGGAATTGGCCACCTTGAGGTGGTGACCTTGGTGGGAGCTGGGTCAGGTGTGAGGGGAGCCAGGCTGCAAGGGGTGAAGGGCCAAGTGGGAGTACAGTGCAGGGCCCGACAGACCAGAGTCCCCTCTGTGGCTTCAGTTTCTTCACTGGAAGAGGGAGGAGCTTTTGGGGCATGGAAGGCTCTGGAATAGTAGAGGGAGATGATGGAGAAGGATAGGTAAGAAGACTGATAAGCAGGAATGAGGGCTGAGACCAGAGCCCCCAGACTTACAGAAACAGGAATCTGCACAGATGGGAGGTTCCCTCCAACAACCTCCCATCACCCAGATGTAGCAGCAGAGAAGCTGTTGAAGCACTGGCCCAAGATTTCCAGGTTTCAGGCTGGGATCATGGAAGGCTGGTGGTCAAAGTGGAAGTGTGGCAAGAGGGGTTCAGATTTTCCATATGGGGTCTTGGCTGGGGAGGGAGAAATGCCAGAAGAGGCTGGCTGACAGGCTGGAGACCTGTAATGCACCCTACATACAGATGCTTGGGAAACAATTCTGGGTATGAAGAGCTGCAGTGCTTGGCTGTGGGAAAGGGTGGAAGAGATACGGAGAAGTCCTGAGACCCAGAGGCAGTGTTTAGTTGTGGGTTTTTTTGAGGGAAAATGGCATCCTCTGGGGGAAGGCAGGAACTACACAGTAGAGAGGATGGCTGAGCTGGTGCTAGACTAGTGTTCCTGGCTGGGGAATGCAGTGAGGGGGAGGGAGGTGCAGGACCAGGGCAGGGGGAGTCCCTTGGAAGGAAAGTTCAAGGAGAAGGCCTTGGGTTCAGGCCTTCAGGCTGTGGAGAGGGCACGTAGGATGCCTGGTGTCAGGACCTCCTGGGGAGTTCTGGGCAGCCAGACCAGCCACTGGCTCCTCCCTTTACTACTCATTTATGCACCTCCCCCTCATCCCCACCCAGGGATTGCCCCCACACCCAGCCCCGAACCTCTTTGATGGCTGCCATGCGAACGGTCTCATAGTAGTGCAGGGGTGCGTTGGGTGTGCTCATGTCATAGCCAAATCCTGCGACTGCCACTTCGTCACAGCCGTGTAGTGCCATGGTCACTGCCACACTGCCAAGGGTAGGGATGTTCTGGAAGACGGGGGCGGGAGGGAGAGAAGGCGTGCAGAGTTCAGCTGGAGGGCTGGGACAGCTGAGACTTCAGCCAAGCTCCCTAGAGCTAGCCTCCATGCCCAAGGACTGAGCCCTCTTCCCCAGAAAGCTATTTTGCAGAAGCACTACCCCACCCACCACCCACCCTTCCTTCCAAGGCACTTCTGACCCAGCTTTCCTCCTCCCTCTCCCGGGGCCCAGATATCTCACCCCCCGGCCCATGAGGCCATTGTTGAAGGGCAGGCCAATGAGGGTGAAGGCGGCCTCCTGGATGAAATATGGGTTGAGGATTCGAATCTCAGGGGGCTCCTTGGGCACTCGAGTGGCCACAGATTTCCAGAAGCCATCCGATGCACTCTGTGGACACAGCAAAAGCGGGCCTGAACGAGGCACACAGCTAGGGATGAGCCTAGGGGAGTGGCAGGGACCCCAAGTAGGGACAGTGAGGTGGGAGCATGAGGTGTTTAATGGGGAACCCAGGGCCTGTGGTGTAGGAAGCCCATCTGTGTTTGGGGAAATGGGGTGTGTGACAGGGACAAGGGGAATGATGGTGAAGAGAGCGTGTGGTGGGGCTCCAGTGTGTAACAGAGGAGGACACGAAGGGAGTCGTCGGGCAGACACAGGATGTGGGATGCTGTGGGTGTGCTGCTGTGGCCTGAGGGGGCTCCTGGGCCAATGAGAAGACCCAGCAGTGCAGCTGCCCTGCCTCCCTATCTGCAGCAGCTGAGGGGCTGGGAGGAGCCTGCCGTGTCTCCTGTCTGCCCTCCTGTGCTCCCACTTCCCTTGCTGCTGTCTCTCCTGGCTGTCTCCATCGACTGTTCTAGAGTGGACCTGAAAAATGGAGACAGAGCGTGAGCAAGTAGAGTATAGCAGACCAACACTGCTGTTGACTAGAGTTGGGTGACTGGGCAACAAGCTCTCCAAGCCTGTTTCTTTAACCATAAAACGGGATCGTTCTTACCTGAGGATCTCTGCACTGTACTAGAAAGGCATCACCTCTGAAATCGGACATCCCAGTGTCCATTCTGGGACACAGCTTCCCCTCCTTCCAAGTCTCTCTCTTCCTCCCTCTCCAGGACACAGAGGCCTTTAGCTCCCCAGCCCTTACTGTTCAGTTCGTCCACCCCTCCTTGTCTAGACCCTGAAGTATATTACGTCAGCTACTCTCTTGTGAGCTCCTCCAGTACTCTGCCCCTTGTCCTTCTATTACCCTAGTCTAGGGAAATCCTGAACTTGGGATCAACCCATACATCCTCTTTTTCTACCTTTACAACTGAGCTCCTGAGCACTGCTGGAGAAGTCACAAACCAACCCTGCAGACTGGAGGCACTGCCAAACCACGGGCTCCAACCGAACTGTTATTTGCATAGAAAACCCAAAAGAATCAGCCGGGCATGCAGTGGCTCATGCATGTAATCCCAGCACTTTGGGAGGCCAAGGCGGGTGGATCACCTGAGGTCAGGAGTTCAAGACCAGCCTGGCCAACATGGCAAAACTCCATCTCTACTAAAAATACAAAAAATCAGCCAGGCGTGGTGTCAGTTGCCTGTAATCTCAGCTACTTGGGAGGCTGAGGCAGAAGAATTGCTTGAACCCTGGAGGCAGAGGTTGCAGTGAGTCCACATTGCACCACTGCACTCCAGCCTGGGCGACAGAGTGAGACTCCGTCTCAAAAAAAAAAAAAAAAAGAAAAAAAAAAAAAAAAAAAATCAATAAACTAAAATGGATAAAATAATTTACTGCAGCAATAGGAAACAGTCATCAGATACAACAAAAAGATCTTAATTGCAATCGTAACAAAAAAGTCAACTATTGAGCAATAAATGTAAGAAATATGTGAGAACTTAGGAGAAACATAATCTTTACTAATAAAAGATGACCTAGGCGGGCGCGGTGGCTCACGCTTGTATCCAGCACTTGGGGCCGAGGTGGGGGATCACGAGGTCAGGAGATCAAGATCACGGTGAAACCCGTCTCTACTAAAAATACAAAAAAATAGCCGGCGTGGTGCGCCTGTAGTCCAGCTACTCGGAGAGGCTGAGCAGGAGAATGGCGTGAACCAGGAGGCGAGCTTGCAGTGAGCCAAGATTGCGCCACTGCACTCCAGCTGGCGACAGAGTGAGACTCATCTCAAAAAAAAAAAAAAAAAAAAAAAAAAAGAGATGACTTAAAAAATAGGAAAGACAAAATCATATTCCTGGATGGGAGTGCTCCAATGCCAGCTCCTCCCAGATTAATGTACAGGTTTAACAGAATTCTAAGAAAAAAATCTCAGTAGGATGTTTTGAGATTTATCAAATGGATTCTAAAAACCCATCCAAAAGATTTATCAGGTAAACATAACACCCTCAAATTAAAAATTAGGTATTACAGTATATTATGGGTTTGCACTTATTACAACGATATATATATATGATTCAAAACCAAGATCAGTGAAACAGGGTCACCTAGAAACAGTTCAACACAGGTATAGGTTATGGGAACAAATGAGATTGGAAAATTCTCCATTTGGGAAGAAGATCCATTTACTTTCTCTCCTCACACCATATCCAAAATAAGTAAATGTTTAAAAAACAAAAAAAAGGGAAATCTAGGCTGGGCGTGGTGGCTCATGCCTGTAATCCTAGCCCTTTCGGAGGCTGAGGCAGGCGGATTGCTTGAGCCCAGGAGTTCAAGAACAGCTTGGGCAACATGGAGAAACCCTGTCTCTATAGAAAATACAAAAATGAGCAGAGCATGGTGGCGTGTGCCTATAGTCTCCCACCATCGGAGGCTGAGGTGGGAGGACTGCCGGAGCCCTGGAGGTGGCAGCTGCAGTGAGTCATCATCACGACACTGCACACTCCAGCCTGGGTGACAGAGTGAGACCCTGTCTTAAAAAAAAAAAAAAGAGAGAAGGAAAAAAATTTGATGTCTATTTTATCACTGAATTATCTATATACATTAATGCAATGGAAGAAATAAAGAAAAACATGTTTTGACTGACATGTTTTGACTTCATAAACATTTTTAAGTGCTGTGGCACATCAAAAATATACGCAAAATAAGGCTGGGTGCGGTGGCTCAAGCCTGTAATTCCAGCACTTTGGGAGGCCGAGGGGCAGATCACTTGAGGTCAGGAGTTCAAGACCAGCCTGGCCAACATGGTGAAACCCCATTTCTACCAAAAAATACAAAAATTAGCCAGGTGTGGTGGTGTACTTCTGTAGTCCCAGCTACTTGGGGAGGCTGAGATGGGAGGATCGCTTGAACCTGGGGACAGAGGTTGCAGTGGGCCGAGATGGCACCACTGTACTCCAGCGTGAATGACAGAGTGAGACTCTGTTTAAAAAAAAAAAAAATCCTTAGACAGTACAGAGAGGGAAACAAAAAAGTGGTAAAAATTTTGCCACAAATAGTAAGAAATGCATATTTTAAAAACTCATGAAGAATCAATGAGGCCCCATAAAAATGGGTAAAGCACATAAACAAAAGGTTAATAACTCACTAATGACAAAGAAATGCACATTAAACTAACAAGTTATTATTTTTTTAACCACTAAAATCTGTGTATGTGTATATTTGTGTATCTGTATCTTGGTGCTAGTGGTAGTCTGCTGAGAGAAAATTCTCCTGGACGGCTATAGGAGTAAATTTGGCATAGCCTTTCTAAAAAACAATCTATGTGTCAAAGGCCTCAAAGCTGTTTACATCTTATGACCTCAAAATTTTCCTTCTAAACATAATCAAAATGAAGACCTTTGTAAAAAGCTCTTTATTACAGTATTACTTACAAAGTAAAAAAACAGAAAAAAAATCCAAAAGTTTACAACAGAGGTTTCATTAAATGATACATTTATGTAGAAGAATGTCATAGTTATCAAAATGATATCTTCTAAGAATTTTGGGCCAGGTGCGGTGGCTGGCTCATGCCTGTAATCCCAGCACTTTGGCAGGCTGAGGTGAGAGGATTACTTGAGCCCAGGAATTCAATACCAGCCTGGGCAATATAGTGAGACAGTGTCTTAACAAGAAATAGAATAATTAGCTGGGCATGTGGTTGTGGTCCCAGCCACTCGGGAGGCTGAGGTGGAAGAATCACTCGAGTTCAGGAATTCTAGGCTGCAGCGAGCCGTGATCGAGCCACTGCACTCTAGCCTGGGTGAAAGAGAAAGGCCCTGTCTCACAAAAAAGGAATTTTGTCTTATGGATGTACCATAATGTATGTAACCAACACTGTTGTTGGATATCTAAATTGTTTCCAGTTTCCCCAGACCTCTTCCTTCTCCTTGTTCCCTATCCTCTACTGTCCATCCAGTCTTCCAAACCAGCAACCTGGGAACTGACTTGAGATTCTCCTACACCTTTCCAGTCCATCTTATCTTGTGCTGCTGGTCATCAAGTTCTTTAGAGTCTATCTGCTTAGAACCTTACAGATCCATCCCTTGATCCCAAAGCTACTGCCACCACTTCCAGGGTGGGTCTTGTCATCTTTCATCTGGACTATCCTAATGACTGGCCATTTACAGTGTCTGTCTTTTTGACTGCTGAACACCCCAAAGCCCAGTAGAGTAACTGAAACATAAAACTGAAACATAAATGGTACACAATACATAATTGTAAAATTCTATTCACGTATTCAGCAAGCATTAATGAGTGCCTATGATGGGATGCCTCTGCCTCCCAAACCACTCCAGGCTGGAGTTGAGTGGCATGATCTCAGCTCACTGCAACCTCCATCTCCTGGGTTCAAGCAATTCTCCTGCCTCAGCCTCCTGAGTAGCTGGGATTACAGGTGCATGCCACCATGCCCAGCTAATTTTTGTATTTTTAGTAGAGATGGGGTTTCACCATGTTGGCCAGGCTGGTCTCCAACTCCTGACCTCAGGTGACCCGCCCACCTTGGCCTCCCAAAGTGCTGGGATTGCAGGCGTGAGCCACTGCGCCCAGCCTCTCAAACCACTTTCTCTCTGCCAGAATGATTTTCCATGTACAAATCAGATCACATCACTACTGCCTAAAGAAGAGCTGAGCCTTTTAGCCAGTAACCCATCTGTCTCTCGTTTCAGTCTCGGTCCATCTGAAGTCCCCACTTGCTAATTCATGCCCCACACTTTTGCTGATGCTACTCCTTGTTTCTAACCTCCTTCCCACCTCTATCCACATGACCCATCCATTTTCTAAGACTCAGCAGCTGCTTCTCCTTCATGTCCTTCCTCACCCCCTCCACCCCAAGGCAGAACTGACATCTAACCTTCAAGAGGTGGTAAAATATGGAGTTCAGATCCTTGGTCCTAGGATTTAACTTCAGATCTGCTCACTCACCATGTGCACATCCTGGGCAAGGAATGTACCATTTCCTTACGGATAAACCAGGGACATCATGGGTATTTAGCTCAAAAGCTATTGTAAGAATTAAATGAGCCAATCCAGGCTGAGTGCACACTAGCCCCATAGGGCAGGGACTCACATCTGATTCACCTCTGTAGCCCAGGGCGTGGCCCAGCACAGGCAGCAAAGAGGCATCAGTGAGGTTACTAAAGGAGACCTGACCTCCACCCAGGGCCCCCAGTGACCAGCAGCTCTTCAGCATCTTCTGCTGCTGCTCCTCTGGTGGATTGTCTCTGTTCCAGCCACTCCCTCCTCATGGCTCCTGCCTCTGTGGCAACATCTCTTTCTCTGGCAAACTGTCTGTCTTCCAAAGGTCAGTTCAAAAAATGGAACCTTGTGGCAAACTTCTGTTTCAGCCCCAGTCGGGCTGAGCAAACCAACCCCAGTTTTCCCTGCTCCTGTCTCCAGAAGTGGGGTGTGCGTAAGGGAGGTAAAGGGAGGGATGGTGGGAGACAGTAGAGAAGGGAAGGGTGGAGAAATGGCCAAGACCTTAGGCATAGCTGACGGGAAGCCCCTCTTGGGTGGGCCAGATGTGGACTGACAGAAACAGCAGGTGCCAGCCTGTGCCAAGCACAGCACAGCCCCTGTCCCTTCTCCAGGCCCAGCAGGCCCCAACAGCTTCCCACCTGGGGTTCCTGCCTGTGCTTGCCCTGCACACCTAAAGAGGAGGGAGAAAGCACAGGGGCTGCTCGGGAGGAGCAGGGAGAACCAGGATTGGGCACAGCTGGGGGCATGTGTGAGGAGGCTCCAGGCCAGTTTCACGAGTGTTACTTTATCATCTCTTTCACTTTCACCCACTTCCCAGGTACAGGTCCCAAGATGAAACGACACGACACGTTCAAGGTCAAGCAGCCCGCAAGTGGCTGTAGGTGGATTCAAACCCAAGTGTCCTGACTCCAAAACGGCATTCTTTCCACCACACCATTTGTATCATCGCTGCAGTTCCCGCCTCTGGAAGTCTGAGGGGTTAGGGGTCAAAGATAAAGGAGACTTCCCCTGTCTCCTCTAAGAGCACTAAGGGAGCTCTTAGGAGTCTCTCTGGTGCCCATGTCCCATTTTTCAGAGAGGACTGAGGCCCAGAATGGTGAGGGGACTTGTCAGGGTACACGCACAGCTGGCGAGAATCTGAGCTGCGTTTGACTTCACAACCTGTTCTGCACATGAGATGCCCTCTCTGAAACAATCCCTCTTGGTCTGTTCCATACGCTAAAAGTCCCGGATTTAATCACCATCTCAAATGGTAGGAAATTCGCTTATTAACTCAACCCCCTTGGCGATCTGATGGGGAGGGGAAAGCTGCCTCCTCTCTTTTCATCTTTACTCTTTCCTGGGAGGAGAAATGCCTGATGTGACTGCTTAGATTTGAGGATACTGAGTGTGTCACGATTACTGGTGTGAGGTGAAAATTCTCTCCCACAAAGGCAGCCCTTCCTGACCTGCTGCCTCTGCATGGCAGTGGGTGAGCTGGGCAGGGCCTCCTCCTTGGAGCAGGCCACCTCTGCCTCTGCCCTTCGTGGCTCACTGCGCTGAGGTCTTACTCCCCTAGGTTCTTACTCAGCCAGCAGCGGCTGAGAGTCATGTTGGGACCCTGGGGAAGGAGCCCTGTTTTAGGTCACAATCCCAGGGAGCCCTGCACTGGAGGACTGGGAGCCCAACCCAGCGACAGTCCAGAGCTCCTTTTATTCTTTCTCATCTGCCACTGGCCTGGTGTAGTTTCCTCAGAGATTTCAGGGAAAGGAGAAACAGTAAGACCAAGATATGCTTTGGGCATTTCCGTGTTTCCCCAGCCACAAAAACATCAAGTACCAACAAAACTCTCAGCCTGTTTCCTAAAAAAAAAAGCTGTAACTCCTCTTCTCAGAAAAACGTATACAGGCACATACACAGACCATCTGTGCACCACTGCAGAGGCTCTGGCAGTGTGAAACACAGAGGCTCAATCCCAGCTCCACATCTCTGTGACCCCGGGGCACACTGTGTCCTCTCTTTAAGCCTCAAGTTCCTTGTGCATACAATAGGGCTGACAAGACCTACTTCCCAGATACCTGTAAGGATTAGAGATGCTGTACATTTTACAGCATCTGGCACGGGGTCTGATATATAGCAAGCTCAATAAATCTTACTTATTATGATTATAGTGAGTGTCACAGAGGCCAGGAGAGTGAAGCGGAGGGTGTGGTCAGCAACGTCAGCCACCAGAGAGGCCAGAACACATCCACACATCCACATCTGCACACGTGCATGCATTTGAATGGGAGAGCCAGCCTTTCCCCCTGGCTCACCGTGGGGAGGTCTGCCTGCTGCTGGAGACACTGCCAGCCCTGCTGCCAGCACACAGTCCTATTCCACAAGGCCTGTGCCTGCAAGTGTCCACATCTGGCCCAAGGCTTCTCATATCTCATTTCCCCAATCCACAGGACACAACAGAGGCCTATAAAGCCAGCCAGTGCTGCTGGCCCGGCATGGTCCAGCTTCTCCTCAAGGCCAGCTGTGGGCTGCATTCCTTGTCGAATCCCTCCTCCTTCAGGAATGTCCCTGCCTTAGTCAAGTCTGGACCCAGCTCCTCTGTGTGGAGCTGCCAGACTCCTGCTGATGCAACCTGTTCTGCTCTTGTCAGAACATCCAGGAGCAATGGGGAAAACATCTGGGAAGAAAGCACTTTTCCCGCCAGGCTCCTGAGAGAATGTTTCCTGGTGTGCTCCCAGGTCTGGGAATAGAGATTAACCATGGTAGGCTTTCACAGCAAGAGTAGGCAGATGTGTCCACGCCTATGCTCCCTGCTGCTACTGCCTTAGGATGTGCCACCAACTCTCCTGGGGTGACTCTAACAGCCATCAGCTCTCTCTAAACCCCTCTTGCTTTCCCTTCGGTTTATTCACATCTCTGCACAAATCTGATCTCGACACTCTCAGGCTTAAAATCTTCAGTGGCTTTCCACTGCAACAGCTTGTGTTGACAATTAAGAGTGCAGGTCTGATTGTGAGCCCTCACACCCCCAACTACTCTAACTCTGTAGCCCTAAGCAAGTTCTTTACCCTTCAAAGTCTCATTATCCTCTCCTATAAAATAAGGGCAGTAATACTAGCTCTCCTTTATAGTGTTTTTGTGTTATGACAGTTTAAAGTCATGCATATAATATGTTTGGCACAAAGTCAGCTCTTGTTAGCTTCTGCTATTATTGATCCTCAGGATAAGGTCCAAGCTCCTTGATGAGACTTTGGCTTTTAAGACCCTTCACCATCTGTCCCCTGCTCACCTAGCCTCAACTTCAGCCATTGCCACCACATCCATGTAGGTCCACCCCTACCATTGTTGGGCCATGGACAAAATTACAAATGGATGTATTACACACACATCACATGTCTAAAACTTAATTCTAACTATCTGAAAGTTATGAGGCAAGCTATCAAGCTGTTAAATATATTCTAGCACTGTGCGAGGCTGAGGTGGGCGGATCACTTGAACTGATGAGTTTGAGACCAGCCTGGGCAATATGGTGAAACCCTGTCTCTACAAAAAAATACAAAAATTAGCCAGTCATGGTGGCGTGCACCTGTAGTCCCCAGCTACTTGGGAGGCTGAGGTGGGGGGGATAGCAGGGGCCCAGAAGGCGGAGGCTGCAGTGAGCCAAGATCGCACCACTGCACTCCAGCCTGGGTGACATAGCCAGAACTTGTTGTTTTTTTTTTTTAAAAATATATATATATACATGCTTCCTTGAAAAATGTCCTAGAAGGACAGGTTTGAATTTGGAATCCTGACCCTGGAGATGTGTTGTGCTGGACCATGGTGGTCTGGCCCACCTCCCACCCCTGGTCCCATCCCATACCATAAGAAGTCATGTGCAAAACCCCATCTCTACAAAAAAAAAAAAAATAGAAATATTAGTCAGGTGTGGTGGTGCATACCTATAGCCCCAGCTACTAGGGAGACTGAGGTGGCAGGATTACCAGAGCCCAGGGAGGTCAAGGCTGCAATGAGCCGAGATCATGCCACTACACTCCAGCCTGGGCAACAGAGTAAGACCCTGTCTCAAAAAAAAAAAAAAAAGAAGTCAGTGCATGTGTGTAGACTCCTCCTCACTCCACACATCCAAGCTCTGCCCACAGCCTCTGCAAATACCCTCCTTGGGCTTAGGGTAAGCACAGAGTTATATTCTGCCCTCGAGAAGACGGAAGTGGACTTGGACTTGTCACTTTTAGGGCAAGAAATTCTGAGGTCTCCATTACCTGACAGTGGTCTCTCAAGGCAGATGGACCTGGGGTGGGCACATCCCTCTTGGCTCTGCATATTCCTCTTCACTCTACGGCAAAGGCTGTGGCCAGAGGAGGACCACAGTGGGTCCCAGGGCAGATGCCACTCTCAGGTCAAAGGGCAGTACCATGCCCATGCCACGCCCCGGTTATACTGAATTATTTTAAATTCACTATTTAAATACACCATGCTCTTTGCCAATGTTGTTCTCTATGCCCAAAACATGCAGGTTCATCTGTATCCTGAAGGCCAAGAAACAAGGTGGCAGGACCCTCCTGATCAGGTGGCATCTGTACCCTTGCGCCCAGGCCCTGTTGCTCTCGCCGACACTCTCACTCCTCATCCTGTGGTCTGGGATTCTGCCCAGTGGGCAGGCAATATTTCTTGTGCCCATTCTCACTTCTCAGAAGGTGACTGTCATTGCAGATGAGCACAGTGTGTCAATGTTGTTCTCTGCATTGTCCTACTAGTTCTTATAGCAGAATAACAGGTAGCTATGCAGGGAAGCTTTCATGATTTCCATTTTATAGATAAGGAAAATGAAACTCAAAGATGTGAATTGTGGCAGAAGAAGAGATTTGTTTTCAGTTCCTAACACTGAGGCCAGTGCTTTACCTGCCTGCACTGAAGGTTTGGGGATAGCAGCTGTGCTGGCTGGTCCAGGTGCCCACACCCTCGGCAGGACCGCTGTGCTACTGCTTTATACTCCATCATGTAGTGAGACCATAACTCACATAAAAAAACCCCTTAGGTAATATTTGGGTTTGGCTATTATAAATAACACTACAAAATATAAAGTAACACTACAATAAAAATCTTTGTGCACAGACTTTTCCTTCCTCTGGGTGATGGCTCTCGGTACCAAGTTCCATTTCCTTTCCAAAAAACCGGTCCCTATTTGTACTCCGACCAGTAGCCTCTGACACAACTGTCATTGCACTCTTGGCAGCATCATGTAGGATAATTTAACACATTTGAAAACATGGTAGGTGATAAATGGAAGCCTGTTTCCTTTACATGAATTTCTGACTACTAGGAAGGTTAAACGTATTTCTGTTGTTTACTAGTTATCTTTCTTTCTGTGTGATCTGTTCAGTTTCCTGTCCATTGTCTGCTGGGATTCTAATGGCTTCCTTGTTAACTCTCATAATAACCCTTTGCCTGCCCTATGTTCTAAATATGTTTTTCAAAGTTGTGCGGCAGTCTTTTTGTGTTAACTTGAAATTCTAATATGTTATCAAATTTGATTTCTTCTAGCACTTGTGTCTTGAAAGTTCTTTCCCTCCAGGGATTTGATTTCTATCCTTACTTTAAAATTCCCTTTGGTTGTATTTTTATATTTCACTTTTTAGTCCGTTTGGAATTTATTTTGATGTGTGCTATGAGGAGAGGGTCAGAAAACTTTTTGAAAGCTATATTTGGAAAAAAGCGATGAACAAAAAGAAGAGCCGGCTTGGGGCGGTCCGTGTGATGCCAACAGGCAACTGAAAGGCAGAGCGCCAGGGACTGTTCAGTTCTCATTTCTTTATCAAGGAGAATGATCTTGGAACTGCATAAAGAAGATCAAACATGGCTAAGAGGAAAGAGATGCCCTGGAGAGGCAAGAAGAGAGCAAAAGGATGCAAGGGTCTGAACCTAAAAGAAAGACCTTCCAGGGCAATGCAAGGAGGCAGCCTAGTTGAGAGGAAAGAGCCTGACTGAAAGGCAGGAGTTTGGAGTTAGAATCCCGACTCTCCTCGAAGGTACTGCTGCACTCTAGGCCTCAGTTTCCACATCGGCTTATTCACTTATGTATACCAACTATGCCTCAAACACTGCTGGAGGTGATGGGCTTGCAGCGATCAACAAGACAGCTGCTGCCCTCCTGAGGCTTATAACAAGAGGAGCATCTCATACATCCATGGGTAGGGAAACAGGTAGAACATAGAGGCGTGAAATAGGATCCATAGGTCCATATAGCCAGAGTGGAGAGTACAAGGCGGGTGCTAAAGAGTGGCAAGGGCCTGGTGCAGTGGCTCACACCTGTAATCCCAGCACTTTGGGAGGCTGAGGCAGGCAGATCACCTGAGGTCAGGAGTTTGAGAGCAGCCTGGCCAACATGGCGAAACTCCATCTCTACTAAAAATACAAAAATTAGCCAGGCGTAGTGGCGGGCACCTGTAATCTCAGCCACTTGGGAGGCGGAGGCAGGAGAATCACTTGAACCTTGAGGGGGTGGCGGAGGTTTCAGCGAGCTGAGATCGTGCCACTGCACTCCCGCCTGGGTGACAGAGCAAACTCCATTTCAAAAAAAAAAGAGTGGCAAGGAGAAGGGAAGGCTTGGAAGGGGCCAGATCATGGAGCTCTGTGCTGTGGAACTGAAGTTTTATCCTGCAGGCCATTGGTTCTTGAGCTTGAGCCTGTGCAAATCATCCAGAGGGCTTATTAAAACAGAATGCTGGACCCAACCAGAGTTTCTCATTCAAAAGCTCTAAGGTGAGGCCCCCACTGAAAAATGCACATCTAACAAGTTGCCAGGTGATATTGGTGCTGTTGGTATGAGAAGGAACTTTGAGAACCACTGCATCTAGGAAATGGGGATCTAAAGCAGGGGAATGAAGCACCTGGTCACTTTAGGAGGATTCTTTAGAATACAGATGTAGAGAATGGATTGGAGAGAGACCTGACTGGAGGCAGGGAAACAGACAGAAAGCTGCTGAAATAATCCAAACCAGACAGATTTAGAAGGGAGAAAGATTTGGAGACTGAAGAGTTGAATATGGAAGGCAATGGCAATGGTGGAATCAGGATGCTTCCCAGGTTTTTGGTCATGAGTTTTAAGAATCAGGGGCTATCCCTAGAACCCAGCACTGTGCCCACTACACAGTAAATGCTCACTGGATGCTTGCTGACAAGCTGCTCCTTTAAAGGGAGGGCAGAGGTTGAGTCTGCTGGATTTAGAATCAGAAGGTCACTGCCAGGTGAGAGTGGCTTTGGAAGCCAAGATAGAGAGGCTGAGAAACAGATGGCAAACAGAAAGACACTGGGACAGGCGATGACTTTTCCCAGAAACTTGAAAGAGAAAAGAAGAGAGGTGAACATAAGCTAAAGAGAAGGCTTTTATTTTTAAGGTGAAAGAGATCCAAATACATTCACAGATGTGAGAGGAGGACCCGGCAAAGAGGTGAGAAAGGAGACAAAGGAATGAAGACAGTCCTGAGAAGGTGAAGGGAGATGGCATCCAGGACAGGAAAGAACTGATGGTGAATGGCAGAGGCACAGGAGGAATGGTAGAGGAGGAAGCACGGATGAATGGGGATGCAGGTAAGTTTGTAGCTGGGAAGCAGGAAGCTGAGAGTTCTTAGCTGGTGACAACCTTTATTTTCCCTGTGCAGCTGGACACGCAATTTCTTTGGAATAGGATGGAGGTACGGTGGAATTGAAGATGATGAGGGTAGAGATCTGAGATGATCAAGGACCCCGGACAGGACATAGGAATGGGAAGCAGCACTGAGATGCTACTAAGGTGACAACATGTGTTACCACCTCGGCTGTAGCTTCTCTCCCACGGGTGACATTCAGTCCCTGGTACTGGACTGGCTGGATGTGAAGGAAAGCGCTGGGAAAGGGAGCTGTCGAGTGAGTGAGACTGTGCTTGAAGAACGGGACTCCACGTGATGTTGGTGATCGCTATGGATAAATGGGAGCTGTTATAGTGCAATGGTTAAAGTGAGACACCTTCGGTCCAAAATGCGGCTCTACTGCCTACTACTACTCATAGTACCTGCCTTGTAGGGTTGTGGAGATGGCTGGCTGAGATGATGCATATAAACCGTATTGTCCAGGGCCTGGCATGGAGAAGGGTTCAGTAAACAGTAGTTCTTACCATCCTCACAGACCACGGCAGATAGGAGCTGACTGATGGAGGATTCTAACCAGGAAGGTATGTGGTCAGATTTATTTCTTAGGAAGATCCCTGAGGCAGTGAGATCTGAGTTTTAATTAGGCTCTACCACTTAACTAGTTGTGTGACCTTACACAAGTAACATATCCTCTCTGTACCCTAGTTTCTTAATCTCTGGGATGGAGATAATAACAGTACCTTGCTATAGGGTCATTATGAGAACTGAATGAATTCAAGGAAAGCTGATAAACTGAAGAGCTTAATAAGTGACAGCTATGATGATAATGATAGTGATGACAGAAGGAAGAGGAGAACAAAAGGAAGGAAAAGAAGCAAGGAGAGGAACAAGAGGAGGAGAAAGAGTGGTGGGAAGGGGAGCAGGAGGAGGAGGGGGGAGAGTGGTGGGAAGAGGAACAGGAGGAGGTGGAAGAAAAGTGGCGGGAAGGGAAACAGGAGGATGGGGAGGAAGAGTGGCGGGAAGGGGAGCAGGGGGAGGAGGAGGAAGAATGGCGGGAAGAGGAACAGGAGGAGGAGGAAGAGTGGTAGGAAGAGGAGCAGGACGGGGGGAGGAAAAGTGGCAGGAAGAGGAGCAGTAGGAGGAGGGGGAGGAAGAGTGGCGGGAAGAGGAACAGAAGGAGGAAGGGGAAGAGTGGCGGGAAGGGGAACAGGGGGAGGGGGAGGAAAAGTGGCAGGAAGAGGAGCAGGAGGAGGAGGGGGAGGAAGAGTGGCGGGAAGAGGAACAGGAGGAGGAGGAAGAGTGGCAGGAAGAGGAACAGGAGGAGGGGGAGGAAGAGTGGCAGGAATAGGAGCAGAAGGAGGGGGAGGAAGAGTGGCAGGAAGAGGAACAGAAGGAGGGGGAGGAAGAGTGGCAGGAAGAGGAGGAGGGGGGGGAGAGTGGTGGGAAGAGGAGGGGGGGGGGGGGGGGGGGGGGGGGGGGGGGAGGGGGAGGGGGAGGAAGAGTGGCAGGAAGAAGAACAGGAGGAGGGGGAAGAGTGGCAGGAAGAGGAACAGGAGGAGAGGGAGGAAGAGTGGCGGGAATAGGAGCAGAAGGAGGGGGAAGAGTGGCAGGAAGAGGAACAGAAGGAGGGGGAGGAAAAGTGGCAGGAAGAGGAACAGGAGGAGAGGGAGGAAGAGTGGCAGGAAGAGGAGGAGGGGGAGGGAGAGTGGTGGGAAGAGGAGCAGGGGGAGGGGGAGGAAGAGTGGCAGGAAGAGGAGGAGGGGAGGGAGAGTGGTGGGAAGAGGAGCAGGGGGAGGGGAGGAAGAGTGGCAGGAAGAGGAGGAGGGGGAGGGAGAGTGGTGGGAAGAGGAGCAGGGGGAGGGGGAGGAAGAGTGGCAGGAAGAGGAGGAGGGGGAGGGAGAGTGGTGGGAAGAGAGCAGGGGGAGGGGAGGAAGAGTGGCAGGAAGAGGAACAGGAGGAGAGGGAGGAAAAGTGGCAGGAAGAGGAACAGGAGGAGAGGGAGGAAGAGTGGTGGGAAGAGGAACAGGAGGAGAGGGAGGAAGAGTGGCGGGAAGAGGAGCAGGAGGAGGGGGAGGGAGAATGGCAGGAAGAGGAGCAGGAGGAGGAGAAGGAAGAGTGGCAGGAAGAGAAACAGGAGGAGGAAGGGGAGGAGAAGAGTGGTGGGAAGAGGAGCAGGAGGAGGAGGAAGAGTGGCAGGAAGAGGAGGAGGGGGAGGGAGAGTGGTGGGAAGAGGAGCAGGGGGAGGAGGAGGAAGAGTGGCAGGAGAGGAGGAGGGGAGGAAGAGTGGCAGGAAGAGGAGCAGGAGGAGGGGGAAGAGTGGCAGGAAGAGGAACGGAGGAGGGGAGGAAGAGTGGCGGGAAGAGGAGGAAGAGTGGTGGAAGAGGAGCAGGAGGAGGGAGAGGGAGATGGCAGGAAGAGGAGCAGGAGGAGGGAGGAAGAGTGGCAGGAATAGGAGCAGGAGGAGGGGAAAGAGTGGCAGGAAGAGGAACAGGAGGAGGGGGAGGAAGAGTGGCAGGAAGAGAAGCAGGAGGAGGAGGAGAGTGGTGGGAAGAGGAGCAGGAGTGGGAGGGGGAGGAAGAGTGGTGGGAAGGGGAGCAGGAGGAGGAGAATGACATGGTAATAATTATGAGGCAGTGACCAAGGGCTTACAGAAGACAGTGAGGAAGAGATGCTGAGGGAGTACCCATTCTTGAGCATTTTTATCTGAGGGCAGAGGAGCAATGGTTAAGATGTGGCAACAGGCAGTGACGTGAAATCTCCTGGCCCTCCCAGGGATAAGAGGCATGGGAGAAAGAGCTGCGGCCACTAGTGATGGCCACAAAGGAAATGGTGGAGAATCCTCGAAGAGCTGGTCTCAGAGGCTTGGTGAGAAGCCTGGGCTGGGTGGTGAATGCTAGCTCGGCAGCAGCAGGCCTGCACTGAGTCTCCCAGGACAGAGTCCACGCTAAGGCTCTGCATCCCTCTCAGGCTTGAACAGGGAACAGGTGAAGGTGCAAGTGGACATCAATCCCCATTTGGGCCTGGTCCAATAAGAGGCCTTATATTTGAGGATGTGGTGGCCCCATCTGCCCTATGGTCCAGCTGCCTTTCACCAGGAGGTTCCTTATCTCTCCCTCCTCTAGGCCTGGTCTCAGACCCCTGCTTCTGGGTCACCTCCTAGGTCAAGCCCTACAGCCTGACAGAAAAATGCTTTGCTCCCTGGGATAACTGGGCTTTTCTAACAGCAAAAACACTACCAATTATAAAAAAAAAAAAATAACATTACTGTTTGCTATAGACTGAGAACTTACTAAGTTCTCTATGCTAGATGCTTCTAGATTTCATCTTACCTAATTTTAAAAATAACCCTGAAAGATGCACAGCACTACTCATCTACTGTATCAATGACACTAAATCTAAGGAGGTTAGGTGATGTGCCTAAGGTAGCCCACTAATAAGTGAGAGTCTAAACTTAAACCCAAATCTGTGTAACTCCAAGGCCTAAGCCATTTTCCCCTCTTAAGCCATGCTGTCACTCTGAAATCAGGGACTCAGTCTCCCTGTGCTTGAATGTGGGGCCCTGGCTGGCCTCTTAGATCCTGCCCTCCTCCCTCTCTTCCCAGGGACTGAAGTACAGCTGGAGGGTAAGTGCTGTGTCAAGGCTATCCAGGGACCCACTCCCAGCCCTGTCCTCTCCCTTCCCCCTATAGGGCCGGGACTACCCCACAACCACCCAGCCTAGGCCCCAGGGCCTCACTGAATTGATGACCAGTCAGAGGTGCTCAGCAGCGAGGATAGCTTTCTGGTTTTAGGAGTGGGGAGAGGAGGAAGAGGAGGCAGCAAATGGGGTTGGAAGGCAGTTCCCAGGGGCTTCTGTGGCCTGCTGAGGCGTAGTGGGGGAGGCCGGCAGAGGCAGGAGGGCGGGGTCTGAGGGATGGGGATGGAGGCTATACCTCTCACATGTCCTGTCTTCTCCAGACCCCAGGGCTCCGTCCTCTGGACAGTGGATGGGGTGTCTCCAGCCTTCATCCAATACCAGGAAGAGGATGCACAGGCCACAGCATTGGAGGCATTAGGCAGCATGCTCTGACACACCACCCTCATTGCGCCATGCTCGATCCACACAGCACACCTCCAGTTTCCTGAAGGGAGCATGGTCTCTTGGGTCTACACATGCTGTTCCCTTTGCTTGTAATTCCTTTCGCCCACTCACTCCTAACTCTTCCTTCAGGATCCAGCTCAGGAGTGACTCCTCCAAGAGGCCTTCTTTTGTCCCCCACCTGCCCCAGAGCTGCATTAGGCCTTCCTCATCATAGCAGCCTCCACACTGTACTGTAACTCTAGCTCTGGGACTTTCCCTCCCACTAGACTGTGAGCTACTTTGGTTGGGAACGGTGCTTAATTCCTCTTTGTATTCCCAGGGGCCAATGTAGAGCCTGCAAAGAGAATACCTCATGGACATCTGATAAGTGAGTGAGTACGTTGGGGAAGACTGCAGAGGCACCTCTGAGACCTGCACCGGAGCTGGAGGCTGCACCCCCATGTCCCTGGCTCCACCCTTCCTCCAAGCCTCAGCTTCTGTGCTGTGCTTGCCCATCCACTGGTGCTCTTCTGAGCTGCCGTGAGCACACAGCCTGCTGGGAACTCCTACACCTGCTTGCTGGCTTGGCCACGGCTCCTGGGATCTGGGAGACAAAGGGCCTTTTTGTAACCTGTTTGGAGATATCAGTGCCACTGTCCAGTGAGTCAGGGACCCAAATGGCCACAAATGATGAAGAGGAGAGTTGTCAGATGGAAGAAGGTAAGGCCAGCCCTGGCACAGGCTGTTCTCTGGGTTGTTTTGGCCGTCCTTTCCTGCATCTTCCCCCCTGCCCCTTCCCATATCCTATGAGGACTCCTGGGTACTAGAAAGTTACAGGCTTTAAAAGTATCCTCATGTAGTAAGTGGCAGGAAGCAGCTGTGACTGAGGCCTAATTCCGGTTCCAGCCCTGCCCTGCCAGGCCTTGGCTCCAGAACACAGAGCTGCCTCCTGCAAGAATTCTGCAGGTGAGGCTCCAGACAGGTGCAGAGAGCTCTCCAGCAGCCCAGAGGCTGCATGACT
The DNA here is from genome assembly GCF_006542625.1 of Nomascus leucogenys. Taxonomy (NCBI): domain Eukaryota; kingdom Metazoa; phylum Chordata; class Mammalia; order Primates; family Hylobatidae; genus Nomascus; species Nomascus leucogenys. The sequence continues at coordinate 12,890,234 of NC_044392.1, read as the reverse complement.
GGAAACATCTCTACAGGAGCAGGACAAGCTGGTGAATAGGGCACCAGACAGGAGGGGACCTGGAGAAGCAGCCTCTCACATTTTCCTGGGTCTCAGATGCCAGGGAAGTGAGGCAGAGCATGGGTGAGGTCCTAGGAAGGCATTAGCCTTGCGCTTGGGGTGGAGAAGGACACTAAAGAAGAGGTCCCTTGGGCAGCCAAAGGGCCTGGGCAGGTCCACTCTGAGAGATGGGGGAGGTGAGGCCATGGGCAACCCCGGCATTCTTCTGGCAGCTCACTCTAAAGGCCCAAATTATCTTTCACTTTGGAGCCAAGGAAGGCCCACAGTAATTCAGAGGACTCCTCCCTGTCTCCTCTCTCCCCTTCCCACTCACCCCCACCCACCCTGGGTAGGAGTGCTCACCAATACAAGGCTGGTCCTAGAGCCCTGGGTGTGGCCAGGACGGACACAGATGTCAGCAAGAGTGAGCCTGTGCCTGTGCCTCGTCCTGCAATGCTGGTACCTTGAATCTGCCTGCTGCCAAGGCCAGGCCAGGCGGAGAGCTCCTCAGCTTCCTGGGAAAAGCAAGGCCCTGCTGTCTGCTTCCTGAGTAGCCTGAGTATAGTGAGTTCTCCGACTCTAGCTGGCTTCCTTCCTTTTCTTCTTTCTTTCCTTACTCCCTGGGATGAATTTTAAGAACCTTGAATTAACTGACATTGGTGTTCTTGGAAGGAACATGTGATAACACCCACGACAGGCTCTGACCCACCCCCTTTGGCCTGGCCTTATTTGAACTGCCTGGCTTTTCCCAGTCTGCCCAGTAGGAAGTAGGAACTGGTGTTTGACCCAATTCCAGATCATTTATGGTGATTGAGCACTGAAGGGTAAAAACCAATAGGATCAAGCCCTGCCCCTTAGGAGCTCTTGCCCTGAGGGAGGCTGTGACAGGTGCCCATGGGCAGAGGAAACGATGTGAAAGGAGGATGGCAGAAGGCCAGAGTGAGACAGCAGCCCTTAGGCTCAGTGGGGTTCACCAGGACAGACTCTACTTCCTACAATTCTCCCTTAAAAGTGTCTATCTGTGACCCTAATTCTATTGCCCTCAAGGCAAAGAGAGGGACTCTGAAAACACTGGTGTCTCAGTCCCCAGGGTTCTGAAAACAGTAGGGTACTCCTGGAACCACTGTTATTTACCTGGTCTGTGTGGGCAGTGGGCCTGCTTGAAGCTGGGCCTGGCTTCTGCTGCCTGGCCCTTTCCTCCCCTTTGGGGAGGTGGACTGGACACTGTGGAGCCCAGCTGTCTCATCCAGTCTGGTTCTGAAATGGATTCCCCTTCCCCACTGTCCCACCTACCTGAATTTCTGGACCTGACTTCTGTCTTCTCTCTTGCTTCCTACCTACTTGACACTGCCTGTACTTGGCCTTGCTTGGGAAAGAGCTGTGGAGTTAAACCAAATTGCACTGAGACCCTACAGGCAAGAGAAGCTGTTCCCACTCCCAACTCTTCTCTAAACCTCCAGAAAGAACAATTAGCTTCTCACTGCAGGCAGAGGGCCGTCTGTCATCCTCCTCCTCTAATAAGAGGCTTGGGTATTAGAAGATGAATGGCCTGAGCTCTGCAGTACCCCACCCCTGGGGCTGCTGGTGACAGCTGGCTGTGGGGGAGTGGGCCTGGACAAGTTCACGGATGTCCCTGCAGGCCCAGAGCTGGGAAGTTGAGGTCTCGGGAGGGAACTCAGTGGTGGTCTCCTAAAGAACAGTTGACCTTACTCTGCCACATAAGCGCCCTAAAGAAATGGGCCCAGACCCTTACCTGCTTAGAACAGTCAGTAGAACCTGATCATTCCCAATGATTAGACTCAGTGGCAGGTTGGGGATTCAGCTATAAGTCAGTGGTAAAAGTACAAAGTGGAAACAGGCCAGGACTTCTAAGTTTGGGAGCTGGCACTCTCAAGTTGAGGGGTCTGCTGTCCTAGAACCCAGGCTGAGAAAGAGGGCAGGGACCCCTAAGACCAGAGCCAGAGAGACCTTACAGAGGACAAGAGGGGGCAAGGCAGGCAGCTACAAGGTCAGGGCAGGAGAGTAGAAAGATTGGGAGTGATATGAAGTCTGGCCTGAGAGGCAGAGCTTTCCTCGGCCAGGAGATCCAAGGCCAGGGAAGGGCCCCTGGGGCTGCTGGGGTCTGACTACAGAAGGCTGAGAAAGGATCTGCACCTGGGCACCTGGAAGCAGGTAGCAAGTTTCAGGCATATTGGCTCCCGGAGTTTGGCCAGTAACCCTGGCAATCTCCTGACGTCTTTGCCCCCTGGTTGCCATTGGGTGATTTCGGCTTTGGGTCATTAATGCTTGTTTTGAAGGTTCTTACTCGTTCTTTGCTGCATTCAAGGGGCGGGACTGCTTAGGAGTTACGGAAGGCCAGGGCAAGAGGGCAAGGAGCTGGTGCCAGGAGAGCTTACCACTCTCTCCTTGTAGACGATGTATTTCAACCACTTAAAGTCCTGCCACTTGAAGCCGGCGAGGACAAAGAGAGAATCGCGCTCGTACTGCTCAGGCCGCTGCATGGCGCCCTCGGGGTAGGTGATGCGCAGTGTCGTTTTGCTGCCCACGTCCTTCTCAAAGCCTTTCACTGGTGCTGAATTCAGTCTACAGAGAGCAGGCCCACTCAGAGCCTGGGCCTGTGTTTGGGAAGGCACCATGACCCCAGAATATCCCAGGCACGGAGAATAGGGAGTCCAGGTCACCTGGACCTATTCTCCCCAGGTGCCACCCCTAGTTGTCTGTTCCAAAGCCCTCCAACCCAGAGTTCTTGAGGCTTCCATTGACCTCCAGCCCAACTAGCCAGCCAGACAGTTCTCAATGGACTCGGGACTAAGGGTTGGGGCCAGGACACTCACCCGAGGTGCCATTTTGGGGAGCTCACCTCACCACAATGTCATAGTCGTCAATTCGTGACCCCAGAGACTTGTTGGCAAGAACGCCTCCATTGCCCACGATGATGCAGCGGCGGCAGCGGAGGCTGAGGGGAGAGAGGCGGAGACCTCTGTACAGAGAGCTGCCCACCAGGTCTCTTCCCCTGCTCCTTTGGCCCTTGACCCCACGCCCTTGCCCAGGACCGGGCTGGGATAGAGGAAGAAGACCAATGGGCTTCTGGCAGCATTTCTGAGAGAAGGCCTGAACCATACAATGGGTAGCTGGGCCCTGAGACTCTCCAGCATCTCTATCTAGGCCCTGACACTTCCCCAGGAAAACAGGGCCATGGAAAGGTTGGGTGCCAGGCCTAGGTGGTGAGGAGGGAGCTTTGGTAAGATGACATTCTAGGGTAAAGCTTCCCCAAGGGGTAGTGGTGTTTAGGCAGGCTTCAGGGGAGAGGGAAAAGTGGGCAGAGCTTGGGGCTATACCAGGAAAGCAAGAAAAGGGGAACAGGACAGGAGGCTCTAGGACTCAAGACTCCCAGCAGCCACTAGAGAGCTCACCCATCTTGCTTCTCCCATCCCTGACCCTGGGGCTTCCCGCTCTAGGGTCTGTTGGTTTGGGAGCTGTCACTGCCTTCTGGACTTAAGCCTTGCCCCCTTCACCTGCCCCTGCCACCCAGGCCCTCAGTCCCATTGCTGGGCTAGTCCCAGTCCCAGTGTCTTCAGTTCTTACCCTCAAACCTCTGGTATCTGAGGCCTTGGATGTCTTGCCAAGTGCTGACAGCCCGTGGGGGTGCAAGTCAGGTGGAGTGGTTCCACTTACCTGCTCCACCCACCCTGTGTGTGTACTGTATGTGCATGTGTGGATGTGCTGGAGAAACTGCCCATGTCCAGGGAAGGCCAGGTGGGCCTCAACACCTCTGCCCACCACCAGGCAGCGGCGGGTAGGAGGCTGCGCAGTGTGTGGCTCACCTGTCCAAGGCAGGGGTCAGGCGGTACTCTTTGGTGACTGACAAGATGGCTTTGATCAGATTGTCTGCAGACAGAGGAGAGAGGTTTCTGTTACAGGGTCACTTATGTTCCTATAAAATGTTTACTGATAATCCTACTGGAAGGCACAAGTTCCTAGGAGCTAGAGTGAAAGTGGAAGTGGAGAGAGCTCTGGACACAAGGATGTGTTGGGCCACTGCCCTGACTTTCTTCCTGAGAAAGGAAGTGAAGGCAGGAAACAGACAGGCATATCACTGCCGGGAGCCCGTCGCTAACACTGGCACGCAGCTTCTCTCCCAGGCTTCTGGGAGGCTCATCTGGTTTTCTGAGGCTCTGTAGTCAGGCCCCAGGACATGCATTCCTAGGCCAGGTGCTTCCCTGGAAGCTGGAGCACGCAGTCTCCCTGGAATGGGAGCACCCGCTCAGAGCTAGAGACCACCTTGTACTTATCTCTGTGCTCCCACCCAGCAGATACCAGGAAACAAATGAGGAGACACCTAGCAACTGAAGAGCTCACCACGTGCCTCATTATCTGACTTCCCCTTTCCCTCACTTCCTCCCACTCACATTGCCAAGCCTGAATCCTGCTCTTTGCCAGGCTGTCTTTACCTCCTCACCTCTTTACTCCCTGAGCCTGGCTCTGCCCACCTGCACTCCACTCAGCAAAGACCCCCATTGACTTCTGTGCTCTCAGACCTGTGCCCACTATTTAGACCTCATCTCCTTGACCTCTCTCTGGCTTTGGCAATAAGGACTGCTCTTCCAAACTCTGGTATCATGAGAGCACTATAGTATGATGTATAGTGAATAGCAAGGGTATTGGCTTTGGAGTCAAATACCAGCTGTGCTCTGTGACCTTATATAAATCATTTCCTTTCTTTGAGCTTTAGTTTCCTCATCTCTAAAATGAAAGTAATTCCTATTTTGTGGAGTTGTTAGGAAGATACAAAATAATGTACATAAAGACCTAAAAATAAAGTAAACTGGTATCACCATAATGGAGAGTATCTTAATAACATCAAATAACCACAAAGATGTGCATACACTAAGATCCTACAACTATGCCCCTAGGCGCGGAGTGTTGAAAAAGTCACACACTTGCTCCAGGAGACATGCAAGAGTGTTCGCTGATGAACTGTTTGTAATAGCAAAATGTTGGAGGCAAGCTGAATGTCCACCAAAAAAAAAAAACAGATTAAATGTGGTGTATGAAATCCTATACGGCCGTTAAAAAAAAAATCAATGACCTACAGCTGTATGTACCAATATAGATAAATCTCAAAAACATATTCAAAAAAAATGAAGAATATACATACACATATACACAAATATATGTACATATAATGACACCATTTGTAAAGTCTAAAGACATGTAAGAGCGGTACCGTATTTCTAATAAATATATAAATATGTAGTGAAAATACATAAACAAGCCCGGGTGTGGTGGCTCACACCTGTAATCCCAGCACTTTGGGAGGCGAAGGAGGGAGGATTGCTTGAGCTCAGGAGTTTGAGACCAGCTTGGGCAACATGGTTAAACCCTGTTTCTACAAAAAAATACAAAAATTAGTCAGGAGTGCTAGTGTGTGCTTGTAGTCCCAGCTACTTGGGGAGCTGAGGTGAGAGGATTGCTTGAGCGCTGGAGTTGAGGTTGCAGTGAGTCGAGTGTGTGCTACTGCACTCCAGCCTGGGTGACAAAGCAAGACCCTGTCTCAAACATATATAAACAAGGCATAAGAATGCCAACACTGAAGCCAGGATAATGCAAAATAATGGCTTCCTGGGGAAGGAAGAGAATGGAGTGGGAAGGGCCCCACAGAAGCTTTAATTGTGTCTCATATTTTATTTCTTCAGCTGGGTAGAAGGTACATCAATGCTCATTATTCCTAGTATTTTTTGTATGCTTGAAATATTTCATGTAAAGAAAAGATGTCTCCAAAATTAAAAATAACAAACATACTTTTTTAAAGGAAGCAGAGGTAGCTGAGAGGTCATGTTAAGGACTGAGAAGTATCCCTTGGATTTCTCCGGGACACGGAGCAGTTTCACTGGAATGGTGGGGTGGGATGGGCAGGGATGCAGATATTCTTCAGGAGTAAATGGTGAGAAAGAGGAGGCAGTAGGTGCAGTTAATCCTTCCAGAAGTTGAGTGAGAATGGGGCAGGGAAACAAACCTTTAAGCAATGTTCTACACTAAGTGCCTTCAGAGATACCCTATGGTGGGCTTTAGGAAAGGCCACAGATTCCCTCCTTTTCCCACTTCCGATTTCACCTTTAAGGAAGAACATATTGCTACCAAAATTAGCCAAGGTCAAAGATATGGATTGGGCTTTGTTTTCTAGGAGGAGAACCTCAGCAGAAAGAGCATACATGAGCAGATGCTCTCTGCTTGCTGGCCGATGGGCTCCATATCGAACTTCCCTGGCCTTTGTAGCTATCCCATCTGAGTCTCGAGTGCAGATTCAAGAGAGAAGAGTGGCCTTCTTGGCTGCCTGCACCCAGGGAAAAGGGGTTCTTCATATGGTTTAACCCGACCCATTAGATTTGTCCTTGGAGGTCTGAGGTCAAAGCTGCAGTTCAGCAGTGTTTTTCCTGGCCACTGTCTTCTTTTCAGGGAGAGGTAGTCTGGCTGAGTAGAGGGTTCAAGTATTCTTGGGTCTCCTGGCCAAATGGTATCACCCCTTTAGCAGTTATTTTATATAATTCTGACCACAACTTTACACAGTAGTATTATTCTCTCCATTTAACTGCCGACGGAACTAAAGCACAGACAGGCAACTTGTCCAGGGTCACAGCTAGTAAAGAGGCAGTATGGGGATCTGATCCCTCTCTGCCTGACCCATAAGTCCAGATTATTTTCCACCAAGCCATGAAATAGCACAGAACTTGACAAAGAAGCAGAATTCTTCAACTACTAGGGATGGGAAAGTCTTAAGTTAGGAGGGAGCTGTGTGGGTGAGGTCCCCAAGGCAATAGAAGGGGAGTTTGTGACAGTGTAGGGGAAAGGTTAGCCTTGGACAGGATAAGGAAGGGTTGGAAGGGAGACAAGGTTCAGGTGAAAAATATCAGGATGGGCTGATAGAGGGGCGTGGGGCACTCTTGGGGGACAGTCCGTGTTTTCTCTGGGAATGTCCCTACTATACCTAGTACTCTAGTGTTCCTGTCTACAGCACACCTTTTCTGTGCTCTCACAGCTCCTTATACTTCCCTCACCAGAGCTCTGCACTCGAGTATCTGAATCTCCGCTACACTGGAGCTTTTTGAGGAGAGGAAACAATCTGTCTACTTCACTGTTGTATACTTAGCCCCTGGCAAAGTGGTGGGCTGTGTGTAAATATTCCATTAAAGAAGAAGCCGGGCATGGTGGCCCATGCCTGTAGCCCCAGCACTTTAGGCAGATCACTTGAGTCCAGGAGTTTGAGATTAACCTGGACAACATGGTAAAACCCTGTCTCTACTAAAAATACAAATAAAAAATTAGCCAGGCATGGTGGTGCATGCCTATGGTCCCAGCTACTCAGGAGGCTGAGGTAGGAGGATCTTAAAAGGTGGAGATTGTGTGAGCCGAGATCATGCCACTGCACTTTAGCCTGGGTGACAGAGCAAGGATCTATCTCAAAAAAAAAAAAAAAAAAAAAAAAAAAAAAAAAAAGGAAGGGAAAAAGGTAGAGAAGATTTGTTGAGAGTAGAGGAAGGGTGGATTCTCAGCATGGGGACTTCGGAGGATGCAGCCTTGTCCCGAAGGATAGGGAGACAGTCAGGGGGATGAGATGCTAACGTAGGTCAGGGTTCCCAACATACCTTGACCTTTGATCCCAAAAGGTGGCACAAACTCCCGGATTCTAGCCCACTTGCGAAAGGAATCATCCAGGAACATGGGTGCTGGCTTGGAGAACCTGGAATATAACAGGGCTGTTAAGGAGGATCACAAAAACGCAACAGTCTGGAGTACTGGTGGCACTTCTGTGCGTCGGTCTTGGCTAAGGATCTGCTGGAAGCCTCCTCTGCATTCTGGCATACCCCCCTGCACCCAGCCTGTTCACTGGGTAGCTGTTGAGGGGTTTGACAGATCTTGTTCAATGGAGCCTGAGTCTGAGGGAGTAGGCCTGGTCCGTCTTTATTTGGCCAGCTGTAGGAGTGGAGAGACAAGATTTGCTCAGCAAGGATCAATTTCTCAGAGTTGGAAGCTCTCTGGAAGGTTGTGCAGGCATCCATCAAATAGTCACTGCTGCCCACACTGTTCCTGCAATCTGGGAACACAGAGATGAAACACTGTCCAGTTGAGCAGAAATATATCCAAAAATACAGCCAGTACATGGAGACAGATTTTGGAGAGAATTCTGGGAAGTGGACCACCCTCAGTGAGGAAGAAGGAGAATTCATGGTGGGAGGGCAAAGCAGGTTAAAAGCTACAGGAGACAGAAGTTTGGTAGGGAAGAGAAAGAAAAAGCAGAGTCCTCGGAGGCAGGGCCGAGGGGAGAGGGTTCAGACCAGTAGGAATTTGAGTGCATTTGCTGGTGGAGAGAAGGAAAGAGAGGAGGCTAAGTTCCTGTGGAACTGAGGAGTGACCCAGAGCTTCAGGGGAAGGGTTGATCTGGGCCTGGAGGGGAGATAGGGGGAAAGGCGAGAGAAGGAGGGTGAAGTGATGCTGAGCTGGGCTGAAAGAACAGGCAAGTCTTACTCTTCTTGGAATGGGCAGGGAGGGGACAGTCTTGGGGAGGAGGAGATGAAGTCTGAAGGGAGGCAAAGGGAAATGAGGAAGAGGGAGAAGGTGCAGCAGGAATTGAGCTCTTCAGAGATGACTGGAGAGCACAACTTCACATGGGCGCTAGCACCCTGCTTTGAAGGCCCTTTTCAGGGAAGCTGGCAGCCCCAAAGATGGCCAGTTCCTGATCACTCACTGTGTGCTGAGAATTCTGCCATGGGGCCTCTCAGGACCTTCCTGGCCATAAGTGAATGTGTGGAGGCCTGGGCCTCCGTGGCTCTGTGTTGTTATTTCTAACTCACCCTGAATCAGCCACTGAATAACTGGAGGCTGTAGGGGTGGCCCTCCAAGCCCAGAAGCAACCACAGCATGGATTTCTCATCCCTATCATCACTAACACCATTATAACCAGCAGTCCCAGGAGGAACAGTATCAGTTATCACTCAGAGGTCTGGTATTATTAGAGATTTTGACATGAACTTGAAAGAGGCAAAAAACTTTGAATCCTGCTCCCTCCCCCATCACTCTTGCTAGGAAGATGTCAACACTTGGGAGCAATGAGCTGGGTCCCAGCAACTGAGTCAGTGCACTCCCACTACCACTCCATGTAAAAGAGTAATGCATATTTCTTGTGCCAAGTATATAAAATCTACATAAATTAATATATTTGATGTTTTGCCAGAGGCTCTGAGGATCCTGGTCATGGTCTATGTGTAATATCAAAGCAAACATGGTCCCTGGATAAGCCTGCACCAAGAACCTCTTCTTCTGTGTCAGGACTGAGCTTATAAAATTTCTGGAAAGTTTCTTTCAGAGTCAAGCTTGGACAGGATTTTATCTGCTTTCCAATATGTACTAGATGTCATATGCTAATAAAATATGCCTAAGATCTAGCCAAATGATCTCGACAGTTTTTTTTCCTTTTCCTCTGCTTTCTTTTTATTCAGATGATTGGAAAGTTCGGTAAGTTTTACTTTTAAAAACACCTCATTTTTTGTGCAACCTGTATCGTGTTAATTTTGGAAAAAATACAGACAAGCACACATAAAAGATAAAAATACCCGTAATTGTACGACACAGAGATAATTAACCTTATGGTATACATCCAAACTGATTTTCCTTTTCCTATATTATTTTGTAGATTGCTTTGTAGACTGCCTTTCTCCTGCTATACAGAGACTGTAGTCCCAGCTATCTGGGAGGCTGAGGCGGGAGGATCACGTGAGCTCAGGGGGTTGAGGCTGCAGTGAGGTCAGATCACACCACTGCACTCCAGCCTGGGTGACAGTGTGAGACCTTGCCTCAAAAAAAAAAAAAAAATTATTGATCAAGATTGGGTTCAGGCTGGGCCCAGTGGCTCGTGCCTCCAATCCCAGCACTTTGGGAGGCCAAGGCAGGTGGATCACCTGAGGTCAGGAGTTTGAGACCAGCCTGGCTAACATGGCGAAACTCCGTCTCTACTAAAAATACAAAAATTAGCCAGGCATGGTGGGCACGCTGGTAGTCCCAGCGACTTGGGAGGCTGAGGCAGGAAAGTCACTTGAACCCGGGAGGTAGAGGTTGCAGTGAGCCGAGATCACGCCACTGCACTACAGCCTGGGCGACAGAGCGAGACTCCATCTCAAATTTAAAAAAAGACTAGGTTCAAGTGTTCTTGGCTAGAACTGATAAAAGTTCTCAGTGGCTCTGCACAGAATGCTTGTAGCAGCCACTGAGGATCACCGCCTAGATCCATCCTTTCTTTAGGAGATGCTACAGTACTTCTATAAACTTTCTCTCACTAACTCTTTGGTAGCAGTCCTACAGAAAAGATGAGATAAAATGCTTAATTTTCCCCCTTATTTACCCATTTGCAGAATAATGAGCTGATTCCTTAGCAGCCTCCAAAGATGATTAATGAGGCTTTATGTTTTAATCTTTAGGAATTCAGACATTTTCATGTATTTGATATATGTCAATCTACTGTAATTTTTGTAGCCATTATTCTTATTTATTTATTTATTATTATTTTTTTTTTGAGATGGAGTTTTGTTCTTGTTGCCCAGGCTGGAGTGCAACGGTGCGATCTCAGCTCACTGCAACCTCTGCCTCCTGGGTTCAAGTGATTCTCCTGCCTCAGCCTCCTGAGTAGCTGGGATTACAGGCACCTGCCATCATGCCCGGTTAATTTTGTATTTTAAGTAGAGACGAGGTTTCACTATGTTGGTCAGGCTGATCTTGAACTCCTGACCTCAGGTGATCCGCCCGCCTTGGCCTCCCAAAGTGCTGGGATTACAGGCGTGAGCCACTGAGCCCAGCCAATCATTATTTTTTGATGCTCAGATTATCCCATCTTTGGCCAGTGGAGTCTTTTCAATTTGGCTCCTGAATCTTCTGCACACATCCTAGTAATCTTTGATAATGTCCTGGCTTTCTTGTATGAAAAGATTTTTGAGGCTGATCTTGTACATTTCTTGCCCCGACTTGGAATCAGTCATTTTCCCAAGGAACCCTGGTTCCTTTTAACTGGTAATGGTATTTACAGATCACCATCAGAGTAGCTAGGGAAGCTCATGTTGTTATGGGTTAGTCATTATTTCCAGGCTCGTCAAAACTAGAACATACACATATTTCCTACTTCTACGTATAAGGTTATTTGTCCTGTAGAGTGCCCCATATTCCATATTTTCCCAGTTGCATTCAGATATTGTTGAGCATGTTCATCTGTCCCATATACATCTGTTACCCAGGCTGGAGTGCAGTGGCGTGAACACGGCTCACTGTAACCCCAAACTCCTGGGCTCAAGTGATCCTCCCACCTCAGCCTCCCAAGTAGCTAGGACTACACACATCCACCCCCATACCCAGGTGAGTTCTCATTTTATTTTTATCTTTGGTAGAGATGAGGTCTCACTATGTTGCCCAGGGTGGTCTTGAACTCCTGGGCTTAAGTGATCTTCCTGCCTCAGGCTCCCAAAGTGCTGGGATTATAGGTGTGAGCCACCATGCTCAGCCTCAAACACTTTCCACTTCGTCTCTCTCTTTTATCAGGCCTTTGGCTTTGGATTTTCTTTCTGTAGCTGCTCTTTCTATTCCTTGAATGATTCAGCCAGCTCTCCTCTAACACTTCCTGCTAGTTAGGTGCATCTCTTTGCAAAGGGAACTCATTTTTTCCTCCGGTGTATATATTTTTAAACTTTTCATTATGGAAAATTTCACATATAAAAAGGCAGAAAAAATAGTACTGTCAACCATGCCACCCCCATCACCCACATTCAGCAATTTTCAATCATGGTCAATTTTGTTTCTTTTATACCCCATCCACTTTCTTTGTATACTATTTTGAAAATTCCCAGACATTATGCCATTTCATCCATAAAATATTTCAGCATTATTTTCTAAAAGATAAGCACACCTTAAAACATAAACCATACCTAAACAACCTTTCTTAAAACATTATCACACCTAAAATTTTAACTATAATTTTTTTTGAGATGGGCTCTTGCTCTGTCGCCCAGGCTAGAGTACAGTGGTGTGGTCTTTGTTTACTACAACCTCAAACTCTTGGGCTCAAGCGTTCCTTCCACCTCAGCCTCCTGCGTAGCTGGGACTACAGGCATGTGCCACCACACCTGGCTTATTTTTTATTTTTTGTAGAGATGGAGTCTCACTATATTGCTCAGGGTGGGAATTAATTTTTTGAGGAAAAGAATACATCATTCATTTGTAACTAGTATTTCCAATTCAAAATTAGGATTATAAGATTTGTATTCATCTTCTTTTTCTTTTTTAAAACAGCTTTATGATATATAATTCACACAGCAAAAAATTGTTTACCTACTATATTTGACTTTATATTTGTATCTCTTTTAAGCTGATATCCTTGTTTCCAGTGACATTAACACAATTACCTTTTTTGCTTGATCCTAACATATACATATAGAAAATGTATATAATGGTTTCAGAAAAACAATACTAGTATACTACTAACACTACCATTACTAAAAACAATTTAAGGTTCCTTTGCAGTTCTTTCTGCCTTAGGGTATACCCCACTAGAAGAACAGACAAATTACTTTGCATTTGCCAGTTGAAATAATTCTGCTGAGTTTAATTTATCAATGACATGATACATAGTTAGGTTCATTTGTTTCATTCTGCTTTTGCTTTTAAAGGAGAGCTTTTCCCTCATTTTAATTGATTTTGTTTAATGATTATATAGAGTTTTGCATAGTTACACAATTAAATTCACAAACGAAATATATTCAAAGAAGTCTAGCTTTCATCTCTGTCAGCCTGTTACTTCTAGTCCCATACAGTATTCATTTTTATTAGTTTTATTGTATCCTTTTTGTTTTCTTGATATAATAAATGAAACGTGTGTGTGTGTGTGTGTGTGTGTGTGTGTCTGTGTGTGTGTGTGTGTATTCCTGTTCCCTTCTTTATTCACTAAAAATGTAACACAGTATACATACTGTTTTGTCTACTTTTCTTTTTTTACTAAACAATATATCCTGGTGAGCACTCCATTATAATTACATACTCGATAATACTCCATGATTGATTATGTACCTTATTTTATTCAATCAATCTCCTGGGTTGTTTCCAGTCTTTTGTAAAGCAGGTTCTACTAGTAGTGGTTACAATGAATAACTTAATGCATATGTCTTTTCTATTTGCCAATGTATCTTTGAAATAGATTCCTAAAAGTGGGTTTGCTGGATCAAAGGGAAAGTGTGTATCTTTAATCTTGCTCCATACTACCAAATTCCCCTCCACAGGGATTGTGCCATTTTGCAATACCCACCAGTGATGTATGAAAGTGCCACTCCCCCATAGCCCCCATAACATCACCAAGAGTACATTGTCAAACATTTCGATTTTGTTAGTCTGATAGAAAAAAAATAGTATTTCACTGTCATCTTAATTTGCATTTCTTTTGTTATGAGTGGAATTTAGCATTATTTCATATATGGAAGGGCCATTTGCAGTTCTTTTTCTGTAAACTTTATTCGTATCTCTTGCCTATTTTTTAGGTATTTTTTTCTTTTCTTTTTTTAAAGTTCTTTATATATTTAATATATAAACTCTCTGAGAGACAGTTATAAATATTTCCCCTTGTTTGTTTATTTATTTACTTGGGTTATGGTGTTTTCTTTTATTTCCCCCCTCATTTTTGCAAAATATTTTTATTTTTTCTCAAAGCAGGAGGCAGAAAGCTGCTGCTATGGTCACTCTTGGCCTCCAACACAATAGGTTTTTGTTGTTGTTGTTGTTGTTGTTTTAAGTCAAATTTATCAGTCTTTGCCCTATTGCTTCTGGAGTTTGAGTCATAGGAAAGTTTTTCTCATCCCCAGGTTATAGAGAAATTCATCCATATTTTTTTAGTACTTGTGTGTTTTCATGTTTTACATTTAAATCTCTGGTCTATTCTGGTTGGTGTAAAGACCTGATCCAATTTTATCTAGTTCCATATGACTAACAAAGACCTCTCTTTACCTGTTCTAAGACTATCCTGTGGCTTTTCTTCACCTTTTCTTAGGAGATTTGCATGCTTGTTTTTTTTCCTGGTTTCCCCTCCTTGTATCATTGATTGCAGCTGCATGGATTCAAGGACTGTTCCCTCAACATGTCCTGTGCTGTGCTCTAGCCTCTTCCTCCTTCTCTTGGCCACAGGCATGCTTTCAAGGTGATGGGGAGATCAGGTTTCAAGATGGGAACAAGGACTTGCAACACTCTACATTCTTGTTACCCTAGAACTCCCAGAAAGGACAGTGGTGGATGTGGAATTTCTAACAATCACAGCCAGCACCATAACTTTCCCCAACATCATCCTCACCTCCATTACTACATCACCATCACTTTTATTACCAAGTTTCAACCGATCATCTACCAACTCTGCCATATTCATTCAAGGTTTCAGCATCTGTCTCATATTCTATGCAAACCCAATTCTTGCTCAATTATTTTCAGAGACTTCAATGCCTACTACAACTCTGGCCTCGAAGATGACTTACTTGACTCCAGTGACCCCCTCATCTTCACTCCACGTCAGGCACTCAGTCCCACAGCCACATTCTGAAACTGTTCATCACTTTGAGAATATTAATCTCCAGTACTCTCTGAATGCAATTTCTTCATGTTCTATTTTCTCTTTCTCTCCTTTGCTTTCTTCACTCCAAACCCACTTGATTTCTATACATACTTCTAGTCTATTATCTCTCTTGGCTAGATCCCATCCATCTCCTCAGTCTCACTCTTGCCAGGGTCCTGTACTCCTTGGTTCCACTGTCCTTTTGTCCCACACATTAGGCAAAATCCAACCAGAGATTTATCTAATCTTACACTGTTGTACCTTTTATACTTGAGGGGCTGTGAGAACATACACACATACACACTAAAATGCACTGACGCCACCACAGATTTATGAGGCGCTAGGCCCTCAACTTTGCTCAGCAGCTATTCCAAACATTCCCTACTCTCCATAAACTCTATCCTTTTCCAACTCTCTTTAAGCAGGTATCTTTTCTCTTACCTCACAGAAAAACCAAGACCAACAGATAGGTACTCCCTCAGCTTCTGGCTTCCTTACCCACAAATCTATCAGACCCTTTACCTATTCTTAAATTTGGCCTATTACTCCAACCCTATGATACCAAAGCAGATCTTTCTATCATGCTATGGATTCCATTTCTGTTTCTCTTTATGCACACAATAAGGCTCAGGTCTCTCCCCTGTGAAAACAAACAAATTCGACAAAGCTTCCTGGCCATGTACCCACTTTAGCTACCAGCCTCTCTTTCATCCCTTCATGGCAAAATTTCTAGGAAGAGCAGTGGATATTCTCTCTCCACTTCCTCATCTCCTAGTCACCCGCCAATCTAATGCAATCTAGATTTTACTCCCCTGGGACTACTGTTATATATATCTATATATATATATATATCGATATATATCTATATATAGATATATATCTATATATCGATATATATCGATAGATATATATATAGATATATATATAGATATATATATATACTCCCAGCGCAGCACTATTTGTAGACATGTCCGTCTTCTTGCATTTACACATACATTATCTCTGCCTGAAATGTACACCTCTGCTCTATTTCCCAACCACTTTCCTTCTTTATTTGCCTGGAAAAAATGCATTCTTATTCTTAAAAAAAATTTTAATAGGTACACAATAATTGTACATATTTATGGAGTACAAAGTGATGTTGTGATACATATAATGTATTGTGATCCAATCAGGGTAATTAGCATATCCATCATCTCAAACATTTATCATTTCTTATTTATTTTTAGACAGAGTCTCGCTCTGTTGCCCAGGCTGGAGTGCAGTGGTGTGATCTTGGCTCACTGCAACCTATGCCTCCCAGGTTCAAGCGATTCTCCTGCCTCAGCCTCACAAGTAGCTGGAACTACAGGTGTGCACCACCACGCCCAGCTAATTTTTGTATTTTTAGTAGAGACAGGGTTTCGCCATGTTGGCTAGGCTGGTTTCAAACTCCTGACCTCAGGTGATCTGCCTGCCTCAGCCTCCCAAAGTGTTGGGATGACAGGCATGAGCCACTGCACCCGGCCAACATTTATCATTTCTTTGTGTTGAGAACATTCAATATCTTCCTTCTAGCTATTTGAAACTATATATTATTGTTAACTACAATCACTCTAGAGTGCCATGGAACACTATAATTTATTCCTCCTATCTAGCTGTGATTTTGTATAATTTAACAAGTCTCTCCATATTTCTCCCTCCCCAGCCTCTGGCATCCTCTGTTCTGTTTCATTCTTATTAAGCTGAAAGACTACTTCCTCAGGACAGTCTCCCCTGACTCCCCCAGGGAGGCTTGCACTCTTCCTCCAGTGTTCCCACTGTACTTTGTTCATCCCCTGTGAGGTGGGTTGGCACCTGCAGAGGCCTTGGAAAATGGGCTGGGGCCTATAAACAACAGGAAATGTGGGGGTGGGGCGATGGTAGAGATGGTGTGTGTGTGTGTTAATTATGCAGGTGGCCTAACCTCAGGCTATGCCTGGAACAGAATCCAGGGGCTTCCGTCCAGACCAGTGTGCCAGTTTGGGGGCCTGGCCAGGGTGGAGGTGGCCCTTAAGGTATAGAATGACTAGTCAGACTAGCGGGGGTGTGGGACGCCTGACCTGCTTGCCCTGGCCTAGGGGGTAGCAGGGCAGGGTGGGGCAGGCTCCAAAAGACAGGCCCCAGCCCGCCAGCCCCGCCAGCACCCCGGCACGCGAGGCAACCTCAGGATCAGGTTTCAGCAGGGTGTGTGTGAGTGCGTGAGAAGGACCCGGGGAAGGAGGAGACGGAAGTTGCACTGGAACTTGCCTATCCTTTCTCCTTAGATCCTACAGCCTAGTAGTTTGGGGGTTTTGGGCCCTGGGAGAGTACATGCTGAGTGTGGATCTGACCCCTGTGTCTCTCACAGCATAGGTGGAACCTCAGGAGCCAGGAGGCTGCCCTGCTCGCAGACCTGTAGACTGAAAGAGGACTATGATTAGGCACAAGGGTCAGGCTAACCAGCCAGGAAAGGCAACCTGGGGCCCTCCTAAGAGATCTTCCAGCTCACTTAATGCTCAAAAATGTGGCTAAGGTGCAGCGTATAAGGTGAATGTCCTCAACGCTGGCTCATCAACCTAAACCACGTTCTGAGGCTTGGAATATTAAGCCTGTATCCACAGACTGACAAGAAAGCTGACTGGTCTTATTTAGGAGTGAGGTGAGGGAGGCGTTATGTGTGGGCACCAGCAGATCTAGGGTAGGGTCTTCCTCCTAGTTCCTACCAACCCAACTGAAAGAGGTGCTTCCAGATATGCTTCCAGATACGGGTTTGCTGGATTAGGGTAAGAGATGGCTTCAGCTTGACATCTGTGCCTGGTTGGTTGGGTGGCCAGCCTTTTAGCCACTTCTCCCAATGACTGTGATGAGTGCAAGCAGCCCATGAGACAAAGGGAAGGCAGAGTCCAGCAATGAGTTCTTAGACCAGGGACCACAGCACATCAGTCCGTTATATTCAACCACAGGCCTTGGCTCCCACAAGGTGAGACTGTCATCCAACAGGATGAAGCCAAATCCTACAGATCCACCTTCCTAGAACCTTCTCTGAGTAGTGGTGGGATAGACATAACGTAGGGAGATGGGTGTTCGAGAGTCTACATGGTCTTGCTTGGGATCTAGCTGCTGCAGCCCCACCATAAAGGGCCATGCACAGGAAGAGCCTGGTGTATGTCTAAGCAAGTAATGCGAACACTTTCTAAATGCCCTGTCAAATATATGTCTTGCTGTGTTCCCCTTGCTGACCCCTTGAATGAATCCCATGGGAGATGGGTCCTATGGGAGAGCAGGAGTCGAAGGAGAAAGGATGGTAAGTTATCGTATGTCCTGAGAGAGGCAGCTCAGAGGTAAAGAGACAAACATCAGGTGCCAACCAACAGGTACTATTCCAAGCCTGTTCAAGAAGCTCTTGCTTCCGTATCTTACACGGGACTAGACGGAGCTGGAAAACACAGCCCCATCCAACAACTGCTTGCCTACTCAGTGCTAGGTCCTGTGCCGAGTACCAGCTCGGAACCTAAAAGTAAATTAGCCTCGGTCCTTTCCTCAAGAAGCTAGTGGTAGAGACAGGTAGAGAAATAATCATAAGAAAATATATGTCCACATTCTATATTCTGGAATAGCATCCTATATTTTGGTACAAAGGTCACTGACCAAATTGAGGTTACTGCAAAGACTTCTCAAAGGAGATAACAGCAAAGCTGAGCTAAGCCTTGAAAGACAAGTAAATAAATGTAAGCCTGGTGGAGAATGTTGAGAAGGGTAGTTGTAAGACAAAGGCACAGAAGAGAAGAGAATCATAAGTAACTGTCCCTTCAAGATACTGAGAGAGAATGCTGAGGCTGGAGGAGGGAAGCAGCCCCCATCAAGGGCAGAGGAGCTTCAGCCTGGCACCCTCCCCACCCCGCACCCTTGTAACTCTGCCCTCTAGTTCCACCCAGGCAGGTGGAGCAATGTGTGAGGAAGAATGAGCGGTCAAGTGCATTCTGACTAGGTGTAAACAAAGCAGCTGAGATGCAAATACTGCACAGAAGGAAAAGGCCAGGCAGGGCGTGCATCAGCACTGCAGGGCCGGCCTGGTGCCTGAGGCTGTGTCAGGACCAATTTCAAGCTGGATCATCACTGGTACTTTCAGGCACTCAGTTCATGCTCTTTCTTGTTGGCATGTTGCAGTGGATATCCACATCTTTTCCCCTGTCTTCTACAATAGCATCGCCCTTTTCATTCCATATGCTCTTGGTTTGGCTGATCCCCACCACTGCCACTGGGATGGGCACATGTCTGGGCCGACCAATCAGGAGACCGCTTCCTAAGTGGCTCAAGAATGGGCACCTGGCCAGGCATGGTGTCTCATGCCTGTAATCCCAGCACTTTAGGAGGCTGAGGTGGGAGGACTGTTTGAACCTAGGAGTTTGAGACCAGCCTAGTCAACACAGTGAGACCCTGTCACTATGAAAAAAAAAATTGAAAAATTTAGCCAGTCATGGTAGTGCACGCCTGTAGTCCCAGTTACTTGGGAGGTCGAGGCAGGAGGACCGCTTGAGCCTGGAAGGGTCAAGGCTGCAGTGAGCTACGATCTTGCCACTGTACTCCAGCCTGGGCAACAGAGTGAGAGCCTGTCTCAAAAATAAATAAATAAATAAATAAATAAATAAATAAATAAATAAATAGAATAGGCACTTGACCTAAGTGCTATGCACCATGGTCTTCTCTGAGATTTCATATTTGGACACTGGGGGCTGTGGGACTCTCTTTTTTTCTCTAAGATAGTGAGCTATACAAACCATGCAAGCCTAGAACAGGGTCAGGCAAACTACAGCTTATAGGCCAGCTGCCTGTTTCTATAAATAAAGTTTTATTTTATTGGAATACAGCCACACCTATTCATTTAAACAATGTATGGCTGCTTTTGTCCTACAACAGCAGGCACCTGTGACAGAGACTATATGGCCCACAAAGCCAAAAACATCTACTATCTGGCCTTTTAAGAAAAACAATGTGCCAACTTCGAGCTTAGAACTGCTGGAGACATCTTCTATGGCTGTAGGAAGAAAGACACTGTTTGAGTCCTAGATTCAGGTTGGCCTAAAGATAGTTCAGGTCCTGAACTTCACAGTTATGTAAACTAATACAATTTCCTTTTTGCTTGAATTAGTTTGACATGGGATCTTACCAACTGCAACTGCTACCTAGAAGGTAAAGGTTAAGCTCTTCAGTCTGATTTACAAGGCTCCTGTCTACCTCTCCAGCCTCAGATACCCACTCTTCTCCTCCCTTTCCCTACGCTTTAGCCCCGTACAACTACATATAATTTCCAGAGTCTGCTAGGCTCTTTAACGCCTCTATGCCTCTATACCACTGTTCCCTCTGCCTGGGGTTCTTGTCTCCTTATCATTCACATGCTGAACTTCTGCTCATTCCTCAAGATTGGACTGCAGCATCTCTACCTCTCTGAGGTCTTCCCTGAGCCACACAGGGCTGACCAAACCCTCCTCTGGGTCATCAGTGTTCTTTGTGCACAGTGACCTCTTAGCACATGCTAATGTTATTGCCCAGTTCCCCAGCAGGCTGTGTGGCACCCCTGGCTCACAGCCAAGCACATAGCAGGTGCTCAGCAAATGCCTGTGAGCTGCAAGAGACAGGAGCAGCTTGGGGTGACAGCCTCCACCATGTGGATCTTCCAGGGCTAATCCAGGCCAATTCCTGCTCACCTGTGGCGGTCTGGGGACCGACTCTGTGTGGATCCTCATGGACACTTTGATCTCCCTGTTCCAAAGCACCAGGCTTCCAGTGATGTTTCCAATGTTCACAGATACCCCCACCCCCCATTCTGAAATACTGCCAGCTACTGCCCCCACCCCGCCTGCCTAGGAACTGTGGCCACATCTGTGTCCAGACAGGCTGGAGCCACATGCATGACACGTTTGACAGGCAGGGAGGCCTGTGCTGAAGGAGGAGAGGAGAGGCTGAGCCAGAGGCCCTCAAGGGGGCAGTGCCTGGGCTCCTGCTGACAGGCTCCCACTGACTCTGCTGACAGCCTGTGCCTTGTGTAGAGGAAGGAGGGAGGGAAGTGGGGAACGTAGGGGAGGAAACTGTGAGCTGAGAAGCTGCCATGACAGGCAGGCGCCCCTGCCCCAGGAAAAGCCTGGTTGATGGCCAGATTGTCTGCAGAGGCCACATAACCCAAAGCCCAAAGGCACGGTCCTGTTAGTGATCAGTATCTACCGTCTGTGTCTCTAATATGTGCTAAGCTCCAGCTTATCTCAGGCTCTGTGCTAGTCACTGGGAATATAAAAAGCTCAGAGGCTGGGTGTGGTGGCTCACGCCTGTAATCCCAACACTTTGGGAGGCTGAGGTGGGTGGATCACCTGAGGTCGGGAGTTCAAGACCAGCCTGGCCAACATGGTGAAACCCTGTCTCTACCGAAAATACAAAAATTAGCTGGGCATAGTGGTGGGCGTCTGTAATCCCAGCTACTTGGGAGGCTGAGGCAGGAGAATCACTTGAACCCGGGAGGAGGAGGTTGCAGTGAGCTGAGATAGCGCCATTGCACTCTAGTCTGGGTGACAGAGTGAGACTCTGTCTCAAAGAAAAAAAAAAAAAAAAAGAACTCAGAGTCCCTGCCTTGGTGGATAATAGGTGAGGCAGCCAAACTGAGAGGCAGTTATGAAATATATGATCAACGTCACAATAATAACAACAGTAATAATAGCAATGACAACTGAGTTCTTACTGCATTCCTGGCACTGTCTAAGTGCTCTCTCCATTTTCGTATTTAATCTCACAATGACCTCAGGATGGGCACTATTTATATCCACGTTCGTATTAACCGCATTGCTTCTGGTAATACATGAAAGTCACTGGCCCCTTAGGGAACACACTATCGGGGAATGGAGAGGACAGAACCAACTGCAGGGATTGAGGAGGGAAAGAAGTGAGAAAGTGTTCAAGACAGAGATCAGACAATTTCTAAAGAGACTTGGTAGTGAAGGAGAGGACCCAAGTGGAATGGAGGCTGGAGATGAAGTGGGATGGTGAAGAACTGAGATGTTTGTATTCAGATGGAAAGGAGACAAGCGGAGAGAGGGAGGGGGTAGGTGACAGCAGGCGTGAAGCCTGGGAGGAGAGGAAGGGGATAGATCCAGAGTATGAGGGGAGGAACACAGAAGACAGGATATCTTTTCCCTGGAAAGGGAGGAGGAAGTGAAGATGGCTACTCTGATAGGTGAGCTTAGAGGTATGGAGAACCTGAGAAAATGCTCACCAGATCAACTCTTTTCCCTGGGAAGATTTGAGGTTGTGGTGTGAGGGTGTAGACTGTAGGGACTTATGAATAGGAAAGATTTGGGACAGTCACCATGGTAAGTCACACTGACCTGTTAGCACTTAGCACATGCTAATGTTATTGCCCAGTTCCCCAGCAGACTTTGTGGCACCCCTAGCTCTCAGCCAAGTACACAGCAGGTGCTCCGTAAATGCCTGTGGGCTGCAAGAGACAGGAGCAGCTTGGGGTGACAGCCTCCACCATGTGGATTTTCCAGGGCCAACCAGACCAATTCATGCTCCCCTGGGACAGGGACAAGGATTGCTAAGCTGTCCGCAGAGGCTACAGAGCATGAAGCCACAGTAGTGCCAAGGCTGTGTTTGTGTGTCGCCAAGGCAATGGTGCCAAGCAGCCCAGAAGTAGAAGCAGGAAAAGTCGGATGGATCCAACCACGTTTGGGCCCTGCTGTAGCAGGTTTGATGGAAGGACAGGAGTATGATGGGATTCAAAGCAGTGGTGAGAGTACCAGTGATACGCAGGGTCACAGTGCAGGAGCAGCGGCTCTGGCTTTGATGGTGAGGAAGGCAGGGGCCAAGCTAATACCCAGGGGCCAAGCTAAAACCCTTTGATCAAGCCAAAACCCAGGAGTCATTCTTTTTTCTCTTTTAGTCCCATATTCCCAGATCCTCACAAAGAGCAACACCTATTTTACAAACAAATCTCTCTCTTGACGATTGGATGGCATCCCTTGGAGTCATTTCTTGATTCACCTCTTTTTCTTGGCTGCCTCTCATCCAATTCATCAGCAAGTCTTGTTAATACAATCACTAAACATATTCTAAATTCACCCACTTACCTCTCTCCACTGCTAAGGCCCTAGTCCAAATAATCATTTCTGGACCACTATGATGGTCAATGTGCAGCTTCCGCTCTTGTCTTTCTCTCACAGTCCATTCTCTCGAGGAGGCCAGCATGATAAATCATCAACCATACCATGCCAACCATGCCATGAAGGTTCGAACCTTCCCACTGTCTCCAAATAAAGCCAAACCACAGGTTAAAGGGCCCAATGCTCACATCTCACCTCACCCCAGATCCTCCTCCTTCCTCACCCTGTTACAGCATACTGGCCTTCTGTCCAGTCCTTAAATACAAACCTTTTTCTGAGTCTGGACCTTTCCAGAACAGCTCTGCATCTTCCCAAGGCTGGTTCTATGTTTTCATTCAGATTTCTGTTCAAATGTCACCTCCTCAGGGACATCTTCTCTGACTCTTCTGTCTAAAGTGGGTTTGCTGCCACAGTCATTCTCTAACATGTCATCTTCTCTTGCTTTCTCCGTAAGCAAGTATCACTCTTTGTGCATTGCTTCCTGTCTCCCATGTGCACTTGTTTGTTATTATCTGGAGGGTGTAAGCTCCATGTGAACAGGAGCTGCCCATTCTGTTCACTGTCATGCCCCCCAGTACTTAGAATTGTGCCTAGCATAAAAGGTGCTGAATAAATATTTGGTAAGTGAGATCAGAGATCTGCCTTCCACCAAATCTACAAAACTACTGTGTCTGCTCTTCTCTATTGATAAAACTGAGCAAAATTCTATTCTTCTATCAAAGATCAATATTTCCACATGGGAAACGTCTTCCTATCTCAGAGTAAAGGCTGACATCCTTACAACAGCCTATAAGGCCATCTATGATCTCCCTCACCCCAACTTCTTCTCTGGTCTCATCTCCTACTACTCTCCCTCTGTTCACAGTCCCCCAGCCACACTCCTTGCTGCCTTAGGGCCTTGACTAGAGCTGTTTCCTCTGCCTGGAATGTTCTTCCTCAGACATACATTTGGCCCATTCCTCGCCTCCTTCCAGTCTTTATTCAAATCTCTCATTTCCCATGAGGCCAACCCTCACCATCCTATTTAATAATGCAACTTGCTCCTGTCACCTTGCCATACTTTCTTTCTTCCCATGGCATTTATCTTGTGGTAATTTACTAAATATTTTACTTCTTAGTTGTTTATTGCTTGTGTTTTTCCGGTAGGATGTACACTTCCTAAAGTAAGATTTTGAGATGAGGACATAATCCTGGATTATCTAGGTGAGCCCTAACAGCACTGTGAATCCTTAGAGGAGAGAGGTGGAGTGAGATTTGACCACACACAGACGAAAAGGCAATGTGACCACAGGTCAAGACTGGAGAGATGCGACCACGAGACAAGAGATGCTAGCAGTTGCCAGAGGCAGAAGAGGTGAGAGATGGATATGCCCTAGAGCATCTGGAGGGAGCCCAGCCCTGCTAACACCTTGATTTCAGTCCAGGAATACTGACTTTGAACTTCGTCCACCAGAACTGTAAGGGAATCATCTGTTAGGGCAGCCACAGGAAATTAATACAGATACGTTACTTTCCGAACCCCTAGAAATGGGATTCCTGGAAAGGAAGGTTTCAGCCATTTTTTTCCTCTGCTAAAGAGTGAGACAACATGACAGAGAATGAGCAGATGCTGTCCTGTGAGATGAGACCCTCTACCTTCAGGGGAGGGGCATGAGGGTAGTCATTGCTGACCACTATCTGCTCTGCATCCCATCATTGCTTACAGTCCCAGGCAGGTTTTAAAAAGAAAAGGCTGGAAAATGTGACTGTTTACAGGAGGGTTCAAGTTCCAGATATTGACACATATTTCTAACTGGGGGCTGCTGAATCTGCATCTCAAACTTAGACCTGTATCCTGAGCTCAAGACTTATATATCCAACTGCACCTGGAGTATCTTGCCCAAGATATCCTACTGGCACCCAGGCTCAACATATCAAAAAAGGAGCCCATTATCTTCCCCTAAACCTATTCCATCTCTCTTTTCTTCAGTGAAGAGCATCCAAGTCACAGATTAAGGGGAGACCTATCTGCTTGTTTGCTATCTCTGGGGTTCTGAATATGGCCTCTGTGTGTTTCTCTGCAGGGAAGTGAGAAGGGTGAGCCAACTCTGCTGACCAGGGAAGTCGGAAGACCCTGCACCCACATAGCTAGATGGCATCACAATCATCATCATCGCCCAGCCTGGGCAATGCATGAATGAAGACTGCTCCTGGAATTTCCCATGCAGGTCTCCCTTAGTCCTAGCTGGGGACTCTGTTCCTACAGGAAAATACAATAGCTGCCTTCTTCAGTCCAGGGGCTCAAACATTGTTCCTGACTTTGGAAACCTTGGGTGAGGCTATAGGGGCAGAATCCTCTCTCTCTGAACACCTGATCAAATGGGATGGGTCAAGCTAGTGATAGAAACCTGTCACAGACTATTGTCAAGATGCATAGGGAGAACTGTCCCACAATAAGAATTCCAGCACCCATACAAATGCAGAGGCTGGTATTCCTACTATATCTGCCATTTTTCACCTCTGCATGCCTCCTGGGCGAGCTGAGAGGTGACAGTTTTATCACCATGCCTTGTCTTTAACATCACATGCCTAGTACCTAGAACAGCACCTAGCATATTATAGGTAATGAATGAATGAATGAATAGCTACAACAATGGGCCCTGCCCACTGGATAGGGGCCTGTCACAACCATAACTACTGGGCTGCATCATTCCTCTTTCACATTCGTCCATCCACATGCAACGAGCACCCCATGGCCATCCAGCCAACCACCAGGAAAGAGGACCAGAGACTTGCTGTAGGTCATTCTAGACACATGACACCTTTCCAGACCATGGTACTGCCAATACCTGGTAAAGTTACAGAGATAAGCAAGTCCCAGCCTATCTTGTCCCTTCATTGGAAGATCTTCAGCAGCTCCACATTACTGACTCAGGCCCAAATCTCTAGCCTTTCCTGCCATAGTACCTTACGACGGCCTCTGTGGTCTGAATCTTTTATACCTGACAGCTAAGAGCCTCAATCCTGATGCTTGACTGGCTCTCTCCCCTCAGGGTCTGCTCTATGACTTAAGCTGCTTTTCTTCCGGTCTTGATGTTCTAGGGCCACAAATCAATTATGATCCCTGTGCTTGGCAAGTCTACTACTCCCTTCCTTGACAGATCTCTCTCTGCTCAACTACAGGCTCAGTCAAAAATAAAGTGAAGAGAAATTTTAAGCTGGGCGCAGTGGCTCATGCCTGTAATCTCGGCACTTTGGGAGGCCGAGGCGGGCGGACTGCACGAGCCCAGGAGTTTGAGACCGGCCTGAGCAAGATGGCGAAACCCTGTCTCTACAAAAAATTTAAAAAATTATCCTGCCATGGTGGCAAGGCAATCCCAACTACTTGGGAAGCTGAGTGGGGAGGATCACTTGAGCATGGAATGTCGAGGCTGCAGTGAACCAAGATCACGCTACTGTACTCCAGCCTAGATGACAGAGTGAGACCCTGTCTCAATAATAATAATAATAATAATAATAAGAGAAATTCTAAAGCAATTATCATCAGGTGCAGTATTTTTTGTGTATTCTTTTATCAAAAAGCAGGAAACAGGAGAGATGAATTTTCTTCATGTATTAGTCTGTTCTCACGCTGCTATAAAAAAATACCCAAGACTGGGTCATTTATAAAGGAAAGAGGTTTAATCGACTCACAGTTCTGCATGGCTGGGGAGGCCTCAGGAAACAATCATGGCGGAAGGTGAAACAAGAGCAGGCACCTTCTTCACAAGGTGGCAGGAGAGAGAGTGAGTACAAGCAAGGGAAATGCCAGATGCTTATAAAACCATTCACTAACACGAGAACAGCATGGGGGAAACCCCCCATGATCCAATCACTTCCCACCAGGTTCCTCCCATGACACGTGGGGTTTATGGGGATTACAATTCAAGATGAAATTTGGGTGTGGACAAAGCCAAGTGATATCACTTCCAAACACAGAAAGTGGTAAACTCCAAGGCAGACCTGCCTTGGCCTCCCCTCCTCCAGTGATCTTAATTTCTTTCCTATCTCAGCTATTTACTCCTAAATTATATGTTAAACTGGGTCACTACTAATAACTAAAGCCCTCTCTAATATCGGTCTCAAGCTCTCACTCCCTGACTGCCTCCATGAATCTATGTATCTATAGCTCACCTGCTCTTGTAGCTAAACTCCAACAATCCTCAACACACTGAAATCATCAAGCCATTGGTTTGGCCATCTTTTCACTGTCCTTTACTTCCTTATATTCTTACTGCAATTCTCATCCAGCTTAAATTCCAAATCAATCATTATAATCACTTCTTTGCATTCACCCTCAGCTTCTCTGTTCCTCTCTCATTTGGGGGAAACACAGCTTTAATTAAATCGAAATTCCTACCTACTCTGGGGAGGTACCTACACAGCTGAATATGGCTGGCTGGAGAAAAACCATGCTGGTTGCTGGCTGGTCTCACTCAAAATTCCAGTGAGGCCCTTATGCTTCCTGGCAATCATATATATTATCAGCTCAGTCATTCTTCCATTCTCCTGGATGACTACTCATACTTTCTCTTTTCTCTCTACACTTCCAACACCTCCCTCATTCTTGTTCCCATAGATAACCTTGTTTACCATGGTACTGAAATATGTGAAACAAACAGAATAGAATGTTTACAAGCTGCATATCACTACTTGCCTGCATTTGTGCCTATACTCTCTACTTTATGTTTGAACTGCCCATATTTGTAACTAAGGCCAACTTTTGTGCCCTAGACCTTATCTTTTTCATTTACTAAAGGACACTGCTCCAGGAAGTCTTCACTCTTACATCATCTCATTTCTGGATTACCCGCATAGGCAGACAAATGTGTTGTTTATCCATATTAAACCCCTTCTCTCTTCTTTTTTAAGGTTTTAAAATTTGCACTCTTCTAACTTTACATTATGAAAAACATTCATACGGAAAAGTTAGAAGAACAGTACAACTGTCACCCATATAGTGACCACCTATTCATTTTATCTCCATCTCTTTACAGAAACACTCCTTCAAAGAGTTATCTACATTTGCCTATCTACAATCTCTCTCCTCCCATTTCTCTTGAATCCATACCAATGATCCTTTAAGGTCACATATTACTTTCATGCTGCTAAATCCAATGGTCAATTCTTTACTTAACCTATCAACAGAGTAACTATACATTGTGATTTGCCTGGGACAATGTTGGTTTATGTGTCTTATCCTGGAGTAATTAATCTTGTCCATTTTCACTCTCAAGTGTTCTAGTGGCTGGGCACGGTGGTTCAAACTTGTAATCCCAGCACTTTGGGAGGCCGAGGCGGGCGGATCACGAGTTCAGGAGATCGAGACCATCCTGGCTAATACGGTGAAACCCCGTCTCTACTAAAAATACAAAAAAAAAATTAGCCGGGCATGTTGGCGGGCGCCTGTAGTCCCAGCTACTCGGGAGGCTGAGGCAGGAGAATGGTGTGAACCCGGGAGGCGGAGCTGGCAGTGAGCCGAGATCACGCCACTGCACTCCAGCCTGGGGGACAGAGCGAGACTCCATCTCAAAAAAAAAAAAAAAAAAAGTCCTAGTTTGTATAGTAACTTATGCAATCATCCTGCCTACCAGCAACATATTACACAGTTAATTACTCCTTTTGTAATACTTTCTTTGGTTTCCAGAATATCACATTTTCCTAGATTTCCTAATGTTGCACTGGGCACTCCTTTTTCTCATTCCTTCCTGCAGTTCCTCCCTCAATGTCCCACACCACTAAGTGTGGGCCATTCTCTGGGCTCAGTCCTGGCTTCTCTCCTCCATCCATATTCGCTTATTTGGTGATCTCATCCATTTTCATAGTCTGGACCTCTTCCCTGAACCCCACACACTGCTATATTCCCCTGCCTTCTTTTTGTATTTTTATTTATTTATTTATTTATTTATTTTGAGACGGAATGTCACTCTGTCAACCAGGCTGGAGTGCAGTGGTGTGATCTTGGCTCACGTTGCATGCAACCTCTGCCTCCCGGGTTCAAGAGATTCTTCTGCCTCAGCCTCCTGAGTAGCTGGGATTACAAGCACGCACCACCACACCCAGCTAATTTTTGTATTTTTAGTGGAGATGGAGTTCTGCCATGTTGGCCAGGATGGTCTCAAACTCCTGACCTCAGGTGATCTGCCCGCCTTAGCCTCCCAAAGTGCTGGGATTACAGGCATGAACCACCACACCTGGCCCTTCCCCTGCCTCCTTGATAGCTACACTTTGACGTCTAAGAGGCATCTCAAACTCTGCGTGTTTAAACTTGAGTTCACAATGCTCCTAAAACCTGCTCTTCTTGCAGTCATTTCTCCACCTTGGTAAATGGCATCTTCATTCTTCCAGTTTCTCAGGCTACACACTTTTAGTTGGCCTAAATTACTCTTTCTCTCATACTCACACCTGTGCTGGCAGCAAACCTGTCAGCTCTCCCTTCAGAATATACCCTGACCTTGACACTTTCTTACCACCTCCATTGCTTCCACCGTGGTCCAGGTCACAATCATCTCTCCTGTAGGTCACAATAGCCTCCCAATTGGACTGCCTTGCAACAGTCTATTCTCATCAAGGCAGCTAGAAGGATCCTTTAAAACTGAAGTCACTCCTCTGCTCCAAATCCTCCATTCCTAGAGTGACCTCCAACACTCCCATGATTCACATTTCTCTTTCTTACTTCATCTCTCATATTTCCCACTTCTTTAACACAGGCTTCTTTCCTGCATTTGGATCCCACCTCAGAGCTTTTGCACTGGCTGTTTCCTCTGCCTGGAAGCCATATCCTCAAGATATCAGCATGGCCTTCCCTGATTTCCTTTAGGTTTTTACTTAAATGTCACCTTCCCATGAAGGTCTTTCCCAATCTCAAATGGCAGCCCCTCTCTAACTTCCATTCCTGCTTTATTTTTCTCTAGTATTTCCCACCATCAAAAATACTGTACACCTTATTTCTATATCATTTCTTTGCCTGCTTCCCACTAGAATATGAGCCCCATGAAGGCAAGAGTGTTGGTCAGTTTTGCTCACTGCTTTACCTCCAGTACAAGAGCAGTGTACTCACTAAATATTTGTTGAATGACTGTAAAAAGGGGCTAATAATAGCTACTACCTCGTGGATTATTGTGAAGATGTAGTGAGATAAGGCATGTGAAGTTCTTGGCACACCATGTTGCTCAATGACTGTCAGTTTCCTTTACCTCCCTCTCTCCCCTCCCAGTTTTGGTATCTGCCATGCCCTCCCTCTCCCTCAGGGAGTGCCTGGTCAGAGGCAGGGTGAAGAGCAGCAGGTGCCTCACCAGCAGCCCTGACATGACTCTCTCTGCCCTGAGACAGTCCTCTTCCCTCACACCCCGTCTCACTCACACCCTTCCCCAACACTCCCCCTCTCACCTCTCCCCAACATACCCTCTCCTCCTTCCCCCCCACATCCTCTCCCCCCTTCCCCCCCACACCCCTCCTCCATCTCCTCCTGCTCCCGGCCCCCCACACCCCTCCCAATACACCCCCTCCTCCCCCTCACACCTTCCCCCCTCCCCCACAGACCCCCTCCTCCCCTCACCCCCTCCTCTCCCTCACTCCCAGCCTCTTGCTCAGACCCCATCCTCTTTCTCACATCTCAATCATCTCCCACACACACCCCCTCCCCCGACACACCATTCCCCCTCCCCCACATACCCCCTCCTCCCTCCCACAAACCCCTTCCTACCCTCACACACACCCTCCTCTCCCTCCCACCCCTTCCTCTCCCACACCCCTCCTCTCCCTCACACCCCATTCTCTCCCTCACACCCCAGCCTCTCCCATATACCCCAGCCTCTCCCTCACACCCCATCTTCTCCCTCATATCCCATCTTCTCCCTCACACCCCATCCTCTCCCTCATACCTCATCCTCTCCCTCACACCCCAGCCTCTCCCTCATACCTCATCCTCTCCTCACACCCCAGACTCTCCCTCACACCCCATCCTCTCCCTCACACCCCATCCTCTCCCTCACACCCCAGCCTCTCCCTCACACCCCATCCTTCCCTCACACCGCATCCTCTCCCTCACATCCCATCCTCTCCCTCACACCCCATCCTCTCCCTCACACCCATCCTCTCCCTCACATCCCATCCTCTCCCTCACATCCCATCCTCTCCCTCACACTCCATTAACACAGGTCCAACAGCCCTCACGCATGGACTCATGTCTCAGTCTCAAAGGTTCATGTGGCACACTGCCTGTCTGTATTCCTAGCCTCCTTCTCCTGAGTTCTCTACCAGGGTTCTTCTGGTCCCCTCGTTGTTACAGTGCACAGCCTGCCAAGTACTTTGGCCACCTCATTCCAAAGAGGCTGGAGTGCTCCATCCACTGGAGCCTGCTGTTGTCCCACATGTAGGAGAGTCCTGGGAACTATTATCTGTGGCCAGCTGCTCATTCGGGCCATGGCTGCTCCCTTCTGGAATGGCCTGAGTCCTGTCATTGCCCCAAGCCCCAGCACCTTTCTCCTAGCTTCAGGAACAGAGGCTGACTCCTACACATGAATCCTAGGAGGTACAATCAATCTGGGCCAAGCTTTCTGGCACAGGGGTTACTTCTCAGAATCCTTACCTTGGCACTGGGAGGACTAAGCCTGTTGGGCAAAACCTACACAAGCAGACAGGTGGCCGCCACAGACTCCTGGCCCACTTGGCCTGCTCCGTGCTCAACAGTTTTGGGGTTCCCTAGTACCAGCCTCTTCTC
This sequence comes from Nomascus leucogenys, assembly GCF_006542625.1. Lineage (NCBI taxonomy): Eukaryota > Metazoa > Chordata > Mammalia > Primates > Hylobatidae > Nomascus > Nomascus leucogenys. Next base: position 12,858,688 of record NC_044392.1, on the reverse strand, counting down.
CTTTCCACAGTGGCCCTTGCAAACATTCCACTTTGCCTCTCTGCAGACACCCACTTCACTCCATGGCCACGACCCCCTAGCTTCAAGCCTATCCTCTTCCCATCACAGGCTCTCCCAGGAACAGTTCACATGCACAAACCACAGGTCCTGGCCTGAGATTCAGCCTCATGTCAACCAGCTCCCACCCCCACCCTCCGGAGACACAGCTCTCCATGAGCTTCTCCATCTCCAGTTCCAACCCCTGAGGTCTCACTCCTGCCTTGCCTCCCTTGGGTTTCAGGCCTTTTATGCACAACATGTGTCCTGACACCAGACCAGTCCAGTGAAGGTGGCCTGTTCTCAGCCTGACTCCAGCCCCTTCTGGGAAGCCTTTGCTCTGCCCTGTCCCAGGTTCCCTTCACCAGACCTGGGCTTCCCTGCTCCCAGCATGGCCTGTGATTGCGATGGCCTGGCGGCCTAAGCAGACCTCCTGTTGGATCAAAATTCAACAGGGCTCATGGGATTTCTACTTATGTCACTTACAGGGCTTACATACTGGCAGGGTTTCAATAAATGTTTATGAAATAATTATCACCACCTCGCTCTTACTGTTCTTCATTATACAATATCATTTTAGCCTCACAAAATTCATTTGAAGTAAGTAGGTAGGCATTCCCCCTAATTTACAGATGAAGACACTGAGGTTTAGAGTTTGAGTGACTTGTCCAAAGAGAGAAGGTGCTGAGCCATGTTTGAGCCTCTGACTTCTGACTCTGGGGTAAATGCTCCTTCTAGACTTTGTGGCTCTTCTTTAGGGCATGAGTCCTTGCCTGGAGCTCTCAGATACCACATGCGGACCATGACAAGGTCTAGGAAAGCATGAGGCAACTGCCCTTCCAGGTGGATTTGGCTAAAGGGAGGGCGGTCTGAGAGACAGAAGCTGGTAAACAGCCCTGCTAACTGCCTGCAGCGTAGGGGGCAAGTTTCTGCATTAGGCTTATCTCAGTCGCTGTTTTTATGTGCACTGCTTAGACAAGAACAGAATGGCTTAATCCTCAAATCTATGGAAGACAAAGAGAAAGGAAAGGAACAGTTTATATTGGAGAACAAAGAGGATCCAAAATACTCCAGAATGACAGCTACCTTGCCAGGCTTGGTTTGGACCCACACATTCCATCATACGTGCTGAGCAGGAAGGGAGGGAGCTTGGCAAAAGCATGTGAAGAATAGGCTTATGGTCAGTGGGACATGACCATTGAAGAAAATACCATCTTTTGGGTGTGAGGCATTATGAGGAGCATCAAAAATGGGGAGATGCTTCTCCTTCTATGCTCCCTGTTAAGCCACCTGGAGCAAGCATGAGCTCTATTTTGGGTGTCCCCTAAAGGGAACAGTTATAAGATGGAACTGACCAGAGAAGAAAACCACTGTGATAGGGAGGGGCCCTTTATGATACCCTATAAGGGCAGAGATGTCTGGTAAGAGACATCACCAGCTTCAAATCTCTGAACAACTGATGGAGAAAAGGGATTAGACTTGTCCTGTGTGGCTCTGGCAGGCAGAAGTAAGACCACACGGGGAAGCTGCAGAAAGGCAGATTTTGGCTTTTCATAGTTAAACCTCTCCAATTACTGATGAGTATCTTGAAATGAATGGGCTGTTTCTGCAGGTTAAGGACTTCCAGCTATTGGAAATGGGGAATGGACTAGGTAATCTCCATGATTCCAAGATATAGGGTTCTAGAACCACCAAGTCCAGGAAAGTGGCAAGAACCATCTTCTCCCTGGACTCACCCTGGGCTGAAGATAGGCCCAAAGAGGCAGCAGGTCCAGCCTCCAGTCTAATGTCATGGCCAAGGCTGTGGGTTCAGCTGCTCAGTGCTAGCATCTAGGGACTTTCTTCATTGGGCTGTCTACAGTTTGGATTAGTTGTTTTCTCTCTTTAAAAGAAAAGCTCTGGAAAGGGGCCAGGGGTTGTGGGAGACTATTTCCATCTCGGGTGTCTCTTCCAAAGCTCTGGTGTTTTGCCAGGATTTAAGCATGGTATACACAACACAGTTAAAAATAACCCCTTGATTGAACAGAAGGCGTGGGAGAAAGGGGCTAGCCAGGCAACTTTGCTTGAGGGTGGGGGAGGTAGGCAAGGAGAGGAAACTTGTACCCAGAGCCCTGGGAAGGGTTTTATCCCAGAAGAGATATGTAGACTCAAGGGGGTAAGGGTCAGGAAGATACTGTCACTAACTGCTCCTTTCCAGGAAGAACTGCCCAGTAGGTGCCCTGCTTTGGGTATGCCCAGGGTTTAAACAAACTGCTAGTTTTGAAGGGTTCTCCCAGGAATGACTCTGCCATTTTTCAGTCCTGAGTGCCAGCCTATGGGACTAAAGTTAGGGAAAAAAGACAAGAAGCAGAAAGCCAAGAAAGGTTAAACTGTGTCAAAAGCCACAGACAGGTCAAAGGCACAGAGGCCAGAGAAAGTTCTACTAGATTTAGCTATTGAGAAGTTCTTGTGATTTGTGTGTGAAGGCTTCCAGACTTTTCCTTCCATAAACAGACATTTAACATAAATGGAATTATCTTATATATAGTGTCCCATAACTTGCTTTTTAACAAATTTAACAATAAACTGTGGGAGTATGCCAGTAAATACAATCTGACATCATTTTTCATGACCACATACTATTTCATCATAGGGACATACTACATGAATCATGTTTGGCTCAGAGGCACTTAGGCTGTTTCCAGTTTTTTGCTATTATCATAAACATGTTGCAACAGCATATTACAATAATGCATACACAGATATGATTACTTCTGTATGTACAATATTTAGAAGTGGAATTGTTGGATGAAGTGGAATCCACATTTTATACTTTATTATACAAGTACGTCACCTATATAGCCTCCCATAATTTTGGAGAGAAATTCTATTCTCTTCTGATTTCCTCTAATCTTTCCAGCCATTTTTTCCTATTCTCCTTCATCCTATTCAACCCTTATATATTGGTATTTCCCAGAGTTAGGTCATTCTGTTTTCTTCTTCCTTAAAAAATTACCAACTCAAATGCCTACAAGAGCCAAGAAGGTACAGTAAATATGTCAACTGGGCCAGATATAAGACAAGAAGGGGCAGGGTTAGAGCAAGCTAGAATTACACACTGTCTAAAAGCATTCACATTATTTTAAAACACTGTGCCATAAAGCATGTCTACAGATAGATTTGTCTTATAAGCTGCCAATTTGGGACACAGTTAACACACCTTCCCCACACAACTTCACCACTGCCAAAACTTCATCTCTGTGCTGATAACTCCCACTTTAACTCTGACCTCTCCCTGGGAACCCCGGACCCACATATACAAATGACTATCTACATCTTTCCTTAAGTGTCCCAGAGGCATCTCAAACTCATTATGCACACAACCAAATTCATGATCTCTGCCCTTTCCTCCTCCCAAAAGTCAGAAATCAAATATAAGAAATGAATGATCTGCTTCTTGGGTTCTCTACCTCAACCAATGGCACCTCCAATTTTCCTACTGATATGGTTTGGCTGTGTCCCCACCCAAATCTCATCCGGAATTGTAACTCCCACAATTCCTATGTGGGAGGAACCTGATGGGAGGTGACTGAATTATGGGGGCAGGTCTTTCCTGCGCTATTCTCATCATAGTGAATGAATCTCATGAGATCTGATGGCTTTATTTATTTTGAGACGGCGTCTCGCTCTGTCACCCAGGCTGGAGTGCAGTGGCGTGATCTTGGCTCATTGCAACCTCTGCCTCCCGGGTTCAAGCGATTCTCCTGCGTAAGCCTCCCGAGTAGCCGGGATTACAGGCACGCGCCACTATGCCCGGCTAATTTTTGTATTTTTAGTAGAGACAGGGTTTCACCATGTTGGCCAGGTTGGTCTCGAACTCCTGACCTCAGGTGATTCAACCACCTCAGCCTCCCAAAGTACTGGGATTACAGGCATGAGTCACTGCACCCAGCCTGATGGTTTTAAAAATGGGAGTTTCCCTGCCATGTGAGGGAATGCTGCCATGTGAGACATGCCTCTCACCTTCCACCATGATTGTGAGGCCTTCCCAACCACGTGGAACCGTAAGTCCATTAAACCTCTTTCTTTTGTAAATTGCCCAATCTCAGGTATGTCTTTACGAGCAGCATGAAAACAGACTAATACACCCACCTTTGAAGCCAAAAACCTGGGAGTTATTCCAGATTCTTCCCTTTCCCCAGCCTTCCATACTCAGTTAATCATCAAGTCAATTCCATAGGCACAATAAGCACTTGCTGAGCACCTAATCAGTGCCAGGTATTGTCAGGGGCTAGGGCTGGCCACAAAGAGAAATATTATGCACTCCGTGCTCTGGAGGGGCAGACAGACAACACTGTCATCAAGACATGCGGTGGTGATGGAGAAGTACCTTACAAGATGTTCTGGGACGAGAGAAGGGACACTTTGATTCTATTTCCTCAGTGTTTTTCAAATAGTCTTTATTCTCCATCCCCATGGGACTGCCTTAACCAGTCATCGCAACAGCCTCCTAACTGGGCTTCATACTTCCAAGTTCCCTCCTCCAATTTATCTTCCACATTGGATGAGGGCAATCTTTTGGAATAGCAAATCTGATTAGGTCATCCTTGTCTCTTGCCTAAAACATGTCAATTATTTCCTTTTTTTTTCTTTTTTTTTCTCTTTTTTTGAGACAGAGTCTGCTCTGTCACCCAGGCTGGAGTGCAGTGGTGTGATCTCGGCTCAATGCAACCTCCGCTTCCCAGGTTCAAGCAATTCTCTGCCTCAGCCTCCCAAGTAGCTGGGATTACAGGTGCCCGCCACCATACCCGGCTAATTTTTGTATTTTTAGTAGAGACGGGGTTTCACCATCTTGGCCAGGCTGGTCTTGAACTCCTGACCTCATGATCCACCCGCCACGGCCTCCCAAAGTGCTGGGATTACAAGCATGAGCCACCGCGCCTGGCCTAATTTCCTATATCTTTAAGGATATAATCTAGAGTCCTTTTGGAGTGACTTGTGAGGTCTCCCATGATCTTGCTCTAGATTACTTCTAGCCTATCTTCCAGCATCTAGGATGTTATGTGCCAAACATAGCAAACCACGTGCAGTAATCCGAATGTCCTTATGTGCCTCATGTTCTCAGTTTATGCATTCCCTCTGTCTAGAATACCTACCCTGTCATTTTTCAACTGCCTAATTCCTTAATATTTTTTTTTTTTTTTTAACTTGAGACAGGGTCTCACTCTGTCACCCAGGCTGGAGTGCAGTGGTACAATCATGGCTCACTGCAGCCTCAACTTCTTGGGCTTAGGGGATCCTCCCACCTCAGCCTCTCCAGTAGCTGGGACTATGGGTGCACACCACCACACGTGGCTTTTTTTTTTTTCTTGCATTTTTAGTAGAGATGGGGTTTCGCCATGTTGCCCAGGCTGGCCTCAAACTACTGGGCTCAAGTGATCGGCCTGCCTCAGCCTTATAGTGCAGGGATTACAGGTGTGAGCTACCGCACCTTGAAAAAAATCACCTCCTTCAAAAATCCTTCTCTGACCACTTTCCCCCAAAAGATGGCTTCTCCCAGGTATTCTCTGTTACAGATCCTCCCTGTCCTGCAGGCCTACAGTAGGGGAGAAAAAGAAACTTCCAAAGCATTTTCCCAGGCTGCTGAATGGGGCCATGACATGTCCTTACCTGGGTGTCTTTGAGAACAGGCAGTGCTGAAAACATATGGGAGTGTGGGGCAGACAGTGATGATTCCAGAGGAGGTCAGGAGCCCTGGGAAAGGCCCGGCTGCTTGGCTCTGGTTGCCTGTGGCCTTGAGGGGCCATGACTACTTCAGGTCCACAGACCACATATCTTAAGGAGATACTGACATAATGTATCCCACCCACTGACACTTATGGCACCGACCCATGCCAAAAACAACACTAAAACAAAAAAGAAAGACTACTTTTCAACTTCATGATGGTGAGTCAGCAATCACCAGCAAACCAATGAAAAGGTCTTCTTTGGCCCTTTAATTCTAGAAGCAGATGATCAGAATGAAGGTCAAGAAGTCCTGTAAACAATGGCAGGAGTAAGCCCAGTGATCTACCTTAGGAAAAAAGCCTCTGCTGACACCTCACTTTGATTAGGTGTCTCCTTTCTGTGTATTCGTGGCACCCTAGACTTTCATTTACCATCATGTCAGCACTCTATAATTTTGCTTTCATGTCTGACTCACTCTAGACAAGTTCTGGGGTAAGGATTATGTATTACTTTTCATCCTTAGTACCCAGCACGGTGCCAAATATATGGAAATACTTATAAAATAAATAATGGAGGAAGGGGAGGGAAGGAAGTTTAAGTAAACAGGTTTCAAGTTGAGAAGTTTGGTGACTAAAAGGTATAGATACTACAAACTCATGTGATGTAATGAAAAAATTTATTTCACTATGTCAGAGACAGAGAGAAAGCTGCATAAAGACTTATTTATAAGAATGTTGTGACTGGGCGTGGTGGCTCACGCCTGTAATCCCAGCACTTTGAGAGGCCGAGGCGGGAGGATCACGAGGTCAGGAGATCGAGACCATCCTGGCTAACATGGTGAAACCCCGTCTCTACTAAAAATACAAAAAAAAAAAATAGCCGGGCGTGGTGGTGGGTGCCTGTAGTCCCAGCTACTCAGGAGGCTGAGGCAGGAGAATGGTGTGAACCCGGGAGGCGGAGCTTGCAGTGAGCCGAGATCGCGCCACCACTGCACTCCAGCCTGGGTGACAGAGCAAGACTCCGTCTCAAAAAAAAAAAAAAAATGTTGTACATAGATATTCTGTTTACAATAGGAAGAAATTGGAAAAACAAATCCCTTAAAGGACCTCCGTGCTTCACAGGGATGTTCTGCAGGAACTTCAAGCTGAGAGTTCTCCCCAAATGAACTCAACAGCTGCCCCATAAGCGTGCTCTTCTCCCTGTGTTCCCTATGTTAGGAAATGGTGCCACTATCTTGCCAGCTGCCTGAAACAGAAACTAGGAATCCATTTTTACTCATCCCTCCACCAGCCACCTAATGTTGTCATTTATCCTCCCCTAATATCACATGAACTTGTCCTTATCACCTCTTCCCAAGCATTACCTTCCTCAGTCCCACCTCCTGTAACCCTTTCTCCCCATTTCAGGCAATGACCTTTCTAAAGCACAAATCTGATGCTGTCCTTCCCTCCTTGCTTTGAAACCTTGGCTGACCTCATCATAAAGTTCAAACTTCTCAGCATGACATTCAAGGCCTCTTACCAAGGACTTGTACTCCAACAGCCAAATTACTTCCAAGGGTGTCTCCTTCCCTCCACATGATTCCTGCCCTTCCCTGGATTCTCTACCTGGCCAGTTTCTAACTGTCCTCCAATAGGCAGCACAGGTGTCACCACCTCTAGGAAGCCTCTCCTGCCTGCAGTTTGGTCAGGGGCCCTTATCAGAGCACACACAGCTCCTTGTGCTTGCTCTGTTGCTACAGTAACCACACTGCCCACTCAGTTTCTTTCTTTGTTTTTTCCCTGAGACAGAGTTTTGCTCTTGTTGCCCAGGCTGGAGTGCAGTGGTGCCAGCTCAGCTCACTGCAACCTCCATCTCTCAGGTTAAAATGATTCTCCGCCTCAGCCTCCCAAGTAGCTGGGATTACAGGCGTGCGCCACCATGCCCAGCTAATTTTTGTATTTTTAGTAGAGACGGGATTTTATCATGTTGGCTAGGCTGGTCTCGAACTCCTGACCTCAGGTGATCTGCCTGCCTCGAGCTCCCAAAGTGCTGCGATTACAGGCATGAGCCACCGTGCCTGGCCCCCACTCAGTTTCTTATCTGTCACTATCCCCTAGACCTCTGCACAAGGCTTGGTAGAGAGTGAGTGCTTAGGGGTTCAGGGAGGGGCAGAATACCTAGGGTCTCTAGAGCTTGGAAGTGGGGCAGCAGTCACCATGGGCAGGTCCGGATCGGGATCTATGAGGTACTGATGCAAGCATGCTCTTCTCTGGAGGCCTGGTCGCTGCTCCACAGAGGTGGAAGAGGAGGAGGAGGAGGCTTCTCCCACACCCTGAGGACACTCTCTGCCAGACTGGGGCCTCTGTGGGGTCTCCCAGGATTAAGAACATCACACTGAGCAGACAGGCCCCATTCTAGGGGGTGGAAGCTGGCTTAGTGATGGAGTTATGCTTTCCCCAACCCATTCTTTATTCTTTATAATCTCCGAATTGCAGAAGCAGAAACTGCTCACCCTTGGTCTGAAGCTTTTCGTGACTTGTGCGAAGAAATGTCATCAACAGCCTTTTGTTTGAACTTGACTTGTGTGAATGTGCCAGGGGACTTGCTCAGAGAAGTCTTTTCAGATGTCATTTCTGTTTGTCTATAACCCTGGTCCATGCAAAGTCATTCACAAGCCACTTTTTCTGAGGCTCCGGGGCTGTCATAGTCTCATTCTTGCCACAGCCCGCACAGCTAATGTGTGACTGCCTCCAGCCTGGAGTGGGTGCAGGGCTTCGGCCTCCCCACAGCCCCACACTTAGCAATGGTGTGTGCTGTGGCCAGGTCAGAGCCAGGCACTGAAATGCAGCTGTGAGGGAGCACCCAACCAAGTCTCTCACTCTTCAACTTGACTTGAATGTCTCTGAAACCCTGAGCCATACTTAAATTTACTTCCCCAGACAGTAAGCTGGGACCATGCCTGCATTTTTTTTTTTTTTTTTTTTTTTTTTTTGAGACGGAGTCTCGCTTTGTCGCCCAGGCTGGAGTGCAGTGGCGCAATCTCGGCTCACTGCAAGCTCCGCCTCCCGGGTTCACGCCATTCTCCTGCCTCAGCCTCTCCGAGTAGCTGGGACTACAGGCGCCTGCCACCACGCCCGGCTAATTTTTTTTTGTATTTTTAGTAGAGACGGGGTTTCACCGTGGTCTCGATCTCCTGACCTCGTGATCCACCCGCCTCGGCCTCCCAAAGTGCTGGGATTACAAGCATGAGCCACCGCGCCCGGCCCATGCCTGCATTTTTAAAAACCATTTCCCCAGTGCCTACACAGTGCCCGGCACTCGATAAAAATGTATTACATGAGTAAACAGACGGACATGCAATATCCAGTTATTTGAGCCAACTGAGGGAGACCATCAAACTCAATGTTTTGAAGGAAGAATAATCCAGAATTTAATATGTCCTTAGAGCCACTTTAGACTCTGTCCACTGTTTTTTTGAAACTGGGTCTCACACTGTCACCCAGGCTGGAGTGCAGTAGCATGATCACAGCTCATTGTAGCCTCAAACTCCCTTGCTCAAGTGATCCTCCTGCCTCAGCCTCCTGAGTAGCTACGGCTACAAGTGCACACCATTATGCTAATTAATTTTTTTTTTTTTTTTTGGTAGAGACAGAGTCTCGCTATGTTTCCCAGGTTGGTCTCAAACTCCTGGGCTCAAGTGATCCTCCCGCCTCAGCCTCCCAAAGTGTTGGGATTACAAGTGTGAGCCACCGTGCCTGGCTCTGCCCACTGTTGATGCTGCTGGTGTTGGTCCTGGGAAGGAAGCCCAGAGTGCTGGGCCCAGCTGCACAGTGGGCCCGGACATGGCAGAATGCACAACTAGGTCAGCAGGACCCACTGCTTCCATTTCCCTCCCCAAGCCCAAGCCAGCTGCAAGGAGTGTGGTGATAAGATAAAGGCAAGAGAAATGGGAGCTGTCCCCAATTTAGTCAGTCACCAAGTGGTGATGGAGGGTAACATAGAGGTAAAAATGTTAGACAAGGATCAGCAGAGGTCTCAGGAGGGAACTATAATGCAGTAATACACAGAACTGTTACAGATAGAGGTGCACACAGAGCTAGGGGAGCTCCAGGGCAGGAAAAGCTTCACTGGGGAGGTGACATCTGAGCTGGAGTTTTAAAGGTGGAGAATGTGAGGACGGACACTCCAGACAGCATATGCATGTGGACAGCTGGCCAAGCTGAGAGCCTGCCTTGTCCAGGCCCCTTTGGAGGGGAGAGGCCTGCTACAAGCAGTTCTCTGAGCAGAGACTGCTGTGCCTGATGCCAGGCAACATTCAAGTTACTCACTGAAGTAAAAGCAGTAGTTCTCTCTCTCTCTCTCTTTTTTTTTTTGAGATGGAGTTTTGCTCTTGTTGCCCAGGCTGGAGTACAATGGCGTGATCTTGGCTCACCGCAACCTCTGCTTCCCGAGTTCAAGCGATTCTCCTGCCTCAGCCTCCTGAGTAGCTGGGATTACAGGCATGTGCCAACACACCCGGCTAATTTTGTATTTTTAGTAGAGATGGGGTTTCTCCATGTTGATCAGGCTGGTCTCAAACTCCTGACCTCAGGTGATCCGCCCGCCTCGGCCTCCCAAAGTGCTGGGATTATAGGCATGAGCCACTGTGCCCGGCCAAAGCAGTAGTTCTTAAGGCAAAGAATATGGAGAAGCACTTCAGGTTGGGGGACTAGCAGGCACAGCACAAAGGCATAAAAGACTATGGATTAGTAAGGCACTGGCATCTAGGGGTTAGGGCACCAGGAAACATCAGCTTAAATTATTAATTTATTTATTAATTTAAGCATCAGCATAAATTACAAGTCATCGGTTGCATCCTGTGTAGCTGGAGTTGCCAAAAGCCACACTTCCCGATATGTGGAAGTACTTCTGTATCAACAAATGCCAATCACCTGGGTTTGTATGCAGTCTATACAAGTCCTGACAGCTCCACACCAAGACATATTACTGGAAGGTCTCCATGAGAATCGAGGCAGTCAGAGCATAAAGACAGAACCACACTTACCACCCCAGACGAAGCACTCACTGCATGCCAGGCACCAGGACACACGTCATGGACATTATTTAGTGTAATCCCCATAAATGCCCATGAGATGGGGGTTGTTATTCGCATTTTGCAGATAAGCAGGCTGATGTTTAACATGACTAAGGGCTTGTCCAAGGTTATACAGCTAGCAAAGTGGCAAAGTTGGGATTCTAACCCAGGTTTGCCTGATTTCAAAACCTAAGCTCTTTTCACTTGCCCAGACGGAGGCAGAGGAGCTCCCAGCTGTATTCCATCTTTGCTGAGAAAGCACGAAGGAGATGCTGTGAACCTGGCACAGGCACACAGGGATCAGTGAAACAGCGGTGAGGCCAGATGGTAAAGATGTACCCCTCTTCCTCCATCCAGCCTCACTGCAGTGCCAACAGATGACAGTCTAAGTACAGTAAGACCACTTTTGCCTCAGCTCAAAAGCTCTCTACTTCCTGAACCTACCCTCAGAAAAGGTCTGAAATTAGGCCCAGTTACAGGCTGGAAAAAATGATCAACCTCTGGCTAGGGAGAACATGGTGGCTGTAACCCACACAGCCTACATCCCTCCACTGCCCTCCCTTTCTGCATCTAGCACTCCAGGGGTTAGGGAAAGGGGCTCATGGCTAGACAAGAAGAGACCTGCTGCTCATGGAGGATGGCCCTTGGGATCCAGATGCATGGCAGAAATGGCCAGTCCTACCTTTCTTCCGTTAGCAAATGCTCTTCTGTGGAGTACCTGATGAGGACTGGAACAGAGATGGATAGAGCAAAGCTCACCCTTTGCTCCTGAACCTCACTCTACATGCAGCTGTGCCTTTGCTGACAGCTTTCCTTGGCCACACTGAACCCTGTGTTTCCTCCCAATAATCTGAGCGGTAGCAAAGGAATGCATCTCTACGAGAGTTAGCAACTTTCCTGGAGCGGGCCCACTGGAGACAGGGCTGCATCAGGAGCCTAGGACTCCTGGATGAGCTGTCTTTCCCCACAGCCTTGAGTGTGGGTCACGGTTTGCTGTGCTCTGCCCTACTGCCTCTTGCACTTTTCTTCATTTTGCCCCCAAAATGACTAGGCTACAGGCAGAACTGGCTAAATCAGAGGCAGCTGCTGACCATGTTTAAAAAGGTCATTGCTTTGGAAGAAGGATTCTTTCCATCAGGAGGCCCACATGGGATCACGGGGCCTGATCCAACCAGTGGTCATTCTCCTTGCATACCCCCTCAGGGGTAGGGCGGGGCAGAGAGAAGCCCTTCCGGGGAAGGGACTTGGTTATCAGGGGCCCCTGTGTGTGCAACAGCCACAGGGCAGGAAGAGAAGGGCACAGGAGCAGAGGCAGGGGGTTTGAGATGGTCAGAAGTGGCCTAAGGGTGAACACATAGCTGGCAGAGTCCTGCCCTTAATCCCTCTTGCTGGTGTTGAGGTACGCATAAGGATGGGTGATGGAGATGGGGAATGTGGTGGAGACAGCTCTCAACCTGGCCAGAACCTCACTGATCATAGTCACCCTGGACACATGGGAGCAAGGCCAGTGGAGACAGCAGGTACAGAGCCAGCCCTCATCAGAGCTGGTTTCCGAGCTCAGGCCTCAAGCACATGCCTTGCCCCATTTGGGCATTTGCTTCTTAGAGCAAGTTCTGCAACTGGCAATTGGCCTCTGGCCCAGACACACTATCTGAAGGGGCTGAGCAGCAAAGCGAAAGGTGTCATTTTGTTTTTCCAATCATCTGTTTTTTTTTCTTTTTCTTTTTCTTTTTTCTGAGATGGAGTCTCACTCTGTCGCCCAGGCTGGAGTGCAATGGCGTGATCTCGGCTCACTGCAACCTTCGCCTCCCGGGTTCAAGCGATTCTCCTGCCTCAGCTTCCTGAGTAGCTGGGATTACAGGCATGCGCCACCACATCGTGCTAACTTTGTATTTTTAGTAGAGATGGGGTTTCTCCATGTCGGTCAGGCTGGTCACCACCATGCCCAGCCCCAATCTTCTGTTTTCAAACTATGTTCGGAAGTTGTCCACTGTGGAAAACTTCCGCATACTAAGCCCTTGGAACCCAGGGAGAGAGGATGGGTCTATCCCAACACAAGGGCCACAAAGATGTCACAGGGCCAGCTGTCAACAGGCCTGCTTTCGTGATGCTGCCACCTGTCAGGTGTGTGTTTCCCTGACCAGGAACTCCTGAGAACAGAGGCCATGTGGCCCAATACTCGCCACATCACCCCTGGACAATCTCAGCCACACTCTGGGGGTTGTGTATGGACCTACCTGCAATTTGTTTTCTTCCAGCCCAGACCTCTCTCCTGAGAGATTCACTGAACTCAGGCTCCCTGCGTAGGGCCGTGGCTCCCCTCTGACACTTCATTTGCCTGGATCTGGACTCTGCCTGCGTCAGGGCAGAAGGCAGAGCAAAGGACCCTCATCATGGCAGGCAGGCATAGACTGGCGTCCTGCCTCCACAGTGGGGAGGTGAGGCTTCAGCCCTCCTTCTCCCCTCTAGCTCTGGCTATTTATTTGGGGAGACCAGTCAGAGAGTGACCTGTCTCCCCAGGTGCAGACAGAGTAGGGAAAGCAGGACACAGTCCTGAAGGTGCCAGCATCTTGCTCTCTGCTGAGCTGCTGCCTCACCGCTGGGACTTGTGTGGGTGGAGCTCAGACCTGGGCCCTCCCTCTCACCGAGGAACTCGCAGGGCTGCTTGCTCCTGGCTGGGAGCCTCACACAGTTCGGGAGGAGGGCCAAGATCATGTTCTGTGCTTTCACCAGCTTTTGCTCTTCAGAAGCAGCAAGAACTCCCCACGTGGGGATCTTGTACCTGAACCAAAAAAAGCAAAGCTGCTAATCTGACAAGATTAATCCTCAAATACCACAGGAATGCAGCCAGCCTGCCTGCCCTCACCAGGGACTGTGCTTCTAAGCACCCCTACAGTTCCTGCTCTTAGGCTGGAGCCTGGAACTGGTCTGCAAAGGAGGAAGCTGTCCCCACCAGTGTGTCTGCTCTTGCTGCCGAAGCCCCACCCTTCCCAGCATAGCTCAGACATCACCTTCACCAGGACGTCTCCCCAGTCAATCTCTCATCATTCCTCCAGCTGAAGGGCCTTCTCTGTGTCCCCACAACCCTCTGTCCTCACCTCTGGCAGAGCACATACGCCTGGATATGTGTTTGTCTCCACGCACCATTTCTCTTAGTTCTGGGGAAGGTAGGTACAGATGAGGAAGGTGAGGCTCAGAGAGGTTGAGAAACCCAGCCCTATTCACTTCTAAAACCTGTTCCCTTTCCACTGTATTCCAACACTTCTCAAACCATCTGTGAAGAGGGATCAGTTGGTTTTGCTTTTTAAATTTCTATTTTGTCACAGAATGATAATTTTATAAAATAGAATAAAAATGAATCACTAGAAAAATTAAATAAGGCCAGGCATGGTGGCTCATGCCTGTAATCCAAGCACTTTGGGAGGCTGAGGCAGGTGGATCACCTGAGGTCAGGAGTTAGAGACCAGCCTGGCCATCATGGTGAAACCCTGCTTCTACTAAAGATACAAAAATTAGCTGGACATAGTGGCAGGCACCTGTAATCCTAGTTACTTGGGAGGCTGAGGCAGGAGAATCGCTTAAACCTGGGAGGTGGAGGTTGCAGTGAGCCAAGATCACACCACTGCACTCCAGCTTGGGAGACAGAACAAGACTCCAAGGAAGGAAGGAAGGAAGGTTGGGAGGGAGGGAAGGAGAGAAGGAAGGAAGGAAGGAAGGAAGGAAGGAAGGAAGGGAAGAAGGAAGGAAGGAAGGAAGGAAGGAAGGAAATATGCATATAAAATATAAGCTCCATTTTTAAAAGTTTTTTTTTTTTTGGTAACAAATAGCTGAGACCACAGGTGCATGCCACTGTGCCAGACCTATTTTTTATTTATTAGACTGAGCAACATAAACTTACTCTAATTGCCATAAATGTTTTCAAAAACCTTATTTCCAGTATTTCAAAAATCTTGTGACAGACCAGTTCAAATCACTTCTGATTCTATAGCATACAACAGGTTCCAAATTGCCTTTTGCCTGTCTGGGACATTCTACCAAGGCTTTGCCTGTCATTCACCTTCCAGTAGAAGTTAGAAAGGGATAAGCTGTAGCTCCTCAGGTCCTGTCCTGGGGTAGGAGAAACAATGTACTCTGACACCATCAGAAACAGTCAGCAGGTTGAGGCCTAGAACTTCTCCTATAGCAGATGGATTTATAACCAGCTAGGTGTCTGCAGGATTCACCTTTGCAAACAAGTGTGGGTCCCTAGTCATCTGGAAGGAGATCTAAAAAAAAATCCCACAACTTCTGGATGTCTACTGCAGCTCCACCTATGAGAATTGGAAGATACAGCAAAGAGGAAAGAGATGGGGTGTACCATTATAGGGAACTGGCAGGCTAAATTCCTTGAATAATGGAGGAGGCAGTAAGCTCAGACAAGATGTGGAATTAATTTAAAAGCAGAACATGGATTAGTTCCCAGAGGAGGTCCTAACACCTGACACTAAGGAATATCTGAAAAAAATTGGTGGGCAGAGAAAAGGAGAGGACACAAATGGCAATTCCTCCAGCTGTAAGCTGGAGTCCAGGTCATGGACAGGCATTGAAGTTGTCTAGCCCATGCAGGCTACTCTGAGACACTCTGCAGAGAAGCTTTAGTTATAGAGCACTCTGCTCTTCCCGGAAAGGCCTGTACCCAAGGATTTCACCTCAGCGGGTACCTACTGAAAAATATTTAAAACATTCTCCACACAAAAGGAACCTGCATTCCCCTCTAGGTCCATGGTTCAGAGCCTCGATACAGGACATAGGTTGGGGTTGGTGGGTTTGATTCCTGGCTCTGTGCCACTATGACCTTGAGTAAGTCGTTAGCTTTCCCATCTACAAAATGGGTGTAACAATACTTACTTCACGAGGTTGTTGTAAAGGGATTTTGCAAATTTGACTCCATAAAAGTGCATTATCACATTGACTTTGTGTGTAACGATTGTGCGTGTACGTAAAAACACTGAAACTTCCTCGATAAGAGATGTCCTTTTTGTATACATGCATTTGTGAAACATAAAATTTCTCAAGATCTTGGCTTTTTGGACAACTGCATATGCAGTAATGACCCACTGTGGCTTTTGACTGATCTCGATAAAAGACTGTGACGAGATCAGTCACGGTATTTCAGATGTCTGTCACAGTATTTCCAATGACCGCAGCTGTAAACCTGGGTGTACACAATTACCAACGATAGTGAAATGTATTTATACGTTTCCCTTTGTACCTATTTCTTTATGAACACAGTTTGCCTGTTCCTGTTATATCCATGTGACTGTCATTAGTAACTTGTTCATGCCTGTCGTGAGTATACCTATTTATGCTAGGCAATAAAATGTGTACATTATTATTGCCTGTTTCATTGTGTAAAGTGGCCTATGAAGTGTTCTCTAATGTTTTTATGTTTATCAAATAAATCCCCTTTTAAGAATGTAAATAAATATATTTTAAAGAATTTTAAAAACTATTCTTTCCAGAATGATGTTTTCAAGATTTTAATCCTTCAGAATTGTGATTTTCAGGGTTTTAGAGTTTTGGGGATTCTCATCTTTTAGGATTTCCTTTTTTTTTTTAATTTAATTTAATTTTCTTTTTTGAGACAGAGCCTCCCTCTGTCGCTCAGGCTGGAATGCAATGGCGCGATCTCGGCTCACTATAACCTCCGCCTCCCGGGTTCAAGCAATTCTCCTGCCTCAGCCTCCCGAGTAGTTGGGATTACAGGCACCCACCACGATGACCAGCTAATTTTTGTATTTTTAGTATAAACGGGGTTTCGCTGTGTTGGTCAGGCTGGTCTCAAACTCTTGACGTCAGGTGATCCACCTGCCTTGGCTGGCCAAAGTGATGGGATCACAGGCATGAGCCACTGCGCCCGGCTGATCTTTTAGGATTTCAGCATTTGGAACTATGGTGTTTGTGATTGTGTCTTTTGGAATTATGATCGGCTCCCATTGTAAAGGCTAAATGAAGTAATGAAATGCAGTGTCAGGCACACAGTAGGTGCTCTAAAAATGGCGTGACACTTTATGTGCACAGGTTATCTGTGTCTGCCAGTGGAATGTAAGATCTCTGAGCGGAGAGATTTTATGTAACGTATGCAGTGCTGAAGCTATAGCACCTAGAAAAATATCTGGCACTTTGTTGAATGAGTTTACAGAATAATAGGATCAATGTGGCAACTTTTTAAGAGATGAGAGAGACCTGAATATGATTAAATAGTGATAAGAAGGAACCAGTGAAGAGAATGAAGATCCAGGTTCCAGCAGAGGTGGGAGAGGTTGGAGAATCAGGGTTCAGGGGAAGGAACTGACCTCGGAAAGAAGACAGTACACAAGTGCCAGGACTTGATGACTCATTAGATATCTGGTTGAGAGGGGAAGGGGAAAGAATAACTCCCAGATTTCTTGCTTGGGTGAGAATGGATAGTGGTGCCATTTCCTGAAATAAGAACATAGGCTGATTAGATTTGTTCGAAATTTGGTGAGTTGGATACACTGAGCTTGAGATGCTTTTGAGTCATCCAAGTGGAGCTATCCAGCAGGAAGTTGGGTATTTGGGTCTAAAGATCAGTAGAGATGTGGGCTGCAAAAAGATTGAGAGTCATCAGCATATATGATGTTAGCTAAATCAGTGGAGTGAGAAGACAGACAAGCTATAACTGAAACCCAGCAAACACCAACATTTAAGGATGGGCACAGGAAAAGAAGATCTCTTGCAATAGAGACTGAGAAGGAACAGAGAGGTAGGAGAACTGGGAGGGAGTTTGAACAAAGAATTAAGGAGAAGACAGAGTTTCAAAATGGAGGAAGAGATCAATACTGCCAAATGCTTCAGAGACATCATAAAAAGAGAAAGACTATCTATCTGTCGGATTTGTCAGTGCTTTTTGGTGGTCTGGATAAGAGCATTCTGAGAAGAAGAGAAGCGAGAGTGGAGGCCAGACTACATGGATTAAGAGTTAGAGGGACATGAGAAAGCAGAGAAGGTAACTGTAGCAAGTCTTGCACATTCCTGGTAGGGGTATGGGGGTGTCCAATGTGCTCCCAGCCTAGAAGGACAACGATTCTGCAGAAGTAGAGAAGTAGATGGTACGCCATTCTTCTCCGTAATCTATGGTATGGGGCAAAATTTGGCAAGGATGCCTCTCAATCTTACCACCCCTCCCTGGTGTTGTAGTGATAAAAATCCCAGGATCTTTTTCTGGAAGGGCAGAGAGGGAGGGGCTTTGTAATGTGGGGATACCAGATACTCAGATATCCTGGCCAGGAGCCCACAAGCTTTCAAAGTCCCCAGGGCAGTGTAATAGGTCTCCTGTACCTTCTCATGCAAGGGTCCCAAATCAGGCAGCTGGGACTGTGTGTCAACTCTCTAGACTTCCTGCCTCAGAGAGCTCTGCAAAGTTTCAGTGGTCATCTTTGCACTCTGGAAACTCAGCCAGCTTGGACCGTAGCAATGATTCCTTAGCAGTATGTGAATCACAGATGCACAGTCACAGATACACACCACACACCCCAGCCTTCCTAAAACAAAATGCATCTCAAGAGAAGTGTGGTTTTCCTCTGTAGAGCTGGGTAAGGGAACCATTTCTACATCAGCACCTCATTAGCTACCACCAGGCATCTGGTAGACCTCGGTACCTTGGCCACTAGCCAGCCTGTCCATGAAACAGCAGCTGTGAGAGGAAGTAGAAAGCGGTTGTTAAATATGTGGGCTTGGGTTCAAAACCTAGTTTTATCACTTCCTATCCGTGTGACCTCAGGCAAACTGCTTGACTTCTCTATGCCTCTATTTCCTCATATTTAAAACTGGACTAACAAGGGTTAGTCTCATTACATGATTGTTGGGAGAATTAAAATAGAAGAAATAGGAAAAAGTCTCAGCATGGGACCTGATCCAAAGTAAACATCAGTAGGTGTGAACTATCACTGTCACTGCTGCTAGTATCACTCTGCAGCATGGATGTGGCATGGATTAGGGCTCTGCTTTCTGCTGAAACTGTTGGCCACAGGCTTAGCCTGTAGGCGCCTCACTTTCTCCCAATACTGAGTGGCCCCACTGGCCACCAATTAAAAGACAAGACACTCAATCATGTCTTTCACCAAAGCACAAAAAACCACTCAAATGTACGAGGCAAAATATCGGCAGGAAAATGGGGTATGCCAATTATGTGTCAATTTAGGTTTTACGAGTTATATTTTTTCTTTTTAAAGAAAACATTCAAAATGTTTACTGTGACCTACTCTAGGATCTTTATTTTTCTTCCTGAAAAAAACTTATCTAATTATAATGAAAGTCACTGAGAAAACAGAATTCACTTAATTAAGTGTCTAACATTAAATGTTATTGAAGTGATCTAACATTTATGGCCCCAAGACACAGCCTCTCATTTCGTTCTCTTGACTAATGAGTGAAATAAGGCTCAGACTCTTCCACGATCACATAGCCTGTGAAGTGAGAAAGCTGTGAGAACTTTCAGTCTCCAAATCTTCATCTCCTTTCAATCTATCATATATTGGAATATGTCACAATAATTAGTTTTCTTCAGTAACTCTCTCCACTAAAAGAGTGTCTTATCAACATTTCCCACATCCTTACATTCTCAATCTCTGGAGGGCAGAAATTAATTTCCATTCACAAAACAAATACCAAGTGTCTGCTGTGTGCTAAAGGCTCTGCTAGGTGTTGGCAGCCATGAATAGACCATGCCTCTATGTGAGAAGTTCACAGTCCCTATGGGAGAAGAAATACCAGCCAATAGTTCTATACACGATAACAAAGCTATGTGTGAGACACAGGGTAGTGGTGGTGCACAGGGTAGGGGAAAGAGTAATGGAGTGTATTTCTAGGTAAGGGAAGACCTTGCATTCCATGAGACCAAACAGATTCAAAGGCCCTAACTCAAAATTTAAAGCAAAACAAGTGCTCAATAAATCTGAGTTCCTTTGGATCTACTGCCATCCCCTCCCCATCTCTCTAATTAGAGGAAGATGTATCCAAGTGGGCAATACTCGAGGGAGGAAAGGAGGACTTCCCAGCAGAGAGTACGAAAGCGTGACAGCAAACAGGCTGGCTTCCCAAAGAAGCAGGACTCTGGTCTGGACAGGCAGGCACATCAACACCCCTTCCTTTACACTGCCTGCTCCCTAGTCTGCACCTAGGGATGGGAGTCAATGACTAGGTGGGCTCAGGGAAGAGTGAAGCATAGGAAAAGAGAATGTATGCTTCACATAGCATTTGTGAATTTTTTTAAAAAAGGTAAGATTTAGGCCAAGCCTAAGCCTGGTACAAGGGATGCACCTAGCAGAGCACTAGCAGTCCCACACCAAGTTTGGGATTTGGGGTTGGTGCAGCCAGTCATGTGGCTGGCGCGTGGCAGTGTACAGGGTGTTGGGTCAGCAGGTCTGGGACTCTGGTGGCACTGGTGGCGGCATGGGACTGAGGCTAGACACATGTGCGGGGCCGTGTTCTGGCAGCTTCAAACCCATGCAATGGCGATGCCAGTCAACGGGGCCCACAAGGATGCTGACCTGTGGTCCTCACATGACAAGATGCTGGCGCAGCCCCTCAAAGATAGTGATGTTGAAGTTTACAACATCATTAAGGAGAGTACCGGCAGAGGGTTGGATTGGAGCTGATTACCTTGGAGGATTTCGCCAGCTGAGCAGTTTTGGAGGCCCTAGGCTCTTGCTTAAACAACAAATACACTGAGGGGTACCCGGGCCAGAGATACTAAGGCAGGACTGACTTTACTGATGAGCTGGAGACCCTCTGTGAGAAGCGAGCCCTGCAGGCCTATAAGCTGGACCCACAGTGCTGGGGGGTCAACGTCCAGCCTTGCTCAGGCTCCCCTGCAAACTTTGCGTGTAACTGCCCTGGTGGAACCCCATGGGTGCATCACGGGCCTGGACCTGCCAGATGGGGGCCACCTGACCCATGGGTTCATGATAGACAAGAAGAAAATCTCTGCCACATCTATCTTCTTTGAATCTATGCCCTATTGAGGTGAACCCAGACACTGGCTACATCAACTATGACCAGCTAGAGGAGAACGCCCGCCTCTTCCACCTGAAGCTGATCACCAGCTGCTGCTCCTAAAACCTGGACTATGCCCGCTGCGGAAAGACTGCAGATGAGAATGGGGTGTATCTCATGGTGGACATGGCACATATCAGCAGGTTGGTGGCAGCTGGCGTGGTGCCCTCCCCATTTGAACACTGCCATGTGGTGACCACCACCACTCACAAGAACCTGAGAGGCTGCCGAGCCGGCATGATCTTCTACAGAAAGGAACCCAAGACTGGCAAAGAGATTCTGTACAACCTGGGGTGTCTCATCAACTCTGCTATGTTCCCTGGCCTTCAGGGAGGTCCCCACAACCACGCCATTGCTGGGGTTGCTGTGGCCCTGAAGCAAGCTATGACTCTGGAATTTGAAGCTTATCAGCACCAGGTGGTGGCCAACTGCAGGGCTCTGTATGTTGGCTACACCAGATGTAGCCAACTGCTGGGCTACAAAACAGTCACAGTTGGTTCTGACAACCATTTGATCCTCATGGATCTCCATTCAATCAAAGGCACAGATGGCAGAAGGGCTGAGAAGGTCCTAGAAGCCTGTTCTATTGCCTGCAACAAGAACACCTGCCCAGGTGACAGAAGCACTCTACGGCCCAGTGGACTGCGGCTGGGGACCCCAGCACGACATCCCTTGGACTTTTGGAAAAAGACTTCCAAAAAGTAGCCCACTTTATTCACAGAGGGATAGAGCTAACCCTGCAGATCCAGAGCAACGTTGGCATCAGAGCCGCCCTGAAAGAGTTCAAGGAGAGACTGGCAGGGGATAAATACCAGGGGGGCATGCAGGCTTTGCAGGAGGAGGTTGAGAGCTTCACTCTCTCTTCCCTCTGCCTGGCCTGCCTGACTTCTAAAGGAGCCAGCCCACCCTGGACGCGCCTGGCGCCACAGAGGAAGCTGCCTGCCGGAGGATCCCCTTGAGAGATGTACAAGCTGCCCCACAAGGGACCCACTGACACTTGTGTCCTTTGGGGGGGTTTCTTTTGGACATTTTTCATGTTTTCTTCACAAATCAATATTTGTTTAAGTTTCATTGTTAGTAATTCTGGGACAGGTTATTACAGGTTTTTAATTGGAACCTGGCTTTCTCACAGCTGGATATAATTATTCTAGAAAAATAAAAATACTGTGTAGCCACTTGGCCATAATCATTTAGACCATGGTGTAGGGCAGAGCTATTAGAAAGATTCTAGCGTTTTACTCTCCCTAGGCTTTCCTTTGCCTTGCTGCAGTAGAGAGGAAATGCTCCTGTCCACAGCTTCTACACACTGCCACTCTTACTATCTTGTTACCCAGCAGCATGCCAAAGGGGAACTGAATTCGCCTCTGAAGCTTCTGCTGTGTGCTGTAAATCAGAAGTGTACATTAGCCAAGTGTACACAAGGTGCACCCAGTATGGTGGGAGGGTTTTGCTGTCAGTAGTTCAAAGTATGCTGTAGAAAGGGTCTCCTCCCTCCATCCTGGGAAATCCCAGTCCCATCCTGGTGTGAGAATCAACCAGGCTTTCCTGCTCCACCTGAGATAACCAACTCCCTCCCATAATCAGGAAACCAAATGTCACCTTCCCAAAGAAACTTTATTTTCACATAGCTGAAGTGCAAAACACATATGACCATTTTTAATAAGCACAATCAAATTTTTAACCACTGAATGTCTACAAGAATTACAGCTTTAAAAATACAATTTTTATATTTCAAAAATATTTGAACTCAGATTAATTTCTTAAAAAGTTAAAAAAGGTAAGATTTAATGGTTTTTGTAGATCATCTCAAAATTAACACATCAAAAAGAGCTTTATCAAGTCCTTTTCTGTCAAAATATTGATGCTGCAGATATCAAAAACTTGAATTTACTTAAGTACTTTGTGATCAGAATACCAAGAAATACTAGCTACCCATATGAAAAAAAAAAGAATCCTAGATTTCAACCTCATCCCTAACACACAAAACCAAAAATAGATGATTTAATAATTTAAATATAAATAACAGAACTATAAAACAGAAGAAAACAAAGGATGGCACCATCATCAACTACTATGTGTGTATGTAAATCCCAAAATTGCTATGAAAGGCAATTTGCCAACAACTCTCAAAATGTTCAAGAAGGCAGAAGAAAATATAAACATAATAAGAAATGAAACAGAAGATATAAAAAGACCTAAATGGAACCTACAGAGATTAAAAACACAGTATTTGACATAATAATATACCAGGTGGGATTAACAAATGATTAAATGCTACAAAAGAAAAAGCTATAAATGTGAAGACATAGCAATATAAACTATCCAAAATGAAGCAGAGAGAGAAAAAAGATTGAAGAACAAAAACCCAGAGCATCAGTGACCTGTGGGACAAATAATATAGCATCCATGTAATTTTAATCCTGGGAAAGGAGATGAGGCAGAAAAAATATTTGAGAAAATATGTAAACAAGGTCCAAATGTGATTACAAAGAATAAAACAAAACAAACAAACAAGAAAACTATGAACCTACGTATCTGAGGAGTTAAATAAACTCCAAGCCAAATAAATATAAAGAAAACCACAGTCGGGCGCGGCGGCTCACACCTGTAATCCTAGCACTTTGGGGGGCCGAGGCGTGTGGATCACCTGAAGTCAGGAGTTTGAGACCAGCCTGGCTAACATGGTGAAACCCCGTCTCTACTAAAAATACAAAATTAGCCAGGTGTGGTGGCGCATGCCACCTGGCTAGGAGAATTGCTTGAACCCAGGAGGCGGAGGTTGCAGTGAACCGAGATCGCGCCATTGCACTCCAGCCTGGGCAACAAGAGCAAAACTCCATCCCTATGCCAAAAAAAAAAAAAAAAGAGAAAAGAAAACCACAACAAGGGACATCATAATAAAATTGCTGGAAACCAGTGGTAAAGAGAAAAATCTCAACAGGCAGCCAGAAGAAAATGGAAATACTACATACAAAGGAATATAGGTAAGAATGACAGAAGACGTTTTGTCAGGAATGAAGCAAGTAAATAGAGTTACATATTTAAAGTAGTGGGGGAGGGGGTGGTGGAAGTGAGAACAGGGGACTGTCAACCTAGAAGTGTATACCTAGCCAAAAAATTTTTTAAAATCTTTCAAAATTCAAGGTAAAATAAAGACTTGTTCAGACAAACCAACGCTGAAACACTTCACAGTCATCAGACCTGCCCCACAAGAAATGTTAAATGAAGTTCTTCAGGCAGAAGAAAAAGGATACCATATGGAAATATGTATTTACACACAGGAAGAAAGACCAACAGTAAAGAAAACTTTGTGAGTAAATATAAAAGAATTTTCCCTCTCATTAAAAAACTTTTAAAATGTTTGAATTGTAGTAAAATACACTAACATAAAATGTACCATCCTAACCATTTTTAAGTGTACAATTCAGTAGTATTAGTTATTTTCACACTCTTGTGTAACCAATATCCAGAGCTGTTTTTTATCTTGCAAAACTGAAACTCTATATGCATTAGACAGTAACTCTCCATTCCTCCCTCCTCCCAGCACATGGAAACCACATTCTACTTTGCCTGTATGAATTTGATTTCTCTAGGCACCTCATATGAATGGAATCACACAGTATTTGTTTTTGTGTAACTGGTTCATTTCATTTAGCATAGTGTCCTCGAGGTTTATTCATGTTGTAATATGTGTCAGAATTTCCTTCCTTTTTCAGGCTGAATAACATTCCACTGCTTATGCATACAACATTTTGTTTATCCTTTCATCTGTCAATGAACATGGGTTGCTTCTACTTTTTGGCAATGATGAATAATTCCTGCTACAAACACCCTTTGGAGCCCTGCTTTCAGTTATTTTGGGTATATACCCAGAAGTGGAATTGCTGGATCATATGGCAATCCTATTTTCAATGTTTTTAGGAACTGCATCCTGTTTTCCAAAGTTGTTGTACATTTTACGTTCCCACAAAGAGTGCACAAGGATTCTAATTTCTCTACATGCTTGTCAGCACTTGTTATTTTCTGGTTTTGGGATAATAGCCATAGTATCCTAATGGATGTGAGGTGGTATCTTACTGTGGTTTTGACTTGCATTTCCCTAGTGATTAGTAACATTGAGCACATTTCTATGTGCATTTTGGCCATTTGTATATCTTCTTTGGAGAAGTGTCTATTCAAGTTTTCTACCCGTTTTTAAATCAGTTTTTTGTTGTTGTTGAGTATTAGAAGTTCTCTATATTTTCTGGACAACAACACTAACCTCTTATCAGATGTATGATATGCAAATATCTTCTCCCTTCCACTCTCATTTTTAAATTATTTTAAATAATTGACTATTTCAAACAAAAATAAATAAGCTGGGCACAGTGGCTCATGCCTGTAATCCCAGCACTTTGGGAGGCTGAGGCAGGCAGATTGCTTGAGCACAGGAATTTGAGACCAGCCTAGGCAACATGGCAAAGCCTTGTCTCTACAAAAAATACAAAAGTTAGCTGGGTATGGTGACATGTGTTTGTGGTCCCAGCTACTTGAGAGGCTGAGGTGGGAGGACTGCCTGACACAAATAGGTTAAAAAGATAGGCTGCTCCCCAACCAACCCTGGGACAGCTCAAGGGCAAATATAAACATGCTCCTTCCCACAAACAAAAGTAATTGCAAAAACCCCAATTACTTTTGCACCAACCAAATAAAAGGATGGAAAACATACACCATGATACAGCTTATTTTTATAAAGGTCAGAGTGGTTTATTAATATCAGACAAGGAAGATTTTGGAACAATAATTATTTGTCTATCAATAAGAAAAAGGGACATTTCAAAATAATGAAGGAATCTATTAGAAATGGGATACAACAATCCTAAGTGTATACACACCAAATGACAGAGCTTCAAAACAAATGAAATAAAAACTGATAAATGAAGACTTCTCATTACCCCTCTGTCAGTAATTGTTAGAAAAAGTGTACAGAAAATCAGTAAGGATACAGGAAACTAGACACATACCATAAACCAACCTAAGCTAATTGCCATTTATAGAATACCCAAAAACAGAAGTATTTTCTTTTCAAGCACACACAGAATATTCACCAAAATCGACCATATTTTGTCCCATAACTCAGATTTTAATCAATTTAAAAGTATTAAAATCATATAACGTATATTTGGATCACAGCAAAAATAAATCAGAAATCTATAACACAAAGATATCTGGAACACTCCAAATATTAGGAAATTAAGCAAAAACACTTTCAAAGAACTAATAGGCCGAAGTAGAAATCACAAGTAAAGTTAGATAATATTTTTAACTCAACAAAGATAAAAATACAACATATCAAAATTTGTAAGATGTAGTCAATGCAATATACAGAGTGAAATTTATACCATTACAATGTTTATATGAGAAATAAATAAAATCAACGATCTAACCTTCTAGCCTAAGAAAAAAACAAATAATAAAGTCCAACTAAGAGAAAAGTGAAAAAATAAAAAATGAAGGTAGGCACAGAAATCAATGATATAGCGGAAAAAATATCAATAGACAAGAACCAATGGAACTAAAGGCTAGTTATTTGAGAGGATCAACAAAAAATGATAAACCTCAAACCAGACGAATTAAGAAAAAGAGAGAAAAAATGCAAATTACCAATATCAGGCATGAAAGAGAGGGCTCTGTCTCTATCCTAGACATTAAAATAATAATAAGGGAATATGATACACAATTTTATGCTAATAAATTCAACAACTTAGAAGAAAGGCAAAACTTCCTTGAAAGACATGCTACTAAAGAAACAGAAAAACCTGAATAACTCTAGAATTAAAGAAATTTAATTTGTAATAATAATAATAATAAAAAACTTCCCTGGCTAGGCACGGTGGCTCACATCTGTAATTCCAGCACTTTGGGAAGCTGAGGCCGGTGGATCACTGGAGGCCAGAAGTTTGAGACCAGCCTGGCAAACATGACAAAACCCCATCTCTACTAAAAATACAAAAATTTGCTGGGCGTGGTGGTGCACACCTGTAATCCCAGCTACTTGGGAGGCTGAGGCACAAGAATTGCTTGAACCCAGGAGGCGGAGGTTGCAGTGAGCTGAGATCACGCCACTGTACTCCAGCCTAAGTGACAGAAACTATGTCTCAAAAAGAAACCAAAAACAACAACAAAAGCCTTCCTACAAAGACTGCAGGCTATGAAATAATAAAAAATACAAATATTGGTCTCTGCTCCTGGTCCCTAAATAAAGCTCCTAAAAATCCTTACAGATAGAGGCACTAAGAGAATCTTTTGTTCTAATATCTAGTCTTTTTTTTTTTTTAGACAGAGTCTTGCTCTGTTGCCC
Organism: Nomascus leucogenys; assembly: GCF_006542625.1. Classification (NCBI taxonomy): domain Eukaryota; kingdom Metazoa; phylum Chordata; class Mammalia; order Primates; family Hylobatidae; genus Nomascus; species Nomascus leucogenys. The sequence continues at coordinate 12,831,494 of NC_044392.1, read as the reverse complement.
AGGCTGGAGTGCAGTGGCACGATCTTGGCTCACTGCAAGCTCTGCCTCCTGGGTTCATGCCATTCTTCTGCTTCAGCCTCCAGAGTAGCTGGGATTACAGGCGCCTGCCACCATAGTGCTTGGCTAATTTTTTTTTTTATTTTTGCTAGAGACAGGGTTTCACCGTGTTAGCCAGAATGGTCTTGATCTCCTGACCTCGTGATCCGCCCTCCTTGGCCTCCCAAACTGCTGGGATTACAGGCGTAAGCCACCGTGCCCGGCCACCAATAGCTAGTCTAGTCTCTGACCCTAGTTTCTGACCCAGAGCTCTTAAGACCTTTGTAATTTCCTGACTGATAAGAGCACATCTGAAAGAGAGCTGCTAAATTCCTTCAAATTTCCTGGGTGATAGGAATATCTTTTGTTCTTATGAGGTGACTTCTGGATAGCCTTATGTTGGGTGCTGGTTGGCAGGGGAACAAACTATGCAATTAGAGGGCTGGAACTTTCAGTCTCACTCTCTGACCTCTGAGGATGGGAAAAGGGCTGAAGGTTGATTTGATCACCAGTGGTCAATGATGCAATGAATCATGCCTATGTAATCCTCCACAGGGTTTATAGAAGCCTCCATAAAAATCCAAAAGGACAAGGTTCAGAGAGCTTTCAGACTTGTGAACCCCTTACCACATGCCATGCCCTATGCATCTCTTCCATCTGGCTGTTCATCTGTATCTTTTGTGATATCCTTTATAATAAATGGATAAACATAATCTTCCCTGAATTCTGTGAGCTGCTGTAGCAAACAGATCAAACCCAAGAGGGGGTGGTCTTGGAATTCAAAATTTATAGCTGGTTGGTGAGATGTATAGGTAACAACCTACTACTTGTGATTAGCATCTGAAGTGAGGTATAGTCTTATTCAGCCGTCAACCTGTGGGATCTGATGCCATCTCCAGGTGGATAATGTCAGAATTGAATTGAATTATAGGACACCCATTAGTGTCTGCTGAAGAATTCCTTGATGTGTGAGAAAAACTGCCACACATCTGGTGTCAGAAGTGTGTTCAGTGGCACATGAGAATAGAGATAAAAAACTGTCTTTTCTTCAGACAGGCCTAGATTTTGCTGGTGAATTCTATCAAACATTTCATGAAAAATATTACCAATTGTACACAAAATATGTAGAAAGATGAAGAAATATTTTCCCGCTTATTCTGAAGCCAGCATTACTATATTACCAAAACTAAAGACATCACAAGAAAACTACAGACCAGTATCTTTCATGACCAAAGACACAAAAATCCTTGAAAAATTTTAGCAAATTGAATACAGCAATGTGTAAAAAGAACAATACACCAAGACAAAATGAAGTTTATCCTACAAATGAAAGATTGGTTCAACATTCAAAAATCAATTAATGAGAAAAAATCAATCAATGTAATTCATCATATTAATAGACTAAAAAAGAAAAGCCATATGATCTTCTCAAAATATGCGGAAAAAGCATTTGACAAAATTCAACATCTATTCATGATAAACACTCTCAAGAAACTAGGAACAGAAGAGAACTTCCTCTACCTAAAAAACGGTATCTATGAAAAACCTACAGCTAACACCATAATGGTGAAAGACTAGATGTTTTCCTCCTAAGACTCGGAACAGGCAAGGCTGTTCACTCTCACCTCATGTATTTAATACTGCACTGAACAGTCTAGCCAATGCAGTAAGGCAAGAAAAAGGAATGAGACATACAGATGAAAAAGGAAGAAATAAAACTGTTTTTAGTAACAGACGACAAGACTGTCCATGTATGAATGGTACTGGCACAAAGTCATAAATCAACAGAATAGACTAGGGAGTCCAGAAGGAGACCTACACATATATGTTCGACTGATTTTCAACAAACATGCCAACGTAATTCAATGGAGAAAGCAGAGTCTTTAACAAATGGTTCTGAAACAACTGAACATCCACGTGCAAAAAGTGAACATAAACTCTTTTTTTTTTTTTTTTGAGATGGAGTCTTGCTTTGTCTAGAGTGCAGTGGCGTGATCTCGGCTCATTACAACCTCCACCTCCCGGGTTAAAGCGATTCTCCTGCCTCAGCCTCCCAAGTAGATGGGACTACAGGTGCCCATCACCACACCCAGCTAATTTTTTGTATTTTTAGTAGAGATGGGGTTTCACTGTGTCAGCCAGGATGGTCTTGATCCCCTGACCATGTGATCTGCCCACCCCATCCTCCCAAAGTGCTGGGATTACAGGTGTGAGCCACCACGCCCGGCCTCTAAAAAAAATTTCTGAGACTGGGTAAATTATAAAGAAAAGAGGTTTAATTGGCTCACAGTTCTGCAGGAAGTGTGGTGCTGGCATCTGCTTACCTTCTAGGGAGGCATCAGAAAGCTCACAATCATGGCAGAAGGCAAATGGAGAGCTCAGATATTTTTTTGTAGCAATGTAAGAATGGCCTAATACATAAAATTGGTACGAGGAGTAGGGTATTGTTAGAAACATATCTGAAAATGTGGAAGTGACTTCGGAACCAGGTAATGGATAGAGGTTGGAAGAGTTTGGAGGGCTCACAAGAAGACAGGAAGATGAGGGCAAGTTTGGAACTTCTTAGAGACTGGTTAAATGGTTGTAACCAAAATGTTGATAGGGATATGGACAATGAAATCTAGGCCAACAAGGTCTCAGATTGAAATGAGGAACTCATTGGGAAATGGAGCAAAGGTCATAACATATTATGCCTTAGCAAAGAGCTTGGTTGCATTGTGCCCTTTCCCAAGGAATCTGTGGAAGTTTGAACTTGAGAGTGATGATTGCATATCTGGCAGAAGAAATTTCTAAGCAGCAAAGCATTCAAGATATGACTGGCTGCTCCTAACAGCTTACACTCAGATACGGGTGCAAGTAAATGACTTAAAGTTGGAATTTATATTTAAAAGGGAAGCAGAGCATAAAAATTGGGAAAATTTGCAGCCAAGCCACATGGCAAAGAAAGAAAAAGCTTTTTCAGAGGAGGAATTCAAGCAGGCTGTGGAGTAACCACTTGCTAGAGACATTTGCATAACTAAAAAAGAGCCAAATGCTAATATCTAAAACAATATGGAAAAAGCCTCAAAGGCATTTTAGAGATTATTGAGGTAGCCCCTTCCATCATAGTTTCTGAGGCCCAGGAGACAAAAGTGGTTTCATGGGTCAGGCCCAGGGCCTCAACCCTATGCAACCTCAGGACACTGCTCCCCACATTCTGGCTGCTCCAGCTCTAGCCATGTCTCAAAAAGGGCAAGGTACAGCTCAGGCTGCCACTTTGAAGAATGCAAGCTGTAAACTTTGACAGCTTCCATGTGGTATTAAGAGTGCACAGAGTGCAAGAATGGAGGATTCTTGGATGCTTCCACCTAGATTTCAGAGGATGTATGGAAAAGCTTGGCTGCCCAAGCAAAAGCCTGCTGCAGGACTGGAGCCCTCACAGAGAACCTCTACTAGGGCAATGTGGAGGGGAAACATGGGATTGGAGCCTTCACACAGGGTCCCCACTGGGACATTGCCTTGTGGAGCTGTGAGAAGGGGGCCACCATCCTCTAGTCCCAGAATGGTAGATCCACCAGCAGTTTACACCCTGCACCTGAAGAAGCCTCAGGCACTCAACGCTAGCCCATGAGAGCAGCCACAGGGGCTGCACCCTGCAAAGCCACAGGGGCGGAGCTGCCCAAGATCTTGGGAGCCCACTTCTTGCACCAGCGTGCCCTGAATGTGAGGCACGGAGTCAAAGGAGATAATTTGGGAGCTTTAAGATTTAATGACTGCCTTGCTGGGTTTCAAACTTGCATGGGGCATATAGCCCTTTTCTTATGGCTGATTACCCCTTCTTGGAATGGGATGTTTACCCAATGCCTACACCCCCATTGTATCTAGGAAGTAAGCAACTTGTTTCGATTTTACAGTCTCACAGGTGAAAGGAACTCATTTCCAGATAAGAATTTAGATTTGGGATTTAGGACTTTTGAGTTAAGGCTAGAATGAGCTAAGATTTTACAGGGACTATTGAGAAGGGATGACTGTATATTGAAATGTGAGAAGGACACAAGATCTGTGGGGGCCATGGACAGAATGATACAGTTCGAATATTTGTCCCTGCCCAAATCTGATGTTGAAAGGTAATCCCCAGCCAGGCTCAGTGGCTCAAACCTGTAATCCCAGCACTTTGGGAGGCCAAGGTGGGCGGATTGCTTGAGCCCAGGAATTTGAGACCAGCCTGGGCAACATGGCAAAACCCCACCTCTACCAGAAATATAAAAATTAGCCACGTGTGGTTGCATGCACCTGGAGTCCCAACTACTCGGGAGGCTGAGGTGGCTAACTGCTTGAGCCCGGAGGTCAAGGCTGCAGCGAGCCAAGATCGCACCACTGCACTTCAGCCTGGGCAACACAGCAAGACCCTGTCTCAAAAAAAAAGGAAGGGAAAAAAATGTAATCTCCAATGGGGCCTGGTGGTAGGTGACTGGATCATGGCGGTGGTTTCTCATGAATGACTTAGCACCATCCTTCTGGTGCTGTTCTTGTGATAATGAGTGAATTCGTGTGATATCTGGTTGTTTAAAAGTGTGTAGCACTTCCTCTCTTTCTCTCTCTTTCACTCACTTGCTCCTGCTTTTGCCATATGACGTGCCTGCTCCCCCTTTGCTTTCTGGCATGATTTTAAGTTTCCTGAGGCCTTCCTAGAAGTGAAGCAGATGCCAGCACCATACTTCCTATAAAGCCTGATGAACCATAAGCCAATTAAACCTCTTTTCTCTACAATTTACCCAGTCTCAGATATTTTTTCATAGACATGCAAGAACGGCCTAATACACAGTACAGAATATTAAATACAGTATGTTCCCACTTTTGGTAATATTGGCTGTCTCTGCGGAAGGGGTCTGGCGTGGCAGTATATACCCTTTTGTACTGTTTGAGGTTTTTTGTTTTGTTTTGTTTTGTTTCCACATGCCTGTATTACTTTCAATTAGAACATCATTCTCAGTAAACTATCGCAAGGACAAAAAACCAAACACCGCATGTTCTCTCTCATAGATGGGAATTGAACAATGAGAACTCATGGACACAGGAAGGGGAACATCACAATCCGGGGACTGTTGTGGGGTGGGGCGAGGGGGGAGGGACAGCATTGGGAGATACACCTATTGCTAAATGACGAGTTAATGGGTGCAGGAAACCAACATGGCACATGGATACATATGTAACAAACCTGCACATTGTGCACATGTACCCTAAAACCCTAAAGTATAATAATAAAAAAAAAAAAAAGAAAAAAAAAAAAAGAAAAAGTAAAAGAAACCTATATACTGGTAAAGGAAAACTCACAGGTGTCTGGGCCAAGGGACTGAGTCGTATAGGCTTGCAAAAACCTGTGTTAAGAATACAGAACACAAAGCCAGACACAGGGGCACTCAATAAATAGCTGGAGGAAGCAAAATATTTGGAATCAATTCAGAAGGCAGACCCTGGACAAAGAGATCTCTATCTGAGCACCGGATACTCAGCCAGCATAGCCCTTGCTTTACACAAGGAGCTAAGCTGAGACTGCTCACGTTAGAAAAGAAAGGGAGCATAAAAACCAAATATCCTGGAGTTACTTTGGGGCCAGCTGTTTCTCAGCATTCCTTTGCAAGCACACTGTGTGTCCTAACCTCAGCCTTCTAAGGGATGGGAGGCAAGTCCTTCCCCCAGTGAGTAGAGCCCACCCCTAGCACTCTTCTGGTGGTCCAAGTGCCCAGACAATCCTAGGCAGCCTTTCCTCCAGCCCCTCAAAATCAGAAGGAACGAAATGACCCTGACAGTCTCACTGCACTCCAAAGACAATCTCAGCACTTTAGCTCCTTTTCCACACCAAGGCTTCAGAAAAGAAAACCAAAAAGGAGAAGGTGGATCGGTAAGCAAGATCCCTTAGCAGCATTTGGTAAAAGGAACTCCCTGGGTTATGCACAGATTCTTTCAGGTGCCAGAAGCCAGCAGCTCCAGAATGCAAAATGGACAGAGAAGGAAAGTGCTAAAACTTAAGACAGCCTCAGAAATTTCTCTTTGTTCCCTGCTTTATTTGGATATGCCTCCCTGAAGCCAGCTAGTTGGTCCCAGCTTCCAAAAAAAGTTTGTTTGGCCACTGATACTAGGTCTAGGAGCTTCTGTGCTTGGCAGCCTTCTCTGGCTGCCTCTGGATACCTGGCTTGCATGCGGCAACCATGTAGGTTATCCTTCTGTAGAAACAGGCTGTGCCACAAGGTGCAAGCTCCAGAGGCAGGATGGGAGTAAGGCAAAGCAAGGGCATGGAGTAGGACTGGAGTAGGAACCAAGTTAAAGGCAGAGTCCTTTCCAGGAACCCATGGTTTCCAGAGCATAGGAGAACATGACTGGCTGTGAGAGGCAGAGTTTCTGGCTCTTGGACCCCAGACCAGGCTGTCTAGGCAGTGGAGGGAAACAGGAGCACTTACCGGGGGAAGATGGCCGTCATCAAGGCTGAAGCATAGCCAGGCTTGCAAGCTCCCTCTGAAAAGTTTGCGTACTTGGTGGCTAATTCAGCAGGCCTATGGGAAGAGAAGGAAAGTTACAGCTTGCCAGGCACTGAGCACTGAGTGGGTTATTATTTCCTAAGGAGCTGTAGGTGTTTAAGCCTTTTTTTTTTTTTTTTGAGATGGAGTCTCGCTCTGTCGCCCAGGCTGGAGTGCAGCAGCGCAATCTCGGCTCACTGCAAGCTCCGCCTCCCGGGTTCACGCCACTCTCCTGCCTCAGCCTCCCGAGTAGCTGGGACAAGGTGTTTAAACCTTGAATGAAGCTTCATTCCCTACAATCAGCACTTCAGGCACTTTTCCACATTAAGGCTTTAAGGGTAAAAACAAAACAAATCCCCAAACCCTAAAGGAATAGATAGATAATGAGTCAGGCCCCTGGATGATATCTGTAAAGGGAACTTCACTGGATTCTCACAGATTTCTTTTTAAGAGACAGGGTTTCATTATGTTGCCCAGGCAGGTCTTAAAACTCCTGAGTTCAAGCGATCCTCTCGCCTTGGCCTCCCAAAGTGTCGGGATTACAGGCATTGAGCCACTGCGCCCAGCTCAAACTCATACATTCTTTGCAGGAAGCCTGATACCAAGGAAATGAGGAGCTCTATCGAGGCTCCAATACCCGGGGGAGTGGTGCTTGGAGTTCACAGGATATAGCTACTCAGGCTTTGATAGTCAGAGCCCCGGGCCTTTCCACCTTCCTTGTATGTTCCTACATGGCTAGCCTCATCTGCTTTTATTCTCTCCACTCATGCTATGATCCACCCAGTGGGAACGGTCACAAACAGTGACCGAATATAGACACAATAAATGTTGGGGCTACTGACGTAACCATTAGACTTTTAGTTGAGGATGCTCTCCTGGTCTCTCTGCCTGGAATGTTATTCCTTGTCCTTTTTCATCTGGCTAATAACTATTGGTCCTTCATGATTAAACTTAAATATCAGCTTCACTGGGAGTGATTCCCTGACCCTCGGATTGGGCTAAGTGCCTCCTCTGTGCTTACACAGTCACTCCCCCTGCCCCTCACATCATATACTTACCCCTCAGCACTTGCTATTCTGTATTGTAATTTTTGGTAGTATATCTCCTTTGACACACTGTAAACTCCTAAGGTCAGAGTCTGATTTAACACTGCCTACCCTCTCCAGTGCCTTGCATAAATGTGCACAGAGAAGACCCCTAAAACTTTCTTTTTTTCTTTTTTTTTTTTTTGAGATGGAGTCTCGCTCTGTCGCCCAGGCTGGAGTGCAGTGGCTCACTGCAAGCTCCACCTCCTGGGTTCACGCCATTCTCCTGCCTCAGCCTCCGGAGTAGCCAGGACTACAGGCACCCGCCACCACGCCTGGCTAATTTTTTGTATTTTTAGTAGAGATGGGGTTTCACCGTGTTAGCCAGGATGGTCTCGATCTCCTGACCTCATGATCTGCCCACCTCGGCCTCCCAAAGTGCTGAGATTACAGGCATGAGCCACCGCGCCCAGCCAAAACTTTCTTAAGGAACAAAATGACCCTGACAGTCTCACTGCAGACAAGGCAATCTCAGGAACCCACGAGGCTGAGACTGCTGCATATTTTTCAGAAGACTTGTGTTCTAATCCTGGCTTGTTGCTGTGTGACCACAATCATGCCACCTCACATCTTTGGGTTTCAACGTCCTTATGCGTTCAATGTGGGTCTGGAGTCACTGCCCTGCCACCAAAATCTCTGCACTATGCAGTCTAGAGAAGATCACAGCCAAAGAACAGGATATAGTCAGTGAATGGGTTCCGTGACTGCTGGGACTGGAGGCCCTGCATGCTGGGGCACCTGAGTGAGCCCTGGCTGGTTGCCAGTTCTGAGTCCCCACCTCCTCCGCCCCCACCCTTGGGCCTGCTGCCAACACTCTGGTGCCCAGCTGCTCTACTGTGCTGGGGCCCTGTGGCAAGCCTACCCTCCAGGCTGCCTTCTGCAGGGTCTGGGCTGGGTGGGTGTGGGGTGGTGGTACCAGAAATGATGATGCCACTGCCTCGTGTGTGTCATGTCTGATTCACCATAGACCCCTCGGGCCTAGACCAGAGGCTTACACAGAGTAACTGCTCATTGAACATAGACAAACTCATCTGATCAATGCACAATTTCTTTTAGAAATCTACATTTTCAAGCATCCCCCACCAAGGAAATTCAAAGGCTGAAATGCAAACCTGAAGGCTGAGTGACAAGCCGAGGAGTTAGGACTTTATTTGGCAGGCAAAAGAAAGCCAAAATTTTAACAAGAGAAAAACAATATTTTCTTATGTAAACAACTGTATTTTTGAAATGAAATATAAACCTCAGTGCAATTACGGAACTGACTAGAAGCTTTTTGACTAGGCACAGTGACGAAAACATTCTAGATGTTTTCAATTAGCTCTCTCAACAACTCTCTGAGTTGGTGCTATGAATTAATTTACATACAAGGCCTAGAAAGATGAAGAGACTAATCCAAGATCATACAAGTGGTAGACACTGGATTAGAACCCAAGGTCTCTAACACCAGTGCAGGAACTCTTAACAGGGCACTGCCACCAACACAGTCACAGAGGAAGGCACAGGAGAGCACAGGAGTGGTCAACACAGTCGGAGATGGGGTGGAGAATACGGTCCAGAAGGCCTTACACAGCTTTGGTCTGCGGCAGTGAGGCATTTTGAGTCTCTTCATGTCCTGTCTCCCAGTCCCCACCATCTGCTTGCCTGCCTTGTGCTGTGAGTTCCTGTGGTCTTTCTGAATTCCAGAAAGTTTCATAAACAGCAGAAAGATGGACAGCAGGTGCCCTTCTTAACACAGTGCAGTGCAGAAATAAATGAACAACAGACAGACCTTTGACTACCTCTTTTCTCTCTAGTTTACCCCATCAACTTTTGGCAAGGTGCTTAAAGAATAAGGGCTGTGGGACAGTCCAGGGGGCACAGGATCACGTCATCTACAATGGAGAGGGAGCTGGAGCCGAGCAGGCCAGGCAGGAGATGCTGCTCTCTCCACGGCAGTGCAAGGCAGTCCAATAGCAAGGATGATGGGCTCCAAATCAACCCCTCATTTAGAAAGCGACAGTAACTCCTAAAACGTACAACTCTGGGTACAGTGGGTCATGTCAAGTTATTACCAAATTAAAATGCCTTAGAAATGGCCTCCTGACTATCTCAGTGAGAGAAGAATAGGGGGAGTGTTGGGGATTCTGAGTCATCCAGCAGGCTGGGACCTCTGGGGCAGTTAGCAGTCAAAACCACCAAGATTAACGGTCGCCAACTCCCTGGGGCCAGAATAGTTAGTCTCTCTAAGGCACTCACACTCCAAATGCCAGCAGGCCCCCACAGATGTCTGATCAAATCACTCAGCCCTTGTTCTTCTCCTACTCTGCAGCTGGCCTTTCATTTTGGGAGATTTAGCATTAAACCCAGTAAGAGCACCCATTGTCCTACAAACGTGACTACCAAGCCCCTGGGGTGAAGAGTGTCACCACTGCACTCACAAGAGGAAATCCAGATGGACAGGCTGGAGCCCCAAAAAGGAACCAGACGCTTCCACTCTCCTGCTTCACTCAGGAGGACCGAGTTTAAGGAATCAGGCCAAGCAATGGGTCATAAATGGAAAAAGCATCAGATCTGGAATCAGAAACTGTCACAGAGGACACTGACAAGCAAGTGATGGAAAATCTGATTTTCAGCTTCCCCATGTGCAGTGGAAACCATGTAATTCCAAGAATCGCATGAGGATGTGGTGAGGGAGCACATTTGGAGGGGATGGCCATCCTCTGGGGCACCACACACACGCTGTGTGAGACACGTGGCTGCCATAAGCGCCTGGCTCGGGTTCAGATCCAATCACAGGGAGAGTCACCACATGATATCTAGTGGGAGAGTGCCCTGGCTGATGTGTGTCTGAAGGATCAGCATTTGGGAGATGAGGAGTAGCACTGCAGGAGGCTGAAAGAGCAGGAGAGTGTGAGGCTGCGGTCAACAAAGTGTCTTAGGAAGGACGCAGAAACCAACTGCGTCACACACTGTGGAGGTCCAGTAAGGTGCGGCCACAGGACTAAATGCTGGATTTGGCAACAGGGAGGTCACCACAGACCTCGACAACAGCCACTCCACTGGAATGTGGAGGTGAAACTCGTTTCACTGGGTTTAAGAGAAAACAGGAGGAGACAAACTGAAGTCATGAAACACAGACTATTTTTAGGAGTTCTGCTACAAAGGAACAAAGAAATGGGGCAATAGCCGGAGCGGGGAAGGCGGGTAAAGTGTTTTTTGAGGTTGGGAAATATTTTCCCAAGTTTACAAGCTGGTTAGAATAAAAGAAAAACTCACAATGCAGTAGAGATAGGACAGTTGTAGGGAGAATGTTTCTTTTTGTTGTCTATTTGTTTGTTTTCTGAGACGGGGTCTCACTCTGTTGCCCAGGCTGGAGTGTGGTGGCACAATCTCAGCTCACTGCAACCTCCACCTCCGAGGTCCGAGTGATTCTCCTGCCTCAGCCTCCCGAGAAGCTGAGGTTACAGGAGCCCACCACCACGCCCGGCTAATTTTTGTATTTTTAGTAGAGACAAGGTTTCACCATGTTGGCCAGGTTGGGGGAGAATATCTGCGAGAAGGCGGAGGGGGAAAGGATCTAGCACAAAACTGGGCTAAGCTAAGGGCTGGCCTTAGCTCTGCTCCCTTAGCCCGCCTTGGCCAGGGATGCCTATTTTCTAAGCACCACTTCCCTTGTAAACTTTCCATGATACTTCCCTTCTCAGGTAGAACCCATCCCCCTGTGGACCTGCGTTACCTAGGGCGGACATTCATCTTCACTTGCTCACTTGTTCCCCACTCTCCTACCACCTTCCCCTTTCTGCCTCTCATTTCCACAGGCAACAAATATTTAGAGACAACAGAGTCACTCTGCTTGGATTTTTATCCTGACTCTCTTAATAGCTGTGTGATTTGGTGCATGTCTTTTAAATTGTTTTGTGCCCTTAATTTGCACATCTGTAAAAGTGGGATTATACTAGTACTTATTTTATAAAATTTTTTTGTTAAGAGTTATGCTGAGAAGGAAGGGCTGGCACTGAGTATGGTGCCTGGCCCCTCGTTGGTGCTCAGTACATGCTAACTAACTGGCCTGGGATTAAGGATACAATGATGACTAGGACATAGTGAAAGCCTAGCATTACACTTCATTACACTGAAGAGTAATTGTCCATTTAAATATCTTTCTCTCATAGAATATGATCATTTAGCAAAGCATGTATGGCACAGAGTATACAAGTACCCAATAAAATGCTGGACTGAAATCAGTTGGTTACCTTGCCTTGGAAGGTTAATCAACAGGAAGTGTAAGGGGGAAGTGGGGTGATGGCCAGGGAAACTGGGGAAGTGTCATTGACAGTTATTCCTGAGGACTCTACAGATCAGTGATGGACATTGTGTAACCATCAGTCTAGTTTCTAGAACCATCTCAGAGAGAACTGGATTCAGATCAGCCCCTACCATGCCTGCTCCCTCGTTTCATGTGCTAATTTAGTTTAAAGCATTCGTTATGAGAAAAGAAGACCATGTAGGCAGCACTAAGCACACTGCCTAACAACCCAGCAGCTTAATCAAAGCCACTGTTACCATGCTAGGGGGACATGCATGAGCGTGCAGATGAGCCTCTCCACACAGAGTTCGCTCCATCCACAGAGCAGGGAATTCTTCAATTCCATCTTCTACCTTCCTCATGAGGATGCCTTTCTCCAAGTACTAGAGAGTTGTTTCTGGGATAATGACATGATGAGGGAAATGGCAGAAGCAGCTTTGCCTAGCTTGAGTAATCCTATTCTGTCATTAAATATTTTCACTTTAATTTTTTTTTTTAAATAGCCTTTACTGCCATAGATCCTCTCAAGCCCCAAGATGGAAATACTTCTATCTCCTCTGACTGCCACCTGTCTGACCTGTTACTCCAGGTCTGCTGGGTCTTGCTTGCATTGTCACCAGTTTCTTCATCTACCCACATATGGGCTGTGCCAATCCATTCTACCCTAGAAATCACTGACTCTTTGCTCTTTGTGGCTTCCACTGTAGACTCGGGTTTCTCTACAGCTTTTGCCATCATGATACATGTACAGCCATCTATGACAAATGCTGAAGCACTGTCAAATGTCTTCTATCACTTTAAGAAAAAAGGGACTGCTTGATCTGAGCCATCTGAAACTTGTGGTATTTCTCAGCTCCGGAGGCCCTGCCTTTCTGCTCTTGCTGCTAGGCACTGCAATACCTTTTCATCAAACCAGGCCACATTCCTATTTGATCAGTGATTCTGGAGCTGACATTAACTCCAGGTTACATTTGTCTCCAGAGCCTTGTAATTTACTTCATCTTAGCTGGAGGGATGCTCCCCACAAAGTTCTCCAAGTGCTTCAACAGACAATTTTCACGGAGGCATTCCACCAGAGATCTGCTGTGACTCTCCAATTCAATTTTGCTTCCACACTTTATTTCCTTAAAAATAAAAACATATCCTCTTTCTGGGTGGTAGTGAAAAACACAAGAGAAGTAACATTCACTGAGCACAAACCAGGCACCAGACAGTGGATCTAATGATCTAATTCAGCTTTACAACAATCCTCTAAAAAGTAGTACCTCCCTTAGACCCAGGCATGTGGGGCTGAAGGAGTCCAGGAGAAGCCATGATTGGAAGATGCACTGTTCTGTTTACACTATAAAATGTCAAATGATACATTTAACATGACCAGAAAGCAAATTACCATTCACACTTTCCCTGCACTCTCTGACACTGGTGTGTGTGGTCATCACCAACAAAGCAGTCCCATCTTTGAGATACTCCTGGGTCTCAGGAAGGATAGTGTGGCCTCATGAAATGATGTATCCAGCATGAGCTGAACGGTACTGGAGAACTGAAGGGGAGAGATCACTGTTTCCACAAGACAGTTTCCAAAAAGCCATGGCATTGACTACTAATAATACAGATACTTGTTGTTTGTGGCAGGAGATACGAAACTTTCCAGCAATGATACATTTGACAATAGAAAACACAAAGAGATCGTTCCTGAACCTGAACAGGAAGAGTTGGTGGTGTGTGGGTAGCAAAAGGAATTTTCATATGCACTGATTGGATAACAAATACATAAGTATCTCTTCTCTACCCATTGTTCTAAATCCTTAGTAAGTCATTATACCATACATGGACCCATCAACTGGTTTATACAGGCAGACGCCTTGTAAAACATATTTGGCCAGGGCCCTGTCTACCTTTGAAGCAGTCCTACTCTAAGATAAGTATTATTTTCATTTTTGACAAGAGAAAACTGACTCGAAAACTCTCTCCTGTTCTTACCAAAGCCCCTACTTTCTTTGATGTGAAGTGTCATCAGCTTAAGGTAAGAAGATTGGAGTTTAAGTCACCAGTTCTACTTACTAGGTGTGCAACCTCAGGTAAGACACAATTAGTTTCCTTAACTCTTAAAATAGCTATAGTAATGTACATTTTATAGGGCTGATGGGAAGATCAATGAATACCTACAGCAACGTGGGTCAGAGTGCCCTTTGAAAGGTTATACAAATGTTAGTCACTGTTCCTACTGTTTTAATGTTTGACTTCTGCTTTTACTATTCCTTCTAGATTCATCTGAATTATTATCATAGTTTCAATAATTTAAGAAGGAAAATAACTGCTCCTTCATTTTTCTTATTTGGATTCTTCTCTGTCATTCACATGGCTGTCTGTAAATGTATGCCTATTGGGCAGGGAGGTCAAGAGACTTCAGGGGACAGAGAGGGAGGGCCACTAAAACAATTCCATCATCTATGTGCAGGAACTTCTTATAAACTAGCATCCTAGCACTTATGTGAGCCCAATGGAAGGGCTATATCTCATAAAATTTGTAGTGAAAATCACAGTCGAATCTTCTGTTCAATTCTTCTATAGGTCCCCAGTATAAGATAGAGGTCACTACCATGATTTCCAGATAACATTGTTCCTAAATCCACTACGTCCAGGCTCTCAAAGCAGGTGTCACAGTTTAGGGGCTATATAATAGAGGTTGGAGTTATTCAAAGCCACAGTACAAACCAGTGTGTCTTCCTGGAGCAATACATGTACTTGAAGATATGAGGAAGAATGTATTAAGAAAACACATACGTACTATGGTATAGAATGCAGAATTTTTAAAGCAAAATGAAAGCTCTTGAAGATTCTTTTTTGGGGGGCCAGGTGTGGTGGCTCACATCTGTAATCCCAGCACTTTGGGAAGTCAAGGTGGGAAGATTCACTAGAGCCCAGGAGTTTGAGACCAGGGGCAACATAAGGAGACCTTATCTCTATTTTAAAAAAAATTTTTTAAATTAGCTGGGCATGGTGGCATGTGCCTACAGTCCCAGCTCCTCAGGAGGCTGAGGTTGTAAGGATTGCTTGGGCCGGGGAGGCTGAGGTTGGAAGGATTGCTTGAGCTGAGGCTGCAGTGAGCTGAGACTGCACCACTGAACTCCAGCCTGGGCAACAAAGCAAGACCCTGTCTCAAAAAAAAAAAAAAAAAGGAATTTTTATGCTTGCAGTGGGTTGCTTTGCAATATATGCTCACTCTCCTCTGCCACTAAGGGTCCTCCAGAAGAAATGTTTCAGAAGCACTGCACTAAGGAACCTAAGTTTTCCATTTTGGTTCCTACTCTCAAAAAGCTTGAATTTCAGTAAGCAAATAGGTAAGTAAATAAAAGATTACCTTTGGGTATAAGTACAACCACTGTTATATACAAGGTATGGAAGAGGCAGACAAAGTGGTCTCGGGAATTAGGGCGGGTATCTTGAGGAGGTACTGTCAAGAAAAGAGAGAAAGTAGAAGGGCATTCTCAGCCGAGGATACAACATGTGCAAGGGTCCAAAGCAGAAAGAGAGCCTGGCACATATTGGGAATTGCAAATACATTAGTATTGACAGAACAAAGCCTGTGAGACCACAGCATGGTCTTGCTGCTAGGACAAGGAGCCTGGGCTTGCTGATGGGGGCAATGGGGAGCCACTGAAGGATTTCTATGCAGATGAATGACATGCACTAGTCCAAGAGAGAAATGAGGAGACCTGGATGAAGGGGTAACAGTGGATATAGACAGGAAGAATATTTGTAAGATATATTTGGGAAGCAAAATAATAGAGTGGAGGAATGTAACTAGCAATTATTCAGCAGTATCTGGGGCTTTGTTTTTATTTTTATTTACATTATTGTCAATCCTTAAACAGCCCTATATGATAGGTATTAGTCTTCCCATTTTATGAACAAAGAAATAAAGAAATTCAGCTAGGAAGTGGCAGGAGGAAGATTTGAATATAGAGCTTTCTGATTTCAAAGCCCTTGGGTGTTGGTTGTGGCTGTTTTATAAAATATACTTTTTATATTTCCTGATTTCAAAGCCCTTAGTAGTGCTTCTTTTTTTTTTTTTTTAACAGACTACATTTCTTTTTAGTGCTGAATAGTAGTCCATTGTCTAGATGTGCCACAGTTTGTCCACATACATACTAAAGGACATCTTGACGCTTCCAGTTATTGGCAATTATGAATAAAGCAGCTATAAATATTCATGTATGGTTTTTGTGTAGACATAAGTTTTCAGTTCCACTGGGTAAATACTTAGGAGGGTGACTGCTAGAACATATGGTCATATTGTGTTTCACTTTGTAAGCTGCTGCCAAACTGTGCTCCAAAGTGGCCAAACCATTATGCATTCCCACCAGCAGTGAATGAGAGTTCCTACTGCTCCACATCCTTGTCAGCATTTGAGACTGTCAGGTTTTTGTTTTTGTTTTTTAGTCATTCTAATAGGTGTGATAGTATTTCACTGTTGTTTTAATTTGCATTTCCTTAATGACATATAATGCAAGCTTCTTTTCATATACTTATTTTCCATCTGCATATCTTTTTTGGCCATCTGGAAAGGGTGTCTTTTTGGTTCTTTTGCCCATTTTTTTAATTGGGTTGGTTGTTTTCTTAATGTTGAGTTTTAAGAGTTCTTTGTATATTCTGAATACAAGTCCTTAATCAGGTATGTGTTTGCAATTTTTTTCCCCAGTCTGTGGCTTGTTTTTTCATTCACTTAACAGTGAACTTCACGGAGTACAAGTTTTGGAGTTTAATAAAATCAACTTACTGATTTTTCTTTTCTGAATTTTGCTTTTGGTTTTATATCTAAAAACTCATTACCAAACCCAAAGTCACATAAATTTTCTATGTTACCTTCCAGAAGTTTATTATAGTTTCAGGTTTTACATTTAGTCTATTTAGGTTCCATTTTGAGTTAATTTTTGTGAAAGGTACAAGGTGAATGATTAATTTGTACATACAGATATCTAATTATTCCAGTATCATTTGTTGAAAAACTTATCCTTTTTCCATTGAATTGCCTTTGCTCCTTTGTCAGAGATCAACAGACTATATTTGTGTGGGTCAATTTATGGGATCTCTATCCTATTCTATTGATCTATTTGTCTATTCTTTTGCCAATACCATGCTATCTTGATTGTATCTTGATAGCTTTACTGTAGGTCTGGAGTCAGGCACTGTCGATCTTCCAACTTTCTTCTTCTTCGTCAGTAGATTCTGGGTCTTCTGCCTTTCCATATGAACTTTAACATTTAAAGTTTGTTGATATTCATAAAATGACTTACTGCAATTTTGATTCTGATTATATTGAATTAAAAATCAAGGAGAGAATTGACATCTTAACAATATAGAGGCTGGGCACAGTGGCTCACACCTGTAATCCTAGCACTTTGGGAGGCCAAAGCAGGAGGACTGCTTGATCCCAGGAGTTTGACACCAGCCCCAGCAACATAGCGAGACCCTGACTCTACAAAAAAAAATTAGCTGGGTGTGGTAGCGCACGCCTGTAGTCCCAGCTACTTGAGAGGCTGAGGTAGGAGGATCACTTGAGCCTGGGAGGTCGAGGCAGCGGTGAGCCATGGTTGCACCGCTACACTCCAGCCTGGGCAACCCTGTTTCAAAAAACCCCAAAACCCCCAAAACCCAATACTGAGTCCTTCTATCAAAATGTGGAATATCCATTTATCTAGATTTCTTTGATTTCTTTCATTAGAGTTTTGTAGTTTTCCTCATTCATATATGAATCTATGCACAAACACATTCACACATATTTTATCAGATTTATCCCTATTTCTCTTTTTTTTGGCACTAATGTAAATGACACCGTGTTTTAAATTTTAAATTCCAATTGCTTCTTGCTGGTATATAGAAAAGCAATTGCCTTTTGTATATTAACATTACAGCCTGAAAACTTGCCTTAATCGCTTATTAGTTCCAGAATGTTTTTGCCAATCTTTGGGATTTTCTGCATAGACAATCATGTCATCTGTGAACACAGTCAGTTTTATTTCTTCCTTCCCAATCTGTATGCCTTTTATTTCCTTTTCTTGTCTTACTGTGTTAGTGAAGACTTTAGTATAATGTTGAACAGGAGTGATGAGAGGGGGGACATCCTTGGTTTTTTCTCAATCTTAGGGGAAAAGAATCCAGTTTCTCATTAAGCAAGATGTTAGCTATAGGTTTTTTTGATCAAATTGAAGAAGTTCCCCTCTACTCATAGTTTGCTGATAGTTTTTTAAAAAATTATGAATAGGTATTGGATTGTATCAAATGGTTTTTTTACATCTATGGATATGATTATATGATTTTTCTTCTTTAGCCTGTTGATGTAACAGAATATGCATTAATTGATTTTTGAAAGCTGAACCAGTCTTGCATACCTGGAATAAATCCCACTTGGCAGCAACATGTAGTTCTTTTTATACATTGCTGAATTCAATTTGCTAATAATTTTGTTGAGGATTTCTGGAGCATGTTCATGACAGATATTTGTCCGTAGTTTTCCTTTCTTATAATATCTTTATTTGGGTAATAGGGTAATATCTAGAGTAATGTTGGACACATAGAATGAGTTAGAAAGCGTTCTTTCTGCTTTGATTTTCTGGAAGACATTGTAGAGAACTGGTATCTTTTGGTATCATTTTTTTCCCTTAAATTTTGATAGAATCCACCAGTGAAACCATCTGAGACTACTGTTTCTGTTTTGGAAGGTTATTAATTAGTGATTTAATTTCTTTAGTAGATATAGATTTATTCAGATGGTCTTTTTCTCTTTGTGTCAGTTTTGGTGGTTTGTGTCTTTCAAGGAATCAGTCCATTTCATCTAAGTTATCAGATTTGTGAGTACAGAGTTGTTCACAATGTTCTTTTATTATCCTTTTTCTTTTGTTTTGAGGCAGGGTCTCACTCTGTTGCCCAGGCTGGAGTGCAGTGGTGTGACCACAGTTCACTGCAGCCCTGACCTCTCGGGCTCAAGTGATCCTCCCATCTCAACCTACTAAGTAGCTGGGATTACAGGCACAACTGGCTAATTTTGTTTTTTTTGAAGAGACGAGGTCTCCCTACATTGCCCAAGCTGGTCTCAAGTTCCTGAGCTCAAGTGATCCTCCTGCCTCAGCCTTCCAAAGTGCTGGGACTATAGGCATGAACCACCTCACCTGGCCCATTATTCGTTTTAATATCTATGAATTAGTATGTTCACTTCTGATATTAGTAATTTATATCTTCTCTTTCTCTCTCTCTTTTTGGCTCTAGGTTTATCAATTTTATAGATATTTGCAAAGAACCAGATTTGTTTTGTTGATTTTCTCTGTTGATTTCTACTCCGTACTTCTATTATAGCCTCCTAAGTACCCTCTCCCTTTCCATTCTTGCCCCTCTCTAATCAAATTACCTTCCTGTGGCCAAAAACATCTTCCTAAGGGTCAAAACTGATTATGTCACTACTCATCTGCTTAAAACCCTTCAAGGCATCTTTTGTCCTTGAGATGAAAAATTTCTCCTTGTTATTTATTTATTTTTGTTTTTTTGAGACAGAGTCTCACTCTGTCACCCAGGCTGGAGTGCAGTGGCGCGATCTCAGCTCACTGCAAGCTCCGCCTCCCGGGTTCACGCCATTCTCCTGCCTCAGCCTCTCCGAGTAGCTGGGACTACAGGCGCCCACCACCACGCCCGGCTAATTTTTTGTATTTTTAGTAGAGACAGGGTTTCACCGTGGTCTTGATCTCCTGACCTGGAGATCTGCCCGCCTCGGCCTCCCAAAGTGCTGGGATTACAAGCGTGAGCCACCGCGCCTGGCCTCTCCTTGTTATCTCTAAAACCCCACATAATTTGGTCTCTGCCCATTCCTCCAGACTTCTCAAGTTCCACCTTCAGGTCTCCTGGAGTTTGGCAGCATAGAAAAGACAAATATTACATCTTTACACATATATTTACTTCAATTATAGATAAGGAAGAGATAAATTAGTCAATATAATGTATAGGAAGTTCTTCAATTGGCTGAGATTTTTAAAAGACCATTAAGAAAAACTAGAGAAAAAAATTGGTAACCAAAAACTAATATAAAATGGATTTCCAAAAATAGTGTCTAGAGATCTATAGCCCATAACGAAAGTTTGAAAAAATTACAGAAACATCCAAATATATTTTTTCATTGTAAAGGTGTAATAAAAACAATATTTAGGATCAAAAGAAAAGAAAGTAGCTGCAATGCCACTACCCTAACATAACTGTTACGATATTCTGCAGTAGTTGTTATATTATATTCAGATATGATTATAGTGACAGGCCTGAGGTTGCTTCATGGTTCTTGACCCTGACACATTAGAATCATCTGGGAGAATGTTTAAACATAAAGGTACCTGAGCCCAATTCCTGACCAACTAAATCAGAACCTCTGGGTAGTGAGGTCTTAGTTATGAATCATCACACATAGACATACTGCTATGTACAGACAGATTTATTCTTGGTATCAATTACCTGGGGAAGTGGAGACTTCCTCAGACAGGAAACAGAATCTTTTATTAAAGCAGTGGTTCTCAATTTGGCTGCATATTAGACTCACCTGGGCAGCTTTAAAAATCCTAATGCAAAGGCTGTGTCCTCGCTCAATGACTTCAAAATCTCTAGAGGGTGGGATGCAGGCATCAGTAATTTTGTAGGGTCTCCAGGTGATTCCAATATGCAGTCAAGGTCAAAAACCACTGTGCAGAGACAGTCCTCGGTGAGCTGCAAAGTGGGAATTTGGCTTTTTCGGTCTCGATCACACAGCTCAAGATGTCTAGGAGAAAGTCTTTGAACAGTGGGCTGTGAAAAAGGCTAGATGTCATGAAACAAAGAACCTAGCCAAATCCTGCAATGCTGTGCTCTCTTGCTGTGAAGTAAGTATGGCCCTGGCTTGTGCTAGCTATAGAAGAGACAGAATTCTGCATTTTGGAAACCAGACTACTACTCTGGATTTCTTGTCCTCTCAAGGTTAATTTCTCTGTTGTCCTCTTTTAATCTTTAGTGAAATATTTTTAGCTTTGCTTAGAGAAGCCAAGAGAAAGTATCCCCCCCACCACACACACACCCCTTTCCTCTATTTTTTTTTTTTAAGGCATTAAAGAGAAGCTGGCCCTCTGAAGTCAGCATGATGGTGGCAGAAGTTCTTCAAGTGACAGTCTCTCCAGGAGATGGGGAAAGTCAGGGTTAGATAAAGGAAGGGGCCACCTGACAGTCCTCACCACTGTACTCCCTCTCCCTAAAAATCTTCTAATAACAATACTTGAAAGATCTGGATTTTGTTATTAAAGGTGGCTCTATTCTCTCTTACTCAAATCCTCTTCCTTCTGTCCTCGATTGATTGAACAAATATTTACTGAATATTTACTATGTACATAAACACTATACTAGGCATTGTGAATATATCTGTGAGCAGAACATTCCCAGTTCTTGCCCTTACAAAGCTTTCGGTATAGTTAAAACAGGATCAAACTGACTGTGAATTTGGAAAAAACAGAAAGCTATGTTGAATAGTGAGAAAAGTAAAAAGTTTGGATCCAGGCAGAGAAGGGTTCACAGACTAGCTCGATCACATTTAGCTCTGTGAACATAAGCAAATTACTTATCCCTTCTATAGTCATTTTCATGTTTGTTAAAATGCATTTAAATACCATCTACTTCATACAGTTGTCCACCATTTATCCATGCAACAAATATTTATTAATTGATCACTAAGTAACACAGTAGATACTGGTTTTGGTGCTAGAAAATAGTAGGGAACAAAACAGAAGAAACACTCTAGTAGATGGAGACAGACAATAAACAAGTAAATAAAACACATGTGGCATCTGAGAGTGATAGATACCCTGGAGAAAATGACACAGT
Organism: Nomascus leucogenys; assembly: GCF_006542625.1. Taxonomy (NCBI): domain Eukaryota; kingdom Metazoa; phylum Chordata; class Mammalia; order Primates; family Hylobatidae; genus Nomascus; species Nomascus leucogenys. Next base: position 12,809,715 of record NC_044392.1, on the reverse strand, counting down.
AAAGGGGAACAGGGAACGCCAATAGGGGATGGGGCTATGATTTTAAATGGGATGGGCAAAGGAGACTTTATTAAGAAGGTGACATTTGAGCTATGTTCTAAAAAGGTGAGAGAGTGTGCAATCTCTACAGGTATCTGGGGAAGAGTGTTCCAGACAAGGGAATGAGCAAATGCCACGAGTTTGAGGCGGGAACAGGTCTGGAGTATCCGAATCACAGCAAGGAGCCCAAGATAAAACAACAAACATGAAGGAGAGCAACAAGAAAGGAAGGTGTGGACCATGTAGGGCCTTGATGAGCATTGTAAAGGTTCTGGCTCTCATTCTACAAGAAATGGGGAGCCATTGGGGAGTTCTAATCACAGGAGTAACAAGATCTATCTTGTATTTTAACGGGATCACTTTGGCTTCAGCGTGGAAATAGACCACAGAGAAGCAAGCATAAAATCTGGAAGACTAGTTAGGAGTGCAAAAATTAGGTGAGAGATGGTGGTTTGGACAGAGTGATGAGACAGAGGTAGTGAGAAGTGGCTGGATCTGAGGATATTTAAGGTAAAGCTAATAAAGTTTGCTGATATCAGATTTGAGTGTCAAAGAAATGATGCTACAGTATTTGATGTGAGCAATTGGAAGGATGTAGTTAGCTGCCATTTCCTGGGGTAGAAAAGATTCTAGGAGGCAGGGGTGTGAATCTGGAATTGGTTCTGGACATGTTAAGTGTGAGATGCCTAATACACATCCAAATGAAGGAAGCAATTGGGTAAATGAGTCTGGAGTGTGGGGAAAGAGAACTGGGCTTGATATAAATCTAGGAGTCATCAGCATATGGATGATATTTAAAGCCATGATACTGGATTAGATTATCTAAGCAAATGTTGTGGGAACAGGTAACATAGAAAGTACCTAGTGCACCACTGGGCATATAGTAGGTGCTCAATAAATGCTTTCCCCTTGCAGCCCTAGGAAACTTGACAGGCTGTTTTAGAAGTGTTAAACTCACCTCAGGCTATGTTTAGACTGCTCCATGTTTATACACTATTACAAATGACCTGGTTTTTCACAAGGCTCTGGGGGTTTAAGAGTTGTTTGCTTTCATTTTCATATTTTTGTGTCTTCACATGGAATTCCTTATGAAATTAGACTGAGCATTAAAGTCCCCATGCTCTTGCCCACATGGCAACTGTAAAACACCACATTGTGGCAGCAGACAGGAGCTTTCCCAGAGCACAGAGCCCCTGCCCACACCCAGCAGAAATAGGTGAAACTTCCATTTAATTAAATCTGCTCCCAGAAGGCCCATGTCAGCTCAGGAAAGTCACACCTGGACACCAGGATCTGGCTCCTTCAAAGAATCCAGATGGCTCATCTCTCCCCTGGACTAATGGGTACATTCCTGGCTCATTGTGTCATATTCCTTATAATGGAGACTGAGATTTCCTTAGGGTTCTTCCTGGAATGCTCTGCCTCTCTTCCTTTGACTCTTTGCTCAAATGTCACCTTTTCAATGAATTCTACTTTGACTGTCCCATTGAAACTTGCAATCTCTTCAACAGCATTCCCTTGTCTTGCTCTATTTTCTTTCACAGCACTTATCACCTTCCAAAATCCTAAAAACTTTATTTATAATAATTTTTATTGATTGTCTTGTTCACAATCACAATCTTGTTCACTGGTATATCCTCAGACCACAGAATATTGCCTGATACATATTAGTTGTTCAACAAATCTGTAGATTGAATGAGGGAGTATCCACTTTGTTGCTGGGGCAAGAGCCTTTACCCCTGAGCCTTTTCCCAGGCCCTCAACTTTGAACCAGACCACAGTAGACCCCTTTCAGAGAGCAGATGGTTCTCCTCGGAGGTATCATTAAATCAGGCTGTGGGTGCCTGCACGTAGCAGCCTGAGTGCCCAACCCCTGGGGAAGACGGGGTCAATTCTCAGGCAACCACAAGGCTGGCAATGTCACCAACTCACCAGTCTCACATTCTAGTTATTCCTGTTTCTCTCCAAACCATATTCTTCTCAGTTTTCTTATCCTCAAGTCACTGCTCTCTGCTTCTTCTTGGTCTAGTTTCCTACTTCCCCCCTGGCACAGCCCACACTCTAACTTTCAATTATGTGGCACAAAACTGTGTTCCTTTATATCCTCAAACTCTTCGGTGAATGTTCCTTCCATTTTTGCTTTCATAGAAACCTGGGTCTCTTGGGAAAATGACATTTTTACAGCCCTCTGCAAAGGAGGCTGCTCTTTCATCTATACTCCATAGACCTTGGGATCCCTGGTTATCCTCTTTGTACTCCATTAATGCTTCCAAACCACCAACATGTCATGCTTATCATAAAAAAAGAAACAACCAAAAACTTGTCTGTTGCTCATGCTATCCAGCAATACTACCCTTTACCCTCCCTTCCTGTTCTCAATTGCTTCCTCCCCATTCGCTAAGACTTCAGCTCACAGGATAGGCTTTCCAATCAAGCTTATAAGGCTGTGTCTATGTCTTAGAATTTTCCGTTTATTCCAATTAGAAAACACATAGCTGGTGCTCAAGAAATATCTGCTAAATGAAAGAGTGAAGAAATGAAATCTGGGGTATGGAGCAAGAGGCAAGCTGAAGTCCAGGTCTCATTTTTGGGCTATATCCCTGCTAGTTTACCAGACACTGATAAGGGCTAACTTTCATCCTTGGTATTACTATTGTCACCACTTTAACTGAGACTTAGTAGTTAAATAATTCACTCCAGATTAGAGCTAGTAAGATGTGGAACTGGGCCTCAAAAATCCATATCTGACTCCATAGCTCACATTTTTTTTTTTTTTTTTTTTTGAGTCTCGCTCTGCCGCCCAGGCTGGAGTGCAGTGGCGCAATCTCAGCTCACTGCAAGCTCCACCTCCCAGGTTCACGCCATTCTCCTGCCTCAGCCTCTCCGAGTAGCTAGGACTACAGGCGCCTGCCACCACGCCTGGCTAATTTTTTGTATTTTTAGTAGAGACGGGGTTTTACCATGGTCTCGATCTCCTGACCTCGTGATCCGCCCGTCTCGGCCTCCCGAAGTGCTGGGATTACAAGCGTGAGCCACCGCGCCCGGCCATAGCTCACATTTTTAACCACCAAAAAGTTCTGCCTTCTTGAACAACAGATCTTGTAGTAAAAAGACAAGGTTTTGCACATCAGTATTCTGAATAATGTTCACAGCACTAACAAGTGATTTTGTCATGTAGATACAAGCAGCAGGGAATTCTAAAAGAAAATATAAGCCACTCTATTCCAGAAAGACATAATTAAACAAATACAGTGAAGAAAAAAAAATCTAAAATGTCTATTTCCAGGCTTTTGGAATATCACTAGACATAAGGTATTTCAGGAGTATTTCTCCCATTCTGTAAGCTGTCTGTGTACTCTGTTGATAGTTTCTTTTGCTGCACAAAAGCTCTTTAGTTTGATTAGGTCTCACTTGTCAATTTTTGTTCTTGTTGCAGGTGCTTTTGGGGACTTAGCCATAAATTCTTTGCCAAAGCCAACGACGAGAAGGGTATGTCCTAGGTTTTCTGTTAGGATTTTTATAGTTTGAGGTCTTGCATTTAAATCTTTAATCCATCTTAATTTTTATATATGGTAAAATGTAGGGGTTCAGTTTCATTCTTCTGCATATGGTTAGCCAGTTATCCCAACACCATTTATTGAATAGGCAGTCCATTCCCTATTGCTTATTTTTGTAGGCTTTGTTGAAGATCAGATGGTTGTAGCTGTGTGGCTTTATTTCTGGGTTCTCTATTATGTTCCATTGGTCTACGTGTCTGTTTTTGTAGCAGTATCATGTTTAGTTGCTATATCCTTATAGTAGACTTTGAAGTCTAGTAATGTGATACCTCCAGCTCTATTCTTTTTGCTTAGAATTGCTTTGGCTATTCTGGCTCTTTTTTGGTTTCGTATACATTTTAGAATGGTTTTCTCTACTTCTATGAAAAATGATATTGATAGATGCAGCTGTAAGTCATTATCCTAAACAAATTAACACAGAACAGAAAACAAAATATCACATGTTCTCACTTATAAATGGGAGCTAAATACTGAATACACATGGACATAAAAATAAGAACAGATACTGGGGACTACTAGAGGGGGGAGTGGGGAGTGGGCTGAAAAACTACCTGTTGAGTACTATGCTCACTACCTGGGTAATGGGACCATCCATACTCCAAACCTCAGCATCACACCATAAACCCATGTAACAAGCCTGCACATTTACCCCAGAATCCATTTTTTTAAAGGAGTATTTCTATGCAATAGGGTTCCAAGAATAGAAAACATCTGCAGTGAGGAGATAATTCTCAAGATATAGCTGTGTTGCATTCTCAATTAAGGGTGAGCGAACTACACTTGTGGGCCAAAGCCAACCTTTCACCTTTTTTTTTTATATATGGCCTGTGAGTTAAGAATGTCTTTTACATTTTTAACAGATGGGGGAAAAAAGTCAAAAAGCTATTTTATGACACATAAAAATTATATAAAATTGCTGGGTGCAGTGGCTCACGCCTGTAATCCCAGCACCTTGGGAGGCCAAGGTGAGCAGATCACCCGAGGTCAGAAGCTCGAGACAAGCCTGACCAACATGGAAAAACCCCATCTCTACTAAATATACAAAATTAGCCAGGTGTGGTGGCGCATGCCTGTAATCCCAGCTACTCGGGAGGCTAAGGCAGGAGAATCGCTTGAACCGGAGAGGTAGAGGTTGCAGTGAGCCAAGATTGCACCATTACACTCCAGCCTGGGCAACAAGAATGAAACTCCCTCTCAAAAATATATATATATAAAATTAAAATTTCAGGGTCCATAAATAAAGTTTTATTGAAATATAGCCATACTCATTCATCTATGTACTATCTATGGATGCTTTCATGTTAAAACAGCAAAGCTGAGTAGTTGTGACAGAAAAAATAAGGCCCCAAATCTTAAAATATTTACCATTTGGCCCTTTGCCAAGAGTTTGCCAACCACTTTTATAAATAATTTCTTATGTCTTACCTTCCAGTTCACTAACTGTATCTTCAGTTGTATCTAATCTGTTAACCCCTTTTATTGAGTTTTTAATTTTGGTCATTGTATTTTTTAACTCTAGAAGTTCATTGTTTTTTCAAATCTGGTATTTTGCTTTTCATAGTTCCCTATTCTATGCATATAATTCAGTACTGTCTCTTATTTCTTTAAATACAGTATATTTAATTGCTTCATAAATTATGTGTGGTAATTCTAATTTCAGAAATCTTTGTGGGTACTCCTCTGTTGCCAGTTGTTTTACATGGTTCTCATAAAACCATGAGAACAAGCTTCAATAGAAGCTTGTTTCGTGTGTTTAGTTATTTTTTACTGTGAGCTGCTCATTTCCTTGAAAAGTTATTTGTGGAGAATGCATATGTCTTCCTCTATGGAAAATCTGCATTTATTTCTGCCAGGTGCTTGCAGGCACTGCCAGTCTGGAATACCTTAAACTGAACTCATGGTTTGAGGTTCCCTAGATCACCTGAGTGATGAGAACTCTGGCAACAAATACCAAGTGTTTTTGTTCTAGTGCCATGACATACTCAGCGCTTTGGTAATTATTCTTGCAGCCTGCTTTGGGGGTGTAGGTTTATTAATAGTTCTAGTTTATCCTTATGCTGAGTCCTTTGGGGTTCCAGTTAATGTGAAAGTAATTAAAAGATGAAAAATATGGAGGATAAGTTAATATAATGATAAGGTCTAAAATTTAACCAGAATTTCAGAAGAGGAGTAGAGAGAGAGTGGGGCAGAGGGAATATTTAAAGAGATAATGGCTGAAAATTTTTCCAAAACATATGAAATTCATATACCCAAGAATCTAAACGAGGCCAGATACTGTGGCTTACACCTGTAATCCTAAAACTTTAGGAGGCTGAGGCAGGAGGATCACTTGAGCCCAGCAGTTCAAGACCAGCCTGGGCAACATAGCAAGAGCCTGTCTGTACCAAAAGAAGAAGAAAGAAGAAAGAGGAGGAGGAGGAGGAGGCGGAGAAGGAGGAGGAGGAGGAGGAGAAAGAGAAGGAGAAGGAGGAAGAAGAAGGAGAAGAAGAAGAAGAAGGAAGGAGGAGAAGAAGGAGAAGGAGAAGAAGGAGAAGGAGAAGAAGAGAAATAAGAGGAAGAAGAGGAGGAGGAAGAAGGAGGAGGAGGAGGAAAGAAGGAGAAGGAGAAGAAGGAAGAAGAAAGAAGAAGGAAAAAGGAGGAGAAGAACAAGGAAAAGGAGAAGAAAGAGAAGAAGAAAGAAGAAGGAGAAGGAAGAAGGAGAAGAAGGAGAAGAAAGAAGAAAGAAGAAGAAGGAGAAGGAAGGAGAAGGAAGAAGGAGAAGGAGAAGAAGCAGCAGCAGCTGCTGCTGCTGCTGCTAAATAAATCCCAATCAAGTTAAGTAAAAAGAAAGCCTTGCATTGGCATATTTATTCATACTTTATAGAACGCTTTCTTTTATTCTTCATAAAACCATAGGAAGTGAGTGCTATTATCTACATTTTTCATAAAGCAAAATTGGGATTCAGAAAGCTAAAATTTAATAATTATCTAAGGTCATCTAATACTATGCAGCAGAGACAGAATTCAAATCCAGTTCTGATTCAAGTTCAGGTCCTTTCCTATACCTCAGAAATAGAATATAACACAACTGGAGAGGGACTTGGTAAGGGGAGATCTCAACTTTCCTGAGGAACTGCCCCCACCAAAAGCAGAATCCTTAACTTGGAAACTTCTCTGCAGAAGTAGGTGGAAACCTTTCTCAGGTATCTGTGAGACAGGAGAGACAGCACTGGACTTCTGAAGACAGCACTGGACTAGAAAAACCTTTGCAGCTAGAGGCAGGACAGTTCTAGCTTGTACCTTAGATTGTGAGTTAAATCAAATGAGGCCAAGCCAATTTACTGTGCTAAAGACCAAGTTAACTCACATAGTTCAAAGAACTGGCCTGATACACAACAGAAAGCTACACAACAGCCTACCCTGCAGGACCCAACTGTCAGGAGAGCAGGGGACGAGTGTCCTCCTCATCCTCCTCCTTTCACTGCTGAAGACAGTTTAAATACTGTAGTATGTCCTAGAGAATATGCCTTTTGTTCATCAATGTGATTCAACTTGGTAATTACTCTATCTCTTCCGTTCTGGTGGCATTTCACTTGCTTATGGCTTATACCTGATTTGTTTTTTTCCAGAGTACTAAATTAAGGATTTTCTAAGAGTGAAGCCTATGGCTTTCTACCACAATCAAATACCCCATTCCCTAGATGTTAACATGCAGCTGACATCTCTCTACTAGCCTGGTATACAGAATACACACTTTTTCCTTCATAGTTGCCTTCATAATGTGTAAAAGTTGGGAGACTTACAATGCCTGAACTCATAGTATGAGGCACCAGAGCCAAGAAGCCAGATGCCAGACTATTCAGTGGGAAAACCAACCAGCCCCTCGTCTGATGTTTTGTATGTAGGTGTGGCCATCATCATCAGAATCAACTGTGGAAATGGCTTTATTCAAGAGAGAAAAGGAAAGAGACCCAATTCTGATCCTTCATGATGTCTGCCTGGTACAGGGCAGGGGACATAAGTGCACAAAGATGACTAACAATAGAAAGGAATCACAGTAGGTAGTAAGGTGGTTCTGCAAGGATTTATTGAGCATCAGCCATGTAAGCAGGCTTGCAGGGACATGAACACACTGAGTAGAGAGAGCTGCAACTCAAGACATGCTTGTCAAAAAGGAAAGTACGCAGTCATCCTACCATCATCCATCCATCCACCCATCCATCCATTCATCCATCCATCCATCCATCCATCTATCCATCAAACCAAGCATTCAGTGTTTAATGGGCACCTGAAAAACATATGCCAATACTGTCTAGGTGCTAGAGAGACCAAGAAGGCCAGTAGGGAAGGATCCTGGAAGGATTAGATACTCAATACTTGACAGTCCTCTATGAATTAATAATTTCAATTAAATTCTTACAAAAACTCTGTGAAATAAGTTTATTGTCATCATCTTACAGATGAAACTGAGGCTCAGAGTGGTTAAGTGGCTTGCCCCAAATCATAAAGAGAATAAAGGTCAGTCTGGGATTTGAACCAAGGTATCTACTAGGCCTAGCACTGAGCCTGTGCCCTTAAAAAATTAGTAATTATTATGCAATTACAGTATAGTGAGATAACTGTAACAGAGGTAGAAAATTTAAAGGAAGCACAGAGTAAGAGACAATTTTTTTGTGGGGAGGAAGTAGTTTTTTTAGTTTTCCAAGTGGGCTAGCAAGGAAAGAGTATTTCAGGCACAGATAACAGGCACATGCAAAGGTAGAGGGAAAAGGAGGGTTCACCTGTGGCAAGAGTGGCAGGAGTTGAAACTGGAGAGTAAGACAGGGAGTGATCACAGAAGGCTCTGCATTTCAGGTGCCAGAGCATCTTTGAGAGGCCCCTACCTCCTGCTGTGACTCAACTGTCCTCTACCCTGCAGGAGAAGCCTTTCCAGGAGCCTCCTAGTCCTTCAAACTCCTGGCAGTGGCCTCCTTCTATAATGAGCTGCCTGTGCCAGCCAAATCGAAGGCCTTATGTTTGCACCCATCATCCCACCCTCTCTGGCTGCTGCAGACTGTAACATGCCCCAAGATTGTGCTGACAGCCTGAGGACAGAGGCCCCAGGGAGTCCCCCAGTCACCAGAAGAGTGGTGAGAGCTGACCCTTCAAAGTGAGACCCAGCTCTCACAGACCTCTCTGCCACAGAGCCAAGGTATCTTCTCATTCTACTCACAGTTTAGAGTCCAGATTCAGGAGGAAGCCCAAGCGATCATACTCTGAAAAAGAAAAGCAGAAAATGTCACTGAAGTCAAGTCACTGATGATACTAGCATACCGCATCCCCCAGACCTAGACCACGGGGACAGACAACCCTTGGAAAAGAACACAATTCAACTGCTTCAAAGAACATAACTAAATACATAAACCACAAAACACCAGCTGAACACCTGTTTTGTGAAGGACCAAGTTCAATGCCAGGTATTTCCTATGCATTCTAGGGCAGCCAGTCCTTTGTTGGTATACAACTGCCTTCCTTCCTGTATAAATGTGGTAATTGGAACTGAAATTTAGTAAACCATGAAACTGGGACCTCGAAAAGTAAGAGGCTCAGATGCAGTATCTGCTTCCTCTAAGCTCTAAACACAGCATTTGCTGAATCAGCCACCTTAGCCATGGGGTGAGGATGTGGCAGCCAACGGGTCCCCAAATCCATGCCAATTCTCTTCATGGTCATCATAAAGAACCAGTAGATCAGATTACATAAAGAATAGCATGTTTACAATAAAATTTAAAGATAAATTGATGTTTCTAACAAGTGATCAATCAGTATTATAATCTCTTTAAGTTCTTTACATCTTGCTTCATTCTCAAATGAGGTTGAAGCAGTTCTATAAAATTGTATGGAGTACAAGATTTTAAAAAGGAGAAATCTGGGGGCCAAAGTGGACATAAACATAGGAAAATGCAGGTGGGGTAAGGAAAAGAGCAAAAGTGAATATCTTAGGGCTCTGTGTGCTTGCTGGAGGAAGATTACAGATCTGTCCCCAAGATTTTCCATAGCCAAAACTAAGCGCAAAGCACTAATTTCATGGTTCAGCAGTATCCAGAAAATAAACCAGGAGAATCACAGCTATTCTTGATACTAAGACTTGAGGGAAATTTCCTGTGTCCTCAAAAATATTTGTATAAGGAAAATGATAGGAAGTGTCATGGGATTATTTCTTATGGCTCTGCTCCATAGTTGCAGTGTGTGTGTGTGTGTGTGTGTGTGTGTCTAGCCAAAATAAGGTGGCCTATGAATGCAGTTCTTAGCTGGCCTGGCTCAATCTGAGGATAAAACAGAATACCAAGACCAAAATACTGGGTGGAAAAGGCCAGGCAGCAAAGCTTTCAAGGAACTCAGGCTTTAATAAGCAGTGAACAGCAAAAAGAGGGAAGTCACACACGCTGACAAGTACCTCCCAGGAGTCGTTCTGCAAGGCCAATTAAGGCCAGACTCATTGCTTTCAAAATCATCTGAGCTGTGGAGAGAGAATAAATCCTCTTCTTAAAATTGAAGATACCAACTATGACACACAGCTCAATGTAAGGCTTGCCTCCCAAGAGAATGGCCTTGAGCAAGTGAAAGTCTTTCCTCAAAATAATTCTGGTTTTGCTCTAACGCAGGCGAATGGATGAAAGACTTGCCTTAACATATTAAGAACTTACAAACATTGGTAAGAAAAACAAAAAGAGGCTTAAATATAAAATAAAACGAAAAATACAATTTGCAAAGAGTTAGTGTCAAAGTTAAGTGCTCTCTCAACAATCCTATCTTACCATTCCATAAAAAGGAAGCCTCAACCTGCCAAATACCTGTTACTTTTTCCCTGTATGGTGAAAACCCTGGGGGAACTCTCATGCTGTTGCTCAGACCTGAGCTAAGACTCCCTCAGACAATGAATCCATACTTAGGCGGATTCCTTCCAGAGAGGCCAGAGAATGTTTCCCTCATTGTTGCAAACTCAAATGTCAGGGGCCAAGCAAGAGCATAACACAAATGAGGGAAGTGGGAGAATGTAATACTCTTATACAGCAGCTCACACTACTTATTTTAGTTGCATTAAAAAACAAATCCTGTTGCAATGTCTTTTTTTTTCAATTCACTGTTTTTCCTCCCATATATTTTCTGTATAGTAAAAATAATTATATCTGTGGTTTATTATTTGCCAATGGCATCTTAAGTTTTGTTTTGTTTTACACACACACACACACACACACACACACACACACATTGCATATTAAATTTCTAAGAACTCTGCATTTCTAAAGCAAGTCTGTCCCTTCATGTCTCTCTTGGTCTATCTATTGTTTTCTCTCTTTCATTAAGAGACATGAGCGCAGGATACAGTGCCGCACACCTGTAATCCCAGCACTTTGGGAGACCAAGCTGGGAGGCTTGTTTGAGCTCAGGAGTTTGAGATAAGCCTCAGTAGCATAATGAGCCCTCATCTATTCAAAAAACTTTTAAAAAATTAGCTGAGCGTGTTGTTGCACAGCTGTAGTCCCAGCTACTCCAGAGGCTGAGGTAGGAGGATGGCATGAGCCTGGGAGATTGAGGCTGCAGTGAGCTGTGATCACGCCACTGCACCCTAGCCTGGGCAACATGGTGAAGAGTCACTGTATCCCCACAGCCCTCAGAAAAGAGACATGAGTACCAGAATAATTTAAGAAAAGGTCATTGTGAGCCCACTGATGATAAATGGCAGCTGGCCCTTGGCTCTAGCGTCAGAGCCCAGAGGGAACTGAGTCCATCTGGAGAGTGTGTGCCCTGCTGACGGGCGGCTCCCACCAGCTCCTGCTAACTGTGCCAGGCAGCAACGCAGGCCCCGCATTACCACATCTTCTGATTTTTTTCAAGCCAGGAATCTTGATTTTTAAGGTAAAATTTCTAAGTTTATAAACATTGGCAAACGGATTCAAGAAAAATGTAAAGATTATGTGGACTGACAGCTGATGAGGGCTGTGGCTGCTCACAGTAGATGCTCAATAAATATTTGTTGACTGTTATCAGGATTATTTGGTCACAACAGTCACAAGTCCAAATCAAATTAGTGTAACAGGATGCTAGAAAGAAAATTTTAGCCAGGACTATAAGGTGATACATTTCAGACACCACAGTGAAGTGCTAGACTAAGATGTGGATTTTCAAAGGAAATCTCTTAATACTTATCACGTAATTCTAAAGGCCTTCCCTACATCAAATATAAATAGCAACTGGTTGCTAGAGATGAAGGGAGGGAGGATTTGAAAAATGACTTTGTGGGGAGCTGCGTTATGAACAGGGCAGGATGGGTACCTGTCTCTCACTCCAGCCTCTGAAGGACGCCTAACACGGCCTTAAGGTTTGGAGAACACAGTGGGTTGCGTGGGGCCCACCTCCTACCCAACAAGTCTAGAGGACACAATGGGCAATGGGTGGGCTGGCTGCAAGAGAACACTGCATGGGGACTGGCCTGCACTCCCAGAATCTGTGGCAAAAACTAATGCATGAAGGAGCTGGTGTGGGCTCGTTTCAGGTCCTTTCCAGAAGATCTGCCTGGAGGGTTGACAGGCCCTGGGCCAACAGAAGCAGCAGGTAGATGCTGGGATTTCCAGGAGCTGCAGAAGTGAGGTGCAAGGCGGTGGCATGGGCATTACCCATACCAGGGGAACTGCAGAGAAGAGGCCCCTAAGATGGAAAGAGGTCATCAGAACACTCACAAAAGCACCCCACCAGAGTCAGCTTTAACTACTTGTCAGGTCCAGAGACTGCAAACACGCTAGGTCTCTACTGTTCATTCTCTCTCCCTCCCACAGCAATCCCAGAGAGGTCAGAAGCAGCAGCCAGTAGCTGGGAGAGGAGGGAAGAGGAAAGACAGGCAGGGCATGCCGTTTCCCCACCAAGCACCTGCCGGCACTATGAGTTGAAAGCTGTGACTGTTACACAAGATGGGACACTCTAAGTTTGGAAATGGCAACTCACTGTGACCATGGAATTTTCATTACTTCAGATGTATTGAAGACATGAAAACATTTTAAGGGAACAGTAGGAGACAAAATGAAGGTGTCTGTGATGATCCCTTGACATTTCCTGCATGCTCAACATACTGGTTGCACTAACTCAGGGGAACAGGGTGATTTAGTGGTTCACATAACCAAAACGTAGGAAGGGCCAGAGTGAGGAGGGTGTCAGGGGTGACTGAAAGTGAGTGGAATAGAGGGAGGCCATCGGGCCTCCCTCTATTGCCTGTACGCTCTCCTGGTGAGCTTTCTTCGTAAGTGAGGCAACGTGGCCACCAGCAACCTGTAGGCAAACATCTTCCGCTTTGCCACTGGCAAGGGATTGCATTAGCTCCTCGCCCCTCTGCTCCCAAGGGCAAAACTCCTGGGGAAAGGCTAGGGCTGGTGGAGCTTATACCAGCACTTCACTCTGTTCTAGTCACAGAGACTGAGGAGATGGGGTTTGTGGAAAATGATGACTCCCATGTGATACACACGGTTACAAGGAGCATTCCCAGAAGAAATGTGTTGTCCTGAACAAATAAAGTCCCCTTGTGAACAATAGGAATAATCTTTGGAAAACTAAACAGCTAGCTAAATCTCCCAGGAAAATGCATAGCCAGTTACAATGAGCCACGGACCCCATTTCTCTCATCCTCAGTCCTCTGTCAAACCCTTCTCATAATGCCCTCTGACTCACGATTCCAACCACCCGGCCCACCTGTCTCTACCTCCTGCCACAGCTGAAGCCTGGCAGACCCTATGAGGCTTTTCTTGAGGCTCTCCAGGGGAGGCTGCTTTTCCTCTCCTCTGCCAAGCACCTGTGGGAATGAGAGGGGAGTGCTTATGACATACTTTGCTGCGATTTTCATCATCTTTCCTGTGTTTGGCATCCTTGGGGCTCTTGGATCTGTGGGTTTTAATCACATTTGAAAAAAATTTGGTTCTTATTTCTTCAAATATTTTTCTGCCCTCCTCTTTCTTTTAGGGGCTCCAATAGCACATGTATTAGGGCTGCTTGAAGTCCCATAGCTCACCAGTGGTCTCTTCATTTGTTTTCCCCAGTAATGTTTCACTCTATGTTTCTTTTCTTCTTTCTTTCTTTCTTTCTTTTTTTCTTTCTTTCTTTCTTTCTTTCTTTTTTTATTTTTTTGACAGGGTCTTGCTCTGTGGCCCAGGCTGGAGTACAGTGGTGCAATCCCGGTTCACTGCAACCTCTGCCTCCCGGGTTCAATCGATTCTCCTGTCTCAGCCTCCTGAGTAGCTGGGATTACACGCCCGGCTAAGTTTTGTATTTTTAGTAGAGATGGAGTTTCACCATTGGCCAGGCTGGTCTCGAACTCCTGACCTCAAGTGATCCGCCTGCCTCAGCCTCCCAAAGTGCTGGGATTACAGGCGTGAACCACCACGCTCGGCCCTTTTCTTTTTTTAAGAGACAGGGTCTCAACCTGTAGCCCAGCCTGGAGTGTGGTGGCACAATCACAGCTCACTGCAGCCTCTAACTTCTGGGCTCAAGCAATCTTCCTGCCTCAGCCTCCTGAGTAGCTAGGACTACAGACAAGCACCACCACACTTAGCTAATTTTTAAACTTTTTGTAGAGACAGGAGTCTCACTTTGTTGGCCAGGCTGAACTCCTGGCCTCAAGCTATCCTCCTTCCTCGGCCTCCCAAAGTGCTGGGATTACAGGTGTGAGCCATTGCACCCAGCACTCACTCTGTTTCATTTTAGATAGTTTCTATTGCTATATCTTCTAGTTCACTATTTTTTTTCTTCTGCAGTGTCTAATTTGCTGATTATTCATCCAGTATATTTTTCATCTCAGACACTGTATTTTTCATCTCTGGGAGTTCTTTTCCTATCTTCCATGCCTTTCCTTAATATTCTCATGCTTTCCCCTGCCTTCTTGAACATAGGAATATGATGTAATGCCCCTAATTCTCTCATTTGCGTCATCTCTAAGCCTGTTTCTACTGATTTTTTTTTCCCCTCATTATTGGTTGTATTTTCATGCTTTTCTGAATTGCCTTGTAATTTCTGACTGGCTGTCAGCCATGTGAATTTTAGCTTGTTGGGGACAGGACACCTGTGCATTCCTTAAGTATTTTTGAGATACAATTAAGTCACTTGGAAACAGTTTGATCCTTTAAAGGCTAGTCAAAGGCTAATTTTGCACTATTACTAATTTTGCCCCACTGCTAAGGCAATACCTTCCTGAGTACACTATGGGATACCCCATGCATTATACAGTTTTCCCACAATTCCCAGTCCTGTGTGACCTCTAGGGATTATCCTGGCTGCCCCCTTCCAGTGGTTCTTTCCCCAGATTCTGGTAGTTTTCCCATCCACATGTACTCATCAGCTGAGAAGTCCAAGGGGGATCTGTAACAAATCCCCTGAGCTCTCTCTCTGTGCAGGTCTCTCCTCTCTGATGATCTGCGAATTCTAGTTGCCCTGGCCTCCTCAAATGCTCAACTGTTACCTCAGCTTCAGACTCTTGGGTTCTCCTTCCCTGCAATGTGGACCGCAAACTCTCCAGGAAGTTGGCTTGGGCAATTACAGGGCTAACCTCATCTGCTTCCCTTCTTTCAGCTATCAGTGCCCTGTGCTACCAATTGTTCAATGTCTGAAAATATTTCCATATATTTTTTTCTGTTTTTTTTTCAGTCGTTTCTCCTTTCTTCACTTTTTCTTTATTCAGTCTAGACTTCACCTTGCTCAACACTCAGTTCAGCCTGCCCAGTTATCTTTCCATTGCGCCCAAACTAAATCTCTCGTTCCTGCTCGGCCTTCTCTCCTGAGCTCCACTTTTTTTTTTTTTTTTTTTTTTGAGATGGAGTCTCACACTGTTGCCTGGGCTGGAGTGCAGTGGCGCGATCTCAGCTCACTGCAACAGCCGCCTCCCGGGTTCAAGTGATTCTCCTGCTTCAGCCTCCCGAGTAGCTGGGATTACAGGCGCCCGCCACTATGCCTGGCTAATTTTTTGTATTTTTAGTAGAGACAGGGTTTCACTATGTTGGCCAGGCCAGTCTCGAACTCCTGACCTCATGATCCGCCTGCCTTGGCCTCCCAAAATGCTGGGATTAGAGGTGTAAGCCGCTGTGCCTGGCTGAGCTCCACATGTGTATATCCAGCTGCCTCCTGGACAGCTCCAGTTCAGTGTCCTACAGGCACTTAAAACCTAAACCACACCCCCTAGAGTTCATCTTCATCACCCTCACACACACCCAGAACCTCTTTCTGGATTTCCCACCTTACCGAACACCACCACTATTCACCCAGCTGCCCAAACTTGAAACCTGGGAGAATTCCTTTATTCCTGCTTCTCTCTTCTTTCTTCTAATTCATTACTATGTCCTTTTAATTCCATATTCTAAATGGATCTCAAATCTACTTACTTTTCTCCATTTCTACTCTCCTCGGCCAAGCCAGCTTTACTTCTCACCTGGATTGCTGTACTAGCCTCCTGTTATAGCCGGGTCTCCTTGCCCCTGTCTAATAGATGCTCTGTGCTGTAATCAGAGCTATCTTTCTGTAAGATAAATATGGCCATATCACAATCCTGCTTAAAACGTTTGGTTGGACTCTATTGTTCTCAGAACAAATCCCAATCTCTTCATCTACAAGATCCCTCAAGACCTGGCCTGTAGCTATCATTCCTACCTCATTTTTTAATTTTAATTTTAATTTTTTTTGAGACAGAGTCTTGGTCTGTCGGCCAGGCTGGAGTGCAGTGGCACGACCTCGGCTCACTGCAACCTCTGCCCTGCCGGGCTCAAGCAATGCTCCTGCCTCAGCCTCCCGAGTAGCTGGGATTACAGGGGTGTGCCACCACGCCCGGCTAATTTTTGTATTTTAATAGAGACGGGGGTTTCACCATGTTTGCCAGGCTGGTCTGGAACTCATGACCTCAGGTAATCCACCCGCCTCAGCCTCCCAAAGTGCTGAGATTACAGGTGTGAGCCACCGTGCCCAGCCTCCTACTTCACTTCTTGATTCCCAGCATCACCCCTGCCATATTTGATGTTCCTGCCAGGCTGAACTATTTTATCTTTCGCCAACATAACTTTATCATCTCCAGGTCTTTGAACATATCTTTCTCTTTATTTAAAATATTTTCCCTACCAGGTGTGGTGGCTGACACCTGTAATCCCAACACTTTGGGAGGCCAAGGCAGGCAGATCACTTGAGCCCAGGAGTGTGAGACCAGCCTGGGAAACATGGTGAAACCTGGTCTCTACTAAAAATACGAAATATTACCTGAGCATGGTGGTGTGCGCCTGTGGTCCCAGCTACTGGGGAGGCTGAGGTGGGAGGATCACCTGAGCCCGGAAATTCGAGGCTACAGTGAGCCATGACCGCACTGCTGCACTCTGGCCTGGGCAACGGGAGTGAGACCCCGTTTCAAAATAAAAAAATTAAATTAAATAATTTCCCAATCCCTTTTCATATTGGTTATTTCCTACACATTATTCCTAAATGACCCACAGTTACCTCTAGCTCAAAATGGTGCAAATCAGACTTATCTTTGCCTGTTCTCCAGCCTTCCAGCCTTGATCCTTCTTCTTGTTTTTAAATGATGGCAATATCATCCAGTCCTCCAAGAAGGAAATTCTTGGTGAACCCTAATGTCTCTCATTTCTACATACAGACCCTGTCCCCCTCCCTATCCCATCATTGCTTTTGCTTGAGTCTTCACTGTTGCTTGGTTCACGTGGCAACCTCTTGATCTGTCTTCTCAGTCTCATCTCCTGCCACTCCCTTCTTTTATGCCTGAGAGCCTTTATGCCTGAGAGCTAGTGCAGGTGACATTTCTCCTACAATGCCTTCACTCACTTTGCTCATCCTTCAAGATAAAGCCATCACTAAAGCTCAATTTCACAGATGTTTTTATAGTACAACAAGGACTTTTACATCTTTCCCTAAATTTCCAGCCCTGTCTTATACTATTGTCCCCCTTGCTGTGTGCTCTGGTGATTTTGGCCTCTTTCAGTTCCTTGAATAAGCCACCTCTTTATTCGGTTAATTCCTGCTCATTCTCTAGACCCTAGTTCAAAGGCCCTCTTTTAGAAAAGCATTCCTTGCCGGGCACGGTGGCTCACGCCTGTAATCTCAGCACTTTGGGAGGCTGAGGTGGGACGATCACAAGGTCAGGAGTTCAAGACCAGCCTGACCAACATGGTGAAACCCTGTTTCTACTAAAAATACAAAAATTAGCCGGATGTGGTGGTGCGGGCCTATAATTCCAGCTACTGAGAAGGCTGAGGCAGGAGAACTGCTTGAACCCGGGAGGTGGAGGTTACTGTGAGCCGAGATCGCACCACTGCACTTCCGCCTGGGCGACAGTGTGAGACTCCGTCAAAAAAGAAAAAAAAAAAAAAAGAAGAAGAGCGTTCCTTGTCCTCCCTATGTAGTCCTCACCCTTCACATGTTCCTGTGCCACACTGTACTTTGTCCAGTTTGTAATTATACATTTACTGACAGATGCCTCTCCTCTGCTAGTCTAGAAGTTCCACTAAGACTTCTTTTCCTCACAGTTGCATCACCTAACACTACGCTTGGCATGCGGAAGGAATGTTGAACGAATGACATCTTCTCTGATTTAACTTGTTAGCCTAAATGCACCTTATCTGTGCTCTCCAGCCCTTCCAGAACTTATTCATGAACCTGCAGTGCACATCTGTTGTTTCTGTCCTTTTAGAAACAAGCCCCTTGGGTTTCCTTCAGGGAACTGCTCTTCTCCCATTGCAGGCAAGTGGTGAGACTGTCAATGGGATTTATGTCCAAAGTGTAGGCACCTGACAAAAGCTAGGTTAGTGGGACAATTTCTTCCTTAAACTCAGCGACACCAGGGAGAAAAATAATGTGCTGAAGAGAAGGACCACTTGTTCCTGCAACCTAGATTCCTGGGGCTGCCCTTCACGTTCTTTCTGAGGGCTGGATGTTTAGCTTCTAATTAGATTCTGTGGGTACCCATGTCCTTCTGGTAAATTCCTTTTTAAAAACAGTTATCCCCAGTCAGTTTTTGTTGCTTTCAATTAAACTATCCTAGCTTACATGTATTTGGGTCCTCCTAAAGGGCAGGGCTCACCTCTGCACCAAATATCACATCTGGCACAGAGTTGGTATTCCATAATGTACTGAATGGATGGAAGAGTGGACAGAGTGACCAAATAAGCAAGGCAGCCTAATAAGTAGCCCTGAGACCTTGAGTCTTTGTCTTCCTCCACCCCTTGCAGTGAGGGGGCAGTGCTGGTGGTAGCAGAGACGGCAGCAGCAGGGGCTTCCTCTCCGTCTCCTTCTCCCTCGCCTGCCATCTTCGACTGCAGTGATTCCCTTGCTCTGGCCCTTCCTGGCTCCCAGCCTATCTGATTACATCACTGTCACCTGCCCACAGCGAGCCTCCTCTGGCTCTTCTTAGGTGCAACTAACTGTCTGCCACACTGTTTATTTAATGCCCTTCACACCTTCTATTTTCTGGGTTTTGCTTTGGGGTTCCCTTTTAAGAACTCCCAGTTTGCCAAGGTAGTTCCCTCCCATCATGTATAAAGGCCTGAAATTTAACCCTCTCCACAAAGACTTCCTGAGTCACCTGAGTCACTGGCATCTGTCTGCTCCATCCCAACCAAGGTCTTTACCTGACAAGCACTTTACTCTCAGTCCCAGCCTCACAGTCATGTTACTGATTATTAAATCTGTGTGTGGCCCCTCACAGAGTTCCCTGACTAGCAGGAAAATTTAAGCATCATCTTTAGGAAATGTAAATGAGAAAAGAAAGCAATCAGGAAGGCATAGGCATTATGCTCCAGGAATACAGGAGCAGAGCTTCTCTACTGCTGGGGTTGAGCAAGGTTACAGATCCCAGCGCATCTCCTTTATACAAATGTGTTCTTAGAGTTGCATGTGAATTTGCCTTATACAGAGGAACTGCTATTTTGAGTGTACCAACACTTCAGGGACTATTCACCTCTGGGGTAGTGGCATGAAAGTCTGGGTCTCACCAGCAGCCCAATGATCCCAGATCTGTACTAAGAACAGAACACTCTAGGAATCCCAGGCCAGCCAGGCACAATATGCACTCATATTCCAGCTCTCCTAGCACCTGAAGATACTCTCCTCCCCAGGTATGAAAGCAGAAAGCCAGCAGAAGTGTTTAGTCTGATGGCTTAGGCTTCCTGCCTTGGCCAGGCTGGAAAGCCCAGGATTACAAAAATCACTGACTAAGGAGCACATGTGTCTCTGCCCAGCTCCAGGTGGGGAGTGACATGGCTGATGCAAATCCCTGACCTTCCCCTCCTGCACGTGCACCAAGTCAGAGCGGTGAATGCACAAAGTGCTTTTTCAGATGTCTTTGAAATTAACCATTAACTCTTCCATTGCTGCCTTAAAGGAATAAGTCAGTTTAGATGTCGTAGCAAAAGATTGATATAACTTGTTGGATGAACACTGGAACACTGATGTAAACTCTTAGAAGGTTCAGAAACTGGACATCAACAAAAGGATCCCACGTATTAAAGTGTGAATATATGTAATAATGAAACCTTGTTACATATAAAGCAAAATTAACAGAACTAAAAGAAAACTACACAGTTGGTCTACCATCATAAACCACTGAAAAATCAGGCTCACAAAGTCTGTGAGAATTCAGATTTGAACAGAACAATTACTGAATTTAAACTAACAGACATACAGAGAACCTTACATCCAACAAATGGAGAATGTACATTCCTTTTATTTTTTTTGAGGTGGGATCTTGCTATGCTGCCCAGGCTGGATTCAAACTGCTGGGCCCAAGTGATCCTCCCACCTCAGCCTGAGTAACTGGGACTATAGGTGCATACCACTGTGCCTGGCCTACAAGCCATGTAGAGAGCATTTACAAAAACCGACCAGGCCAAGCACGGTGGCTCATGCCTGTAATTCCAGCATTTTGGGAGGCCGAGGCAGGTGGATCACAAGGTCAGGAGTTCAAGACCAGCCTGGCCAACATAGTGAAACCCCATCTCTACTAAAAATACAAAAATTAGCCAGGTGTGGTGGCACGTGCCTGTAGTCCCAGCTACTTGGGAGGCTGAGGCAGGAGAATCGTTTGAACCCGGGAGGTAGAGGCTGCAGTGAGCCGAGATGGCGCCATTGCACTGGGCGACAGAGCAAGACTCCATCTCAAAAACAAAAACAAAACAAAACAAAAACCAACCAACTGTGAGGCCATAACATAGGGTCAGCCTCCAACCCTTAATTTAAAATTTAAGTATTGAGAAGCTATCGCATGGAATAACATTTTATTGCCGGCAACACAATACTGTCAGTTATTTCCCTTGAAGTGATAGTGCTCACTTTCATTACTGAGAAAATGTCTGCCAAATTCCAAAGTCTGAAAAACCACAGTCTGTCAATTGTACTTTCAAGTAAAAATTATGTTCCATGAAAAATGTTGCATGAAAAACTCATGGAGCAGTGTTGCCCAAAAGGTTGCTGGTCAGTGGCAGGCCAGCCAGGTGGGGACTCCCAGGGGAGCACAGCTCCAGGTGAAGGGCAACACACCCGTTCTCACATATTGGGTAATATCTCTGCTTATGTGCATTGAGTGTAGCCTTTTATGATCTCCAACCAACTCCAGGGTGACGGCTCTAAGAATTCATATACATTTTGCAATAGAGCTTCATGCTATTTTGAAATACCTGATACAAAAAAGTGAGATTAGATTTGAAATCCATTTGTTCTAACTGAAGAAATTTCAATCTTACAATTTTGATTAAGGAAAAGGAAGAGCTGTTGGATTTTAAAAATATAATTTCAACTGCTGTAAACATCTGAATAAGTATAAAAATGATTTTATATTTTTGTCAGTTATTTGTGTGAGTGAAATTTCTTTTTGATGATAACTGAGTATTTTTTAAGAGAGTATCATTAAAAAGCCTTGACAGGAGTTATGTGAAGCCTTCCCAGACAAAACTCCTGAATAAAAATTTATGAACACTGAAACAAGCTCTAGTTTTTAATTAAAAACTTGAAAATATTTTTATGGTATAGCAATTCAATATTTAATATATTTCTTAATACTTTGTGTTTCATTTTGCTCATCATAGTTCTTTTTGGTTTGTTTGTTTGTTTGTTTGTTTGAGACAGGGTCTAACTCTGTTGCCCAGGCTGGAGTGCAGTGGTGCAATCTCGGATCACTCCACTCTTGACCTCCTGGGCTCAGGTGACCCTCCCATCTCAGCCTCCTGAGTAGCTCGGACTAAAGGTGCAATGTTGCTGGGACTATAGGCGCAATGCCACCACGCCTGGCTAATTTTTTATTTTTTTGTAGAGACAGGTTTCACCATGTTGCCCAGACTGGTCTCAAACTCCTGGGCTCAACTGATCCTCCTGCTTTGGCCTCCCAAAGTGCTGGGATTACAGGTGTGAGCCACCATACCTGGCCTGTTCATCACAGTTCTGTAATATTTTAAAAAAAAATCACACGTTTTCACAACACCCTATGTAGACAACTCCAAGTCCTCTCCTATTTGTCCTAGTATAGCACGTAAGTATTACTTCCTACCTACATTCTGACGTGCAGTTGGGAGCACCAGGCTGTGCAGTCACATCCTGTTCCAGGACAAAAGAGAGAGCTTCTTGAAGGTTCCTGAAGCCAGATGTCCTACTGTAGCCTCACCTTCAGGCTACTGAGCCCCAGAATGGAATTTCAAGGAATACGGTTGTACATGTTGAGCCTAACATGCTACTGGCATTTCCGTTGTGAGTGACCCACTTCCTTTTTTCATTGTAATGAACCACCACAAATTCCAATCAGCTGTCACTGTACCTGGCACAAAGAAGATGCTTATTAAATGACTGCTACTGATGACAACCACAAATATTGCCCATGAACACCAATTTAAGGAGCATTATTGAGGTATATAAAGTTTGGTATTTTATGGGATAAAAACATGAACTTGGTTCTATCAGAAATTGCAATGCTTCGAATTATAATTCATAAAGCCACATAGGCAGGATAGTCCATGAGGCAAGAAAACTCCATTTACCCAGAGAAGCAGCTCTGCTGCCAGATCTTCTTTAAAGTGGTCTTTGGCTCCCATCTCTGGGCTATGATGAATTGCTAAGTACAAAGGGAATGGCAGTAAATGGAATGAGGACCTACCCTAGCCAAAACAGCTCTATCATTTCTTAAGAAATGTCACTGTACAATCTCTAAAAAAAAGTCATGGGGTATATTAAACATATGTAATATATGCCATGGCTTGGGTGGAGGAAGAAGTTGGCAATAGTTCCAAATGG
Source organism: Nomascus leucogenys (assembly GCF_006542625.1). Lineage (NCBI taxonomy): Eukaryota > Metazoa > Chordata > Mammalia > Primates > Hylobatidae > Nomascus > Nomascus leucogenys. The sequence goes on along the minus strand of NC_044392.1, from coordinate 12,786,859 downwards.
GCTGTCAGGCTTGGAGAATGAAGGGACTGAGAGGAACTACTATTTATTGAGCATCTTTCTTTGTATTCATGCTGTTCTCAGTACTGTCACCTACACAACCCCATGAGGCAGGTACTGTATTTTACAGATGAGGAAACAGGTTCAGACAGGGGAGATAAGTTCAAGATTCCCCAATCATGAAGTAGGCTAGCAGGGATGCCGTTGAACCAACCCAGGGCTGATTCTTTCCTTTACGTTACGCCCACAGTGACTCTCAGAGGAAACAAGAAAAGCAGACCCTCACATTAGCAGCACAGTTTCCATGAGAGCAATGATGTACTATTACCTCCCATCTCCTGCCCCAGGGTGATGTCAGAAGGCCCTGGCCATGCCACACATGAATCATGGGAGTCAAAAGAGGCCTGAGAAGGGCTGGCCAAAGTGCAAATAGCTCCCACATCATCTCAAGTCAGGGAAATAAACCACAACATGGGATCAATTAATCAAAGAGAAACTAAAAGGAAAAGCATTTTTCTAAAATAAACACAGAAAAGCCCACTGACCTAGACTAAATTAACTGATTCAGTAAAATAACTTAGAAGTTTACAAACTAAGATCCAATCTCAAATGGGTGTATGTTGGTGTGGGGGAGGTGAGAGGCCTAGGAGGAAGCTTCTGGTAACAGTCCCCTGTGACTATCAGGCCTCCATCTGAGCACAGCACAGCTCTTCTCCAACGTGGCATACTGGGGGCCAAGGGAGCATGACATGTCCTTGGCCCCAAGTAAGAGAATCACAAGTAAGAGAAGGAGTCCTGGAAGCCCCCTCCCACGGCAGCCAAAGATGTCACTGCACCCATCTATCTCCCTTCTGTCTTGGGAAAATGGCAGATATCTAGGGCTGAGTACTGCAGTGAATTTAATCCTATTCATAGCATCAACTGTGTCCGGGCCATCCCAGGGCATCTTGCACTAAGCTGCAGGAGGATTAGGAGGGACAGCATGTCAAAACAGCTGCTGGTACAGGAAACGGGAAAAAATGGCTCACTCTGCAGTTTGTATCTTAAACTTCATGGAGCTTACCACCTCATAGGATAGATAGGGCATAAATACTCACTGAAATGGTCTGAATGTTGGGTGTCCCCCGCGAATTCATGTGCTGGAACCTGATATCCAATGTGATAGTATTAAGAGGTGGGGCCTTTAGAAGGTAATTAGGTCATGAGGGCTCCACCCCGAGGAATGGGATTGATATTTTTATCAGGGAGAGCTGAGGGAGCCTATTTGCCTCTTCTGTCTTGTTAGGACACACACAGAAGGTTCCATTTATGAGGAATGGACCCTTTCCAGACACTGAGTCTGCTGATGTCTTGATCTTGGACTTCCCAGCCTTCAGAACTGTGAGCAATAAATTTCTGTTGTTTATAAATTACCCAGTCTAAGGTATTTTTGTTATAGCAGCCCAAAGAGACTATGACAATCACAAAGCAATTATTAAACAAAATAAGAGAGAGCTCTACTCCCCAAACAAAAATAACTTAATTTTTTACCAGTTATTAGAATAACATATGCTCAATACAAAAATCCAAATCCAAAACATTTATAAAGAATGAAGTAAGAACCATTTGAAACCCCTATTTACCTAGGGCTAACTGCTACAAATATTTTGGTGACTATTTCCCCAGAAATCTCTCTTTCCATAAATACTGTATGTGTATGAATGTACATATATAATTTTACTTACACTTGGCCTTAATATGCATGCTGCTTGTTTCTGTTTTGTTCACTCAACAATATCCTCGACATCTTCTGTGTCAATAAAAGTAAAACTGCATCATCATTTTAAATGACTGCAGTTACTCTAATGCATGGATATGCCATTATTTATTTGACCTCAAGCACTCCTTAATTAGTGAATATTATCGTTCCTAATTTTCTGTTCTTTAACACCTATTTATTTAACACTTACTTAGCACCTAGTATGTGCTAGGCGCATTCTAAATACCGGTGATACAGTGATGAACAAAACAGACCAAGTCCTTGGCCAAAATGAAGCCTACATTCTAGTGGGGGAGATGGACAGTGTGCAAGTAAATAAGCAAACAGTTTGAAGGAAGGAGGCGTGCTAAGAAAAACTGAAGACATACCTTTTTAAAGAAGGACTGGTTAGAGGAGTGGACTACTTTAGATGAAGTGGTCTGGGAAGACCTTCTGGCAGAGATGACAGTGGGACAGAGGCCTGAAGACAGCAATGCAAAGCAGGAGGTAAGAACAGTCTAGGAAGTGGGAACAGCAAGCACAAAGACCCTGAGGCAGGAAAGGACCTGACATCCTCAAGGAGCCAATGTAGCGTGAGGGCAGTGGGCTGAGGGCAAATGAACTACAGGGAAATCGGAGAGGTAAGTAGGACTCAGGAAGGAGGGACAAGTTTGGATTTTATTGTAAGTGTACTGTAAGGTCACTGGAGAGGCTTCAGTGGTAACAAGACAGGATCCGATTTATGTTTCTGGAAGATTACTCTGGCTACAATGTACAGAAGGCAATAAGTGGCACAGACAGGCCAGTCAGGAGATGTTTTAGTCTAGGGAAGAGAAGACGGTACCTTGGGCAGTGGTGCTAGAAAGAAGCAGCTAGAGAAGAACACATTGTGAAGACAGGAAAGGGGGAGAGGGTAAAGGAAGAGGAACAATCAGGGTGATTCTAGGTTTGCAGCCTGAACTTTCAGTTGGGTAGATGGGGAAGAAAAAGTGGGAGAGGAACTAGTTTCAGCATACAGGTCCTATATATGTTTCATCAGATTTATATATAAGCATTTACACATAAGCATTTGGTTTCGGGAAGCTGCTATAAATGTGTTTTAAATTTTGGTTTTCAATTGTTCATTGCTGGTACTTAAAAACATGAACTTCTGTGTTTTGACCTCGTATCCTGTCATCTTGCTAAACTCAGTTATTAGTTCTAGGAATGTTTTTGTAGATTCCTTGGGATTTCCTATGTAGGCAATCACGTCATCTATGAAAAGGGTTAATTTTGTTTCTTCCTTTCCATTCTGTATCCTTTTTATTGCTTTATTACATTGACTAGACCTTCCAGAAGTGTTTCCTGATGTTAGGGGTAGAGCAGTCATTTACCATAAAGTATGAAGTTTGCTGTAGGTTTTTGCAGATGGCCGACGTCAGGCTGAAGAAGTTTCTTTCTATGTTTGCTGGGCATTTTTATCATAAATGGATGTTGCATTCTGTCAAATGCGTTTTCTTCATCAATTAGTAAGACCATGCAGTTTTTTTTCTTTAGACAGTTAATACGGTGGATTATATTGATTTTTTCATTGTTGAACCAGCCTTCCATTCCCAGGATAAACCACACTTGGTCACCAAATTTGGGACGTTTTAGCCACTGTTTCTTCAAATATTTCTTATGGAACTCTGAAGACACGAATGGTAAACCTTCTGGTATTGTCTCACAAGTCACTAGGCTCTGTTTAACTTTTAAAAGATTTTCTCTGTTGTTCCAATTGGATAGTTTTATTGCTTTATTTGGTTCTTCTTTATATTTTCTTCCTCTTTTTTTCTTTGCTAAGACCTTCATTTAAAAAAAAAAAAAAAAAAAAAAAAAAAAAAAAAAAAAAAAAAAAAAAAAAAAAAAAAAAAAAAAAAAAAAAAAAAAAAAAAAAAAAAAAAAAAAAAAAAAAAAAAAAAAAAAAAAAAAAAAAAAAAAAAAAAAAAAAAAAAAAAAAAAAAAAAAAAAAAAAAAAAAAAAAAAAAAAAAAAAAAAAAAAAAAAAAAAAAAAAAAAAAAAAAAAAAAAAAAAAAAAAAAAAAAAAAAAAAAAAAAAAAAAAAAAAAAAAAAAAAAAAAAAAAAAAAAAAAAAAAAAAAAAAAAAAAAAAAAAAAAAAAAAAAAAAAAAAAAAAAAAAAAAAAAAAAAAAAAAAAAAAAAAAAAAAAAAAAAAAAAAAAAAAAAAAAAAAAAAAATTAAAAAAAAAATCTTCTATATTTTTAAATTTTTTAGAGATAGGGTCTCACTGTCACCTAGGCTGGAGTGCAGAGTGCACCTAGGCTGGTGTGATCATAGCTAACTGCAGCCTTGAACTCCTGGGCTCAAGTGATCCTCCTGCCCCAGCCTCCCAAGTAGCTGAGACTACAGGTGTGTGCCACCATGCCTGGATAATATTCTTCTTTAATTTTGTAGAGAAGAGTTCTCCACAGTGTTGCCCAGGCTGGTCTCAAACTCCTAGTCTCAAGTGATCCTCCTGCCTCAGCCTCCCAAAGTGTTGGGATTACAGGCATGGGCCACTGCACCTAACCTTTACTTTTTTTGCTAAGATTTTCTAGTTTTCTATGCATTTCAACAGAATTTGCCTTTACTTTGGGGAGCATTTTTATCATAGCTGTTTAAAAAGTCTTTGTTAGATTATTCAAACATCTGTGTCACCTCAGCACTGGCATTGGTTGATCAACTTTTCCCATGCAAGTTCATATTTTCCTTGTTCTTCATTTTGGTTCATATCTGGGATATTTTGAATATTATTATGAGACTCTACATCTTGTTTAAATCCAGTGGAGAATGTTCATAGTTTTGTTTTAGCAGACAATCAACCAGGTTGGGTTCAGGCAGCAAATTCCAACTAGCCTTCTGTGGGTTGTGGTTTCAACATCAGTTCCATTTTCAAAGCCTATTCAGAAGAGTTCTCTGTGTGTGCATCCAGTCTGGGACTTGGGCAGTGGTCTGTCCCTTAGGTCAGTTCTGAAAGTCTTTGGTATGTTGTTTAGAATCAGATGCACACATGCACAGTTTGGGTTATCCTTAAGTCCATAAATAACTTAAAGGGGTTGCTTTCCTGAGCTCCCTTTCCCTTTGTTTTCTCTTTTGTGCCTTCTGGTTTCTTGGGCCTCCCCTTCCTGGGCCTCTGGCCAGAAAGCTGGGGCTTTAGTTACCACATTCTGCCATGAATTTTCTGAACTGCACTCAAATCTGGGGCCAAGCAGCAGGAAGGCAAAGACAGAAAACAAGCAACCAAAATTGCACCCCATCCTCTTGGGACTATAGCTCCTCTGATCAGAGAGGAAGGTTCTTCTCTCTCAGTTTTAGGTGCTTGAAGGGCCTACTGCTGCCACTGTCCCAACCACCATCACTGTGGGATTGCCTGGGGGCTGGGGCATGAGGAACAACTTTTGGGATATCCCTCTCTGTCTGAGCCTTGGGAGCCTTTTTCCCACCCCAGAGCTTTAACTAGAGGTCTTTTCCTGAAGCTGTTTATGCCTTGGTGTCCATTGCTGGGGTTTGAGGTGCCTTGAGTCCAAGACATGGGACACTGAAGGGAAAATAGGAAATTCACTGCCAGTTCAGTAATACATTGAATTCTGGTATTCTTCCCCTATCTGTCTGCTACTATTTATGTTTCAGAGTCCTCAAATTGCTATTAAATGCATTCTGAAAAGGCCTTTAGCTACATTCAGAGATAGAGTGAGTGTGCTCACTCCGTCTTATCTGGAACTGGAACCTTTTTTCTTACTTTTAAGTACCTACACTAACAGAAAGAAAGTCAAATAGGGATTAATTCCAAAGTTATCCTGCTAAAGTTCTAAAACGTTTTTGGCAATGTGGTATGCCCAGCGCTTTGTAAATTCTCTCCAAATAAAGCAGTAAAGTGGCCACTGTGAAGAGCTCTGCCCAGCTCTTGCCTGGTACCATTCCCTTTTAGGCTTGATGCAAAGCATGAGATAGCAAAACTATTGGCTTCTTGCGAATACTCCATGAGAGCATGAATAAGGCAGAACTAGGTGTGGAAGCTGGTAGGTGTTGTCAGGAAAACTGAAGGCTAGGTAAACTGAAAACCAGTTATAATTTGAGGCTGACTCTGAATCAGCTTGATCTATCCTCCACTAAGAGGCAATCAGTGGAAAAATGTCTGAATTCTCATTCTTTGCCAGCCTTCACTGAGAACCATGTACAAACCTGGGAGGCTTATTGCCATGGTCCATAGTTATTTGCAGATTAAGCCCAAGATCTTTTTATAACTCCAAGGGCAATGGAGGCTGAGGACCAAAATCCCCTTGTACGTTATTAGCTGTACATTGAGGTTTTATGTACTTTTCTATATATTTGCTATATTTTACATTTTTAATACAACTCACAGCTAGTGAGTTACTGTAAAATGGACACCTATATAACCCCTTCAGGTCACTAAAAATAATACATCAACACACTAGAAGCCCCCCTGTGCCCATCCCTCAACATACCCCCTTGAACACCACCATCTAGCTATTATAGAATTCAATTCCTTGCTTTTCTTTATAGTTTTAATACTGAATTACATATCTAAAAGCAAATATGGTTTAATTTCATTTGTTTTTGAACTTTTTATGAAAGGATAAACACAGTATGTACTGTTTTGTCTGACTTCTTTCACCCAACAATATGTCTTTAATATTTATCCACATTGTTGCATCTGGCTATGGTTTGCTCATTTTTACTGTTCCCTATGAATATAATACAATTTGCATATTCATTCTACTGTTGTTAGGTATTTGGATTGTTTTTGGTTTTTGACAATTATGAACAATGTTCTTATAAACATTCTTATACACGTATCTTGCATATATACGTCCTGTTATGTATAAGCATCCATTTCTGCAGATAATATACCTAGAGGAGGAATTGCTAAGTCACCAGGTATGTGTATATCCAAATTTAGCTAGATACTGCCATAATTTATTCCACAGTGGTTGTACCAAATTATGCTCCAACAAGTAGAAAATCAGAGTTTCCACTGCACCACATCCTTATCAACATTGGAATTGTCAGGCTTTTCAAGTTTTGCCATTTGGTAGATGTGTGTTGATCTCTCATTGGGATTCTAATTTGCATTTTGCTGAGTACTAATACAATCAAACACCTTTTCATGGGTTTATTGGCCATTTGGACTTCCTCTTTTGTGAAATGCCTGTTCAAGTCTTGCTCATTTCTGTAATGGGTTGCTCCTTTATTCCTATTGATTTCTGTCGTTCTTTGTTCCGGAAACAAGCCTTTGGTTGATTATTTGTGTTGTAAAGATCTTTTTTTCACTCTGGATTTCCTTTCACTCTCTCTCTTCTTTTTTTCTTTCTTTTTTTTTTTTTTTTCAGAGACAGGGTCTCACTGTGTCACCCAGGTTGGAGTGCAGTGGTGCAATCATAGCTCACTGCAGCCTCCAACTCCTGGGCTCAAGTGATCCTCCTGCTCAGAATCCTGAGTACCTCAGACTACAGGCACACGCCACTATGCCCTTACTATTTTAAAAAAATTTTTGTAGAGTTGGGTTCTCACTGTGTTACCCAAGCTGGTCACAAATTCCTGGCCTCAAGCTGTCCTCCTGCCTCAGCCTCCCAAAGGGCTGAGATTACAGGTGTGAGCCACTATGCCTATCCAGCCTGCCTTTTCACTCTCTTAATAGGGTCTTTTGATTAATAGAAGTTCTTAACTTTTATGTAATAAAATGACCAATCTTTTACTATACAAATAGACACAAGTTTTGGATCCATTTAAGAACTCTTTCTGTCTGTCCACTCTACCTTAAAGTGACTTCTCATAGCCTCAGCATTTTGGTGGGAAGCACACAAGGTATGTGACAGAAAGATGCTAAGGGAGAGAGGATGGGCTCTAGAGTTAGACAGATACGAATGGCCCTGAACAGGTTACCTCACGTCTTTGAGCATTAGCTTCTTTATCTATAATTAAAGATATCACAGCTATTGTAAGGAGATCTGGTATTTGAAAGCACAGTAGAGTGATTACAGTCAACAAAAATTTATTGTATATTTTGAAATAATTAAAAGAGTATAATTGAAATGTCTGTAACACAAACTGTAAATGCTTCAGGTAATGGATACCTCATTTACTCTGATGTGATTATTACTTATTGTATGCCTGTATCAAAACATCTCATGTACACTATAAATATATACACCCACTATGTAGCCATAAACATTAAAAATAAAAATACAATAAAAAAAAAAAAAAAAAAAAAAAAAAAAAAAAAAAAAAAAAAAAAATATAAAAGCTAGAGATGCTAAGAGTAGCGAGATGTATAAAAGCAGATGCAAAAAAAAAAAAAAAAAAAAAAAAAAAAAAAAAAAGAGATAGCTGAGAGGTGTATAAAGCACTCAGCACAGTGCTGGCACACAGTAAAACAGGCAGGCCCTCAGTAAATAGTGGTGGCTGTGATCATATTCTCTGAATGTCTTTCCTCGTCCACTCTACTACAACTGCCTGAACCTCATGGCTGTTTTGTGCATCATCAATCTACCATATCTAAGGATGGCAAAATGAATTAACTGCCCTCAACAGGCCAGCAGTCTCCCTGGCATTCACTAGCAGTACCCATGGTACGAGGCCCACCTGACTTTACCTAAAAACACAGAGATACTCTTCCCTCAAAGTCACGTCATTCTGAGGCTCCCATAGGGACCCAATGGCAGCAAGCTGAGGAATCAAAGTAGTCTCTTCCCACTTCCTGTCAACAGGCACAGTGATGTGGAACAGGTAAACTGCCTCAGACATGGCAGAGCCAGGCTCCACTGGGTCTGGGCGAATTTGGGGCAGGTGTGCTGATCTGTGTGTCTTGCACTGTAAACAGGGAAGAGGAGGAGTGTGTCTACCTACGTGCATTTTGGCATGAGTACACAGTACAGTGTGGTACTCCTCTCCTGGAAGAGGTCTGTATTTGAATATATGGGGTGTGCGTGTAAATGTGCAATGGAGTGTATGTCCTCAGGAAACTGGGATGCTCCCACCAGCCCAGCATTCTAGTAGGGAGCCCTGATGGTTATCTGCTCCAGCATTCCCACAGCCTGGGGTCTTTCAATGCCCTCTGCCCCACCTTCTGAGACAGGATATATGCACAGAAAACAGACATCCTTTTATATGACTCTTGACAACTCTGAATGAAGAGGCAGCATCTACTGCAACTCCTCTGTGCACACTTTTAAAGTAACTGGAAAAGTTATCTGGATATGTCCCTCTTCTGCTTCCCTGACCATAAAGTCTCTAGAAAGGCTTCTTGAGACTTCCCCCAATTCTGGGATATTCCATTGCCCTCCCCACCCATACTTGATTAGACTTCATAAAAAATACGGCTAATATTGAAGGCCAAAAAGATGATAAGAGGGGAAGAGTTGGTACCTGAGCCTAGTGTTTGTCCAGCGGAGTCAAAGGAAAGAACCACTGAATCTGCAACACAAGAGGACAAGTTCATTTCTTTCTCCTTCTTATAATAAAAAAGCAAGCTCCCACTGGCTCTGCCCAAACCCTCCCTCAAAGGAGAGTCAACTGGAAGGGAACTCAGTCGAATAGCCCAGCCTCCCAGGCCCATGCCCACCCATCCACTGAGCCAGGAGACCCTGCCCAGCCCAGTACCCCTTGCCTCCTGCCAGAGGGAGAGACATCTCAGGGCAGGGACAGGCCCCAAATTCTTTAGAGGCATTTCTTGCCAGATTAGGGGACAAATTTACTTCTTTTTCTTTCTTCTAGTGAAAATGGAATTAAAACAAAGCAAAATAAAACTTCCTTCCTGAATCTAGTTAAAGGCACTAACATTTCCCCTTTGATCTTGCCCTTTCTTCTACTTATATACTCAATTGTTTATTGTTTCTTCCCCAAAAAAGGCTTATAGTGGCCTATTGAAATTTACAGTATACACTAGAATTTTAAAATGAAGACGTCAAAGAAAGGAAAAAGACTATATAGTTGGGGAAATGTTAGTGCACAAAATGCATGCCATGAGTACCTATGCAAACACCGCAGGCAGAATCAGGGCCTGAGCCTCCAAAGAGCCAAAGAAAAAAGGAAATGAACAGTTACAAGATTCAGTACCCACAGGCATTCATTCATTCATTCATTCATTCAATCGAATGTCCAATAAATATGCATTGGGCAACTGTTATGTGCAAGATACTATACTGTGACTGAGATACAGCAGCAAACAGAAAAAGCATGGTCTCTATCCTTATTGATCTTTCTGCTATCAGTCTAGGAGAAAAAAATGTTACCAAAGAACAAACTATTTAACCAGAAACTGATAAAAGAGAAAAAAAGAAAGTGTTATGAAAGTTTATATTAGGAACTGGACTGAGTACAGAAGGGGAGTGGGTGCTGGATAGGGAAGACATCTCTGAAGAAGTGACACTTGAACTCATAGCTGAAGGATAAGTGAGGGTCAAACCCAACAAGAATGGAATGGGACATTCAAAGCAGAGGGAAGGCCATGTGTGAAGACCTGAGGCAAAACGGAGTCTGGTGCTCCAGAGCAACTGAAAGACCAAAACATAAAAGCAAATACTGTACAGTGATCAGAGAGAACTTTCTCTGGTGGGCGTAAGAAAAAGAGATGCCGGCAGGGTGCAGTGGCTCAAGCCTGTAATCCCAGCCCTTTGGGAGGCTGAGGCGCGTAGATCACGAGGTCAAGAGATCGAGACCATCCTGGTCAACATGGTGAAACCCAGTCTCCACTAAAAATACAAAAAAAAAATTAGCTGGGCGTGGTACACGTGCCTGTAGTCCCGGCTACTTGGGAGGCTGAGGCAGGAGAAGCACTTGAACCTGGGAGGCGGAGGTTGCAGTGAGCCGACATCACGCCACTGGACTCCAGCTTGGTGACAGAGTGAGACTCCATGTCAAAAAAAAAAAAAAGGAGACGCCGTATGATGTTGAAGATTGTATATTCTACATTTCTATACTAAGCAGCTGTAAATCTTGTATGGCTGTTTCTTACAACATAAGCCAATGCCAAATGATGGCATAAATTAAACATAGAGTTCAATAAAAACAATTATAAGGGGCACCAAGATGATGTAAGGCCCAAGATAACCCCAGACCTCAGACTCAAAAGGGATCAGATTCCAAAGACTTACTCCAAAGGAGTGTCAGCGGGATGCAAATGGCACCAGAGGCTAGAGCCACACCCCACCCAAGCATTATCGGCATTTTCTCTCATTGCACATGGACATTCAACACAACAGTTATCATAACTGTACATAACATCTGTTCCCACTGCTAGGTTGTAAGTTTCATAAAGGCAAGACACCAAATCTGCTTTATTCACTGCTACACCTGGCACTCAATATTTGCTGAATAACAACGTATAGAAAAATGAATGAATCACAAACCTTCAGACACTCTTTCATCAATATTTTTTTCTCACAGCCATGTGTTTGCTAAGAACTGGGTGGCAGAGAGCTGGAGGATGTGGTTTCTGAGGCAGATACTCTGTACTGCCAGTTAAAGATAGATCCATATGCTTTGAAATCTGCCAAGAAAAAGGTAGGGTTGCCACTTTTTTACAAAATGTAGAATCACAATCAGGACACTTGGCTGAACAGATAGGTGACCATCCTGTCTCATACAATCAATGTCTAACTCTTATAAATTCTACTCTTCTTTTTTTTTTTTAATAGAGACAGAGTCTTGCCCTGTCCCCTTGGCTGGAGTGCAGTGGTGCAATTGTGGCTCACTGCAGCCTCTAACACCTGGGCTCAAGTCATCCACTCACATCAGCCTCCTCAACAGCTAGGACTACAGGTGCATGTGCCACCCTGCCTGGCTAACTTTTCAATTTTTTTTTAGAGATGAGCGTCTTGCCATATTGCCCAGGCTGGTTTCAAATTCCTGGCCTCAAGTGATCCTCCTGCTTTGACCTCCCAAAATGTTGGGATTACAGGCACGAGCCATCATGTCTGGCCTATTCTACTTCTTTATCAGCATTTCTCACATTTATCTCCTCTCATTGAGAAGACTGACTCCTCCAACCCCTGCTTTTAAAAACAGCTTTATTGAGGTATAATTCATGTACCATGAAATTCACTCATATAAGTGTGCAATTCAATGATTTTTAGAAAACTTACAGAGCTCCATAACCATCATCACAATCCAATTTAGAACATTCTCATCACTCCAGAAAGATCCCTCATGTCCATTCAGTCATTCCCTGTCCCCACCTCCAACCCCAGGAACCACCAAGTTACTTTCTGTCTATAGATTCGCTTTTCTGGACATCTGCCTATCATCTTTTGCTGGGACTGCTCTTATTGCCCCCAAAACACACCTCTGCCTCCAACATAGCCCATTTCCATCCATCCTTTCTACTGATTTCTCCAAAAAGTATAACAGATTGTGTCTCTGTTCTTTAATAAAACCCTTCAGAGGCTTCCTGTGGCCTGTAAGATAAAGTTCAAGCTCTGACATTCAATGTCTTTACCATTTGCCTCATTTACCACCTCGAGTTCCAGATATGCGAAATTACTTTTATTTCCCAAGAGATGCACGCCTTCATGTCTTCAGACATTGAACACATTGTCTTCTCTGCAGGTCTGCATTAAAAAAAAAAAAAAAAACCTCCCACTTTTCCATTAAGACCAACTCAATTGACCCCTTCTTCTTGAAGACCTCTCTGATCAATTCTGCTCACTTACTTCTTTAGGCCATCACTGTACTTCTATTATGGCATTCATTATACTGCATTATAATCCTTGTTTGCTTTTCTTCTTCTTTCATTAAACTGAAAATTCCCTGAAGACAAAGATTGTCTATTCATTCTGAGGCTTTGATGCCTAACTAATGACAGACACATACAAAGTGGTCAATATGTTTATTCAACTAAGAAATAAGCTGGTGAATATTCTTGCTTTCTTTCAAAGGTGATGTTATCTAAGTGATATTTTACAAGTTGGAGGTAAAATCCATTCTGGGTATTGACTCCCATCAGTTCCAATCAGTCCTGAAGTGTGCTTGACCTGTGAAGGTTCAGGGGTCCAAACCTGGCCTCACCCTAGGAAAATGAGTGCTCACACAAAGAGTCTCTGCAGAGGAGGAATAAGAAAAGCATCCTAAGAGTTTTCTAGGCAAGAGATCACATTCCCCTGAAGAAGATTGGGAATGGAATTCTGAGGAGCTGACTGCCCAGATGAGCAACAATAAAAACAAGCATTTCAAATTTTTATTGCAGTTGACAAGTATTTTTCCAATTGCAATTTATCTTCTTTGTACTCACAAGCAGTCCTGATATAAAGTCTCTTTTAAACTTTTCAAATGACATGTACAGAAAAAAGGCTAAAAGTTAACTAAAAGACTAAAACTAATTAAGACTAAAAGAGACTAAAAACGTGGTTGTCTCTGGGTGGCTGAATTATAGTAATGCTTATTCTCTGCATTTTTGTAAAATTTGCACAGTAAACATGTATTACTTGCATCATTTGAGGGGACAAAAAGTTCAAAAAAGATCTTCTGAATCCCGCTCTAGGATTTTAACCTCCAACTCACTGGTACCAATGCCAAAGGATGGCAGGTTCTTGAATGCCTTCATTATTCATTGTACATGCTTAAACGCTGTTGAGCTTTTCTCTTTAATTACTGAGGTCATCCTTATAGTTCATGATACTTAAATATACCCCAACAATATCAGTCTAAATGGACTGGGCTTTCCTCGCCCTTCTTTACTTCTCCCTCCTTCTCACAAATATTATCAAGTGGCTATTACGCGAAAGGCCCCATGGAGCCAAATTAGAGATAGCCTTCGCCTTCAAGCCAAGGAAGACAGACCACTTCATAAGCACTTATGATAAAAATAAAGTGATAAGGGTAAGCATCAAACAGGTGACAGTCTACTGGAAAGAGTCAAAGTCTTTGCAAATATTATTTCCAATGGTAGTAGAATGCTCCTACGATCACACATTTTTAAACCTCAGAAGAGGCAAGTGAGAGGGCAGAAATTTTCAGAGGAAGTTAGTGACATATGCATGTTTTGTGTAAGTTTTTTAATGAAATCTGCTGTGAGCATTGAAGGTTTGATGAATTTTGTTTTGATGAATTTTGCTTTGACTTCAGAAACAGTTTGGCCATTCATTATTTGTGATTTATTCTAAAGGATGTAAGATTATTTTAGTTATAAACCACTTTGACAGCTAACGGGAAAACTTGCTTTGCAAGGAACAGAGCAAGAATATCCAGACTTCTCCCTTTCAGGCTAGCAAATATGTCATTTTTACTTCAGTCACCCCAGGCTCCAGCTGTTCATGGCTCCCAGGCCAGAGGCAGCCATGTGGCATGCCATAGAAGTGACCAAACAGAATTCCAGACCAAAGTACAGCACAGCCTTGCTGCACATGACTTTGTTCAATGAGGAAACCTAGAATTTACTGGCAATCTTTTATTATAGTCAGATGTTTCCTGTGTCTGGTTTCTGAAGTGGAATAAAAGGAATCCAAAGGGAGTATGAAGAAGAATGGGGCTCAGTCTTTCTGCCATTGGACAAGTTTCCAGAGCACAAATTATGTGGTGAATGAGCTACCTTTTGGGGTATACTTATCTTCAGCCAATTACCATGTGTAAGCCTGAGAGACATAAAAATGAACTAAAAGAAAATTGTTCCCTCAAGTAGCTCACAACCTAACAGGTAAAATAAAAATACATATAAAGCTAAACACAAGACACAGCCATGGGAAAAACAGTAACAAGGGAGATTTCACTGTTTATCAATTTAACAGATGTTTACTGGGAAACTACTACACACTAGGCTTGAAAATACAGTAGTGAGTAAGAACAAAAATGTTCTTATTCTCAAGGAATTTTTGTTTTAGTCAGGGAGATACGAAACAACCAAACAAATGAAATGAACAAAATAATTGAACAGTGATAAGCAGTACGAAGAATATTAAAGCATGTAATGGAGACCAAGGGTAGAGGTACAGGCAGTGTTAGACAGGGTGTTTCAGGAAGGCTTCTCTGAGGAGGCGGCACCCAGGCTGAGACCTGGAGACAGAAGCCAGCTAAGAAAAGATCAAGAGAAAGAGTTCCAGGCAGAAGGAAAAGCAAGTACAGCAGCCCTGCTACATCTAAAGAAGAAGTCAGAAGGTCAGTGTTGCTGGCGCACAGAGCACAGAAAGCAGGAGGTGGGAAAACGAGGTCAGAGAGGAAGACAGGAGCCGCATCTGCAGGAGGGTGTACAGGCCGCAGAAAGATGTCTGTGTTCCATTTCATTAGCAATGAGAAGCCCTGCTTAAAACCCCGGAAGTAACAGAGTCAGATTTATATTTTAAAAATAAAAACTTTGGCCACTATGTGGGAACTAAATTGATTATTCTGGCAACTGAGTAAAAGGTAGATTAGGGGAGAGAGACTGAAGACAGGGAGATCAATAAGGAGGAGACTCATGCAACCCTCTGGGTGAGAAGTGATGGTGGCCTGAACCGGGTCGATGGCAATGGGAACAGAGAAAAAAGGAGAAACGCCAAAAAAATGCTTACAAGGGAAAACTTCAGGATGTAGTGACTGATGGGACATGAGTGAGACAGGAAGGGAAGAGGATGATATCCAGCTTGGGCCTGGGCAAATGGATGCTGACTGTTGCTTGACAGAAAGTAGGCTGCATCCTAACCACATGACCCTTCCTCCCCTCTGGCCACTGACAACTGGCCCATGGGCTCAAGGGAAGGTAATCCATAGACTTCATCATCCACCTAGAGACAGATAGGGTCTCTCTTTTGGGAATTTAAATTGGGAAGTACAGAGAGTTGGGGGATTGGTAGGAGACACAAGCAGACAAAGAAGTGTAGAGGCTTAGATGCTGTAGGCTGCGCTAGATGCTGGGCCCTAGCGCCCACATTAGTGGCAGAGCATCAGAGCCAAGAGTCACAACCCTGCTGTTGAGGGCAGCAAGACAACTTTAGATTCAGAACGTTGTCCCTGTTCCAATCTCTGTGACAACCAGCTATCCCATGGATCATCTTTCCACGAGGCCTTGAGGTTTGGTTTTTCTTCAGTTCCCAGAAGGCCTTGCCTATAGTTGATACTCTTCATGTCTCTTCCTATGCTGGAGCTGTCTGCAGTCTGAGCGGACTCACCTCACCTTCCAGCCCTCGCGCTTCAACACCCTGGGGCCTCTGCCTTCTGGATGGCTGTGTGAGGTGAACCTGCCACCAGGCTGGATCTGAGCCAAACATGTCTCATCAGCAGGGTCTGAAGCTCAGAAGCAGAGGCTCCACTTGGATCACGGCTCTCAACTTTCTTCTTCAATCTAGCTTTATGAAAGAGCCCTTAACTTTGGAGGTTTAGCAGTCTGTTAACAGAACTGATACCTCAATGTTCACGTCACCACCTGTTTCTTGTTTTTTAGTCTCTCCACTGTTTAGATCCTGAAGGGATCTAACCCCTAGTCTTAGTCCCTCAATTTCTTCCCTCCCAACCCCAATCCCAAACAAAACCTGAGTAAATGAGATTCCTGCAGACAAACAGAGAAAAGAAAAGTCTGAGGAGAAAAAACATCATCATTAATTTAGGAGGATGTGATAATATGGACAAGAAAACAGTGAAATAATCAGAGACAGGAGTAGCAGGACAGAGAAAGCCAAAGGAGGTGAGAATTGATCACAAGGAGTATCCCAATGTGGCAAAGAGGTGGAAGAAGCTGATGGCTGAAAAGATAGCACAGAATTATTCACTGGGGGGCATCTGTAACTTCAGTGGGAACAATTTCTGTACAACAGTTTGATGGCAAAGACTCAACTGTGAATGGAAGCTGTTGATGCAGCAGACTTATGTCAAGAAGTTTCTCCTTAGATTTCATTAATTTAACTTACCAAACATATAGAGTTCTTACTAAGCTCGAGAGACTGTATGAAAAGATCAGACATGGTCTCTGACATCAAAGAGCTTTTGAACCATCAGAGAGATAATAGAGAGATTCAAATAACGATATTACAAGTCTCTAGAGAAGTTGCTATGGGAGTTTATTTTTACTTACTTATTTATTTTAAGACAGAGTCTCGCTCTGTCACCCCGGCTGGAGTACAGTGGTGCGATCTCGGCTCACTGAAACCTCTGCCTCCCAGGTTCAAGCGATTCTCCTGCCTTAGCCTCCCAAGTAGCCGGGACTACAGGCATGTGCCACCACACCCGGCCAATTTTTGTATTTTTAGTAGAGACGGGGTTTCACCATGTTGGCCAGGCTTGTCTCGAACTCCTGACCTCAAATGATCCACCCGCCTCGGCCTCCCAAAGTGCTGGGATTACAGACGTGAGCCACCACGCCTGGCCTGTAGGAGTTTAGATGCAAGGAGAATTTTTGGCTGGGAGAAACTGGGAAGATATGGAGGAGATAGTACTTAAGCTGGTATGAGATGACCTTATAGGACAGGCTGTACTGGTAGTGTGGGAACAGCTATGGAAAGGCACTGAAGCATGGAAAGTGAGGGGTGTGTGGTTTCAGGAAGGTAAAATCATACCTAACTAATTTAGTAGGGTTTCTTTCAGGAGGTAAAAATGCATGTGACTGAAAGGGAACCAGTCAATACAATCTATTTAGACCTTCATAAAAAGGCTTTGACACATCAAAGACTATTTTTAAAAAGTGAGTCACCATGAAATTGAGGAAGAAACTGCTATGTCATGCCAGGAGACAAAAGGTACCTGGCTGCAGATCAGGGGCAGGACACCCCCTAGGGCAACAGCGCTCACAGGGAGATCAGGAAGTCTGGGAGTAGCTGGAATTCTACCAGCTGCTGCCCTCTAAGACTGGGGGGGGAGGGGGGGTGTGGTGTAAGGGTGGCACTGCTTACAAACCCCTGTGTGTACGACTCAAGCAGGTGGAATGAATACGGAACTAGGCATGTGCTGCTGAAACTTAGAGTAAGATGGTATATAAAGTTTGGAGCTCAGGGGATGGGAAAAGTTTTAGTACAGCTGCTCCAGAAACAGGAAAGGAAGCTGATAAAGGAAATGGAAAAGGCAATATTGCCAAGTACTGAATAGGGCACAGTCTGAAACTGGGAGATGAGTGTGATTCGCCTTTCTATCGAGTCTCAAATGAAAGACAGCCCAATCAGAGACAGATGGGCAGACTTGGTCAGAGCTTGGTATCAGTGGGACATTTTCAGGAGGACAAGGGGGTAAAGGCATGGAGGCTGCTACTGAAAGGAGCCAGCCTGGGTGAATAGGAGTGGAAGGGAAGTCAGCCAGGGCTGAGCACTGGGAGAACAGGGAGGGCAGAAGGCCAGCAACCCAGAAGAGGTCGAGGGCAGGGACCTGCAGGTGGCATGGACCTGTGCAGCACAGCAGACAAGGCATGCGTTTGAACCAGGCCACCATGATGCTAATCTGGGCTCTGCTGTTTTTCCCACTATGTAACTTTGGGCAACCTACTTAATCTTGCTGAGCCTTAATTTCCTCATCTGTAAAAAGAGTAACACAAAGTTCAAAATCTCTTATCTGAGCCCCCTCAAACTAGATAGTATTAGAATCCCAAAGTGTTCAGATTTTAGGAAAGCAGCATACTGCACAAACCATATATTATTTAACATCCCCCTATGAGGTTTGGGGCAGCATCCCGTAATTAAATGTTAATATTTCTTCTATGAAATGAATCTTTAGGCTAAAAGGGACTATAAATACATTCATACAATTTCAGGTCAGATTTTACTGCCAAACGAATTTTGACACTGATCTATTGAAAAAAAAAAGTTTAAAGATGTTTCAAGTTCATATTTGCCATACTGGTGGACCATTAATAGAACCCACCTCATAAGGCCATGTCATGAGGATTAGATGTCCAAATTAACATAAAGCACTGAACACAGTGCCTGGCATGTAGTTAAGTCCTCAATACATGCTGCTGTTAGTGTTTTTCTCATCAGCATCATCACCGTTAATGACAGTGTGGCTGAAGTAAAAGGGGGACTGATAAGTGGAGAGGAATATAGAGAGGGAGAAACAGAGTGAAAATAAGGCAGAAAAGCAGACCAGATGGGGTTCTGAATACCAAGTTAGGAGTTTGGATTTTATTGAGTAAAAGTAGACAGAGTAGCGAAAGACACTATACATTTTTCAGAAAATTAATGATATCAACAGATTTTTGCTTCAGGAAAACCATTTTAGTGGCAGTGTGAAAGACAGAGCCTAAGGAGGCTAAGACCTAGCAGGACAGCTTTGTGGTAAGCCAGGTGACAGACAATGAGGGTCTCACGTGAGGTTGTTGGGGGCAGGATGAAATTCAAAGGGAGAATGGACAGGACTGGGAAACTGATCAGATGTGGGATGGTGAGGACTAAGAGGAAATACTACCACAGAATACAAGGGAGTAGAAATATTCCAGAAATAGATGGGCAGCAATAATGTTAAATGTAGCAAAAGAAAGGAGAAGATAAGGTGTGGAAAGCATTCTTTGGGTTTGCCAATTAGGATGCTACTGGTCATCTCAGAAAGAGCAGGCTCAGTTAACTCCGTGAGAATGGAAGCCACACATTATCAAATGTCATACAGCAGCCAGTAAAATACAGACTGAAAAACAGGGGGCTGAATTCAGTAACAAGGAGGTTTTCAATGACCTTTCGAATTCATTGCAGTTTGACGTAATGAAGTATTATGGGTAACCTGCAAACCACGGTGGTTTGGTATAGGGATGGGAGAGTAAGAAGTAGATTGCCCAATAGATTTGTTTTCTCTGTGAAATGGGAGGTGATCATTGGCTGTGGAAATTGGGAGGGAAGGAACTAGTCTTCTGGTTTGAAATAGGAGATTTCAGTTGGGGGTTGAAAAACTTTCTCTGTAAGTAGACAGTAAATATTTTAGGCGTTGTAGGCCACAGTCTCTGTCACATATCTTTCTGTTTTTTTGTTTTGTTTTGCTTAGCAACCCTTTAAAAATGTTTTTGTTTTGTTTTTTTTTCTTTTTTTTTTTTTTTGAGACAGTCTTGCTCTGCCACCCAGGCTGGAGTGCAGTGCCGTGATCTCAGCTCACTGCAACCACTGCCTCCTGGGTTCAAGTGATTCTCATGCCTCAGCCTCCCGAGTAGCTGGGATTAGAGGCGTGTGCCACCATGCCTGGCTAATTTTTTGTGTTTTTAGTAGAGTGGGGGTTTCACCATGTTTCCCAGGCTGGTTTCAAATTCCTGGACTCAAATGATCTGCCTGCCTCCTAAAGTCTCCTAAAATGCCGGGATTACAGGCATGAGCCACTGTGCCTGGCCTAAAAATAAAAAAATCATTTTTAAGTCAGGCCACACAAAAACAAGCTGTGGGCTAGATCTGGCATAGGAACCAGTTTGTTGACCTGATTTAGATTACTCCCCATTCAAATCTCCCCCAGTGACAGAAACAACTGCATGTTCATTGTAAAGCAGAAGCACCCAGGACGAAGACAGAAGAGACACAAAACTGGAAACCAAGTAGACAAGTGGAAGTCAGCAAACTCAAGAAAGCTGAATCCTGTGCTGGTAGCGGGAAAAGTTGAACTGAACGTAAAATACATCACAGAACTCCCCAAAGACTCAATCACTGGCAGCATCAGGTACCAATAGAAGAGGGAATGAAGATGATACTAAAAGCAAGATTCCCGGTTTCTAAATATGAGCAGACAGCCAAGATTGTTTGAGGCATTAGAGTAAAGTTTTTGCTATAACGACAGGAGACCAAAACAAATGAAACCTAAATGCAACATGGAAACACTGAAGAGACTCAGGGGGATGAAAACTCAGGAAAAAAAATCATTAAACTCCTCAGAGAGAAGAAATGTTATTCATGAAACAGGTAGAGGATATCATAAAAAATATATTTGGTAAGGTGAACAAAAAGAAAAAAGTAACCCTGGAAAATGAAACACATAATAGCAGAAATAAAAAGGACTGGAAAAGGGATTGGAAAAGTTAAGGAAATTTCTTACAATATAGAAGAAAAAGATAGAGATGGAAAATGATTAAAATATTTTTAAAAGATTAAAGGACAAGTCCAGAAAACATGACTTCTGAATATGGGAGTTCTAGAAAGAAAGAATACAGGAAAAAATGAAAAGGAGAAAATGCTTAAAAGAATAACTCAATAAAGTTGTCCCAGAACTAAAGGTTTTGAGTTTTTTGAGCTTAAAAGGGCCCTCTGAGTGTCCAGCACAGTATGAAAATAGCCCTCCGTCAAGGTACATTATCATG
Organism: Nomascus leucogenys; assembly: GCF_006542625.1. NCBI lineage: Eukaryota > Metazoa > Chordata > Mammalia > Primates > Hylobatidae > Nomascus > Nomascus leucogenys. Next base: position 12,765,940 of record NC_044392.1, on the reverse strand, counting down.
AAATTTCAAATTTCCAGATAGAACAACTACAAACAGGTTTTATATAAATAATTAAAAATCAGAATAGCATTAAGACTCCTCAAGAGGAACACCAAAAGCCTAGAATACAATGGGGGCAGTATCTTCAAAATACTGAGGGAAAATGGTTTCTAACCTAGAATTCTATACGCAGCCAGACTATCAGTTAAATGTGAAATCAGAATAAAGACATTTTCAGGTATGTTCTCAAAAAATTACCTCTCATGTATCCTTTCTCAGGAAATCAGTACGTGTTCCATTAAATGAAGAAGTAAAAAAATATGGGGCCCAGGAAATGAGATATACCACAAGAGGATGGTGACAGGGACTTCAAGACCACAGATGTGCAGCTACACAGAGAGCAAACCATCCAAGGAGAGCATGTCAGAGGCTCCCAAAAAGAGTTCTTCAAGAAAATGAAGCTGACAGGCAATCTAACATGTCTGAACATATGGAGAAAGATTTATACAACTGGGGAAGAGTTTAGGGTTGAATTAGTGACAAATACATAGAAAACTAAGGAAAGCAAAAAGCAAGACTTTTACTGACTTCAGGAAAAACAAAACATGCAGTGAAAAACCAGTAATGATGGTATCTATGAATAGTGTTTCTATGGTCATAGTATATAGACTGAATATTGCTCTAACTATATTAGGAGAATTGGAGGATAGATTGCATGGTTGTGGTAGAAGAGTGGTGAGTGTGACAGAGTATTAAATATTCATCTTCCACCGAAGAAAGTCAGTAGGTAATACTCAAAACAGAAAAATCAAAAACTGGCAACATACACTTGTTATTAGAGATTCAGAGGTTAAAATCCAAACAAATTACTTGAAAGACTTAAAAATGAATGCCTCTTGGAGGTAGGAAGTCAACTAGTGGTGATAATGAGGAAGTGCTTTTTTTGTTGTTGGGAACAAGCCCTGTAAACTATGCACATATATAACTTCAATACGAACAAACACTAAAGTAACTTGCACAAGATTACACAGCCTATAGGGATAGGACTCGGGCTTCAAATCTAGTTGATCTGGTTCTTTAATTATTACAGCATATCATATACCTACCAATAGGGCCAATGAAGAGTCCGTTAGAAATCTAGCTGGGTGCAGTGGCTCACACCTGCAATCCCAGCACTTTGGGAGGCTGAGGCAGGTGGATCACCTGAGGTCAGGAGTTTGAGACTAGCCTGGCCAACATTGCAAAACCCAATCTCTACTAAAAATACAAAAATTAGCCGGGCCTGCTGGCAGGTGCCTGTAATCCCATCTACTCAGGAGGCTGAGGCAGGGGAATCACTTGAACTGGGAGGTGGAGGTTGCAGTGAGCTGAGATCACACCATTGCACTCCAGCCTGGTTGACAAGAGCGAAACTCAGTCTCAAAAAAAAAAAAAAAAAAAGAATAGCCGGGCGCGGTGGCTCATGCCTGTAATCCCAGCACTTTGGGAGGCTGAGGCGGGTGGATCACGAGGTTAGGAGATCGAGACCATCCTGGCTAACATGGTGAAACCCTGTTTCTACTAAAAATACAAAAAAAATTAGCCAGGCATGGTGGCAGGCGCCTGTAGTCCCAGCTACTCGCGAGGCTGAGGCAGAAGAATGGCGTGAACCCGGGAGGCGGAGCTTGCAGTGAGCCGAGATCGCGCCACTGCATTCCGGCCTGGGCGACAGAGCAAGACTCCGTCTCAAAAAAAAAAAAAAAAAAGAAAGAAAAGAAAAGAAATCTAGATGCCTCACATTTGATCATATTCTATTGAATATCTTACTAAATACTCATATTATTTTGTAATTGCTTTCTTTGTCTAAATATGATTGAAAAGAATTAATCAGGCCGGGCGCGGTGGCTCAAGCCTGTAATCCCAGCACTTTGGGAGGCCGAGGCGGGCGGATCACAAGGTCAGGAGATCGAGACCATCCTGGCTAACAGGGTGAAACCCCGTCTCTACTAAAAATACAAAAAATTAGCCGGGCGTGTTGGCGGGCGCCTGTAGTCCCTACTCGGGAGGCTGAGGCAGGAGAATGGCGTGAACCCCGGGAGGCGGAGCTTGCAGTGAGCCAAGATCGCGCCACTGCACTCCAGCCTGGGGGACAGAGCAAGACTCCGTCTCAAAAAAAAAAAAAAAAAAAAAAAAAAAAGAAAAGAATTAATCTAGAATGAAAGATAAGTTTTAAAAAACCCCAAATGTGTGGACCTTGTTTGGACCCAGATCCAAAGTGCTATGAAAAGGCTTTTTATTTTTCCCATCAGCTTTTAAGTTCTGGGGTACATCTGCAGGATGTGCAGGTTTGTTAAATAGGTAAATGTATGCCACGGTGACTTGCTGCACAGATCAACCCATCACCTAGGTATTAAGCCCAGCATCCATTAGCTATTCTTCCTGATGCTCTCCTTCCCCCCACCAGCCCCTGGCAGGTCCCAGCATGTGTTGTTCTCACCATGTGTCCATGTGTTCTCATGGTTCAGCTCCCACTTGTAAATGAGAATATGCGGTTTTTGGTTTTCTGTTCCTATGTTAGCTTTCTGAGGATAATGGCTTCCAGCTCCAACCATGTCCCTGCAGAGGACATGATCTCATTCCTTTTTATGGCGGCACAGTATTCCATGGTGTATATGTACCACATTTTCTTTATCCAGTCTATCATTGATTGGCATCTGGGTTGATTCTATCTCTTTGCTCTTGTGAACAGTGTTGCAAGGAACATATGAGTGCATGTATCTCTATAATAGAATGATTTATATTTTTTGAGTATATACCTAGTAATGGGATTGCTGGGTCAAATGGTATTTCTGCTTCTAGATCTTTAAGGAATTGCCACACTGTCTTCCATAATGGTTGAACTAATTTCTCCCATTCTGTAGGTTATCTATTCACTCTGATGATAGTTTATTTTTCTGTGCAAAAATTCTTTAATTAGAACCCATTTGTCAATTTTTGCTTTTGTTGCAATTGCTTTTGGCATTTTCATCACGAAATCTTTGCCTGTGCCTATGTCCTGAATGGTACTGCCAAGATTTTCTTCTAGCATTTTTATAGTTTTGGGTTTTGCATTTAAGTCTTTAATCCATCTCGAGTTAATTTTTGTATAATGTGTAAGGAAGGGGTCCAGTTTCAATTTTCTGCACATGGCTAGCCAATTCTCCCAGCACCATTCCCCATTGCTTGTTTTGTCAGGTTTGTCGAAGATCAGATGGTTGTAGGTGTGTGGTCTTATTTCTGAGTTCTTTATTGTGTTCCATCGGTCTATGTGTCTGTTTTTGTACCAGTACCAAGCTGTTTTGGTTACTGTAGCCTTGAAGTATAGTTTGAAGTTGGGTAGTATGATGTCTCCAGCTTTGTTCTTTTTGCTTAGGATTGTCTTGGCTATATGAGCTCAAAAAGGCATTTTTAATAATTGGGGTTATCTGAATATGGACTGTGTATTGGAAGACGCTAAGGAATTTTTGTTAATGTGAGGTAATAACACATTGGCTTTTTTAAAAAAGATCTTATGACTTAGAGATGCATAATTAAGTATTCATGGGTAAAATGGCATGTCTGGGATTTGCTTTAAAAACCCAAATAATAAAAAAGATATGAATCTCTCTGACAGCAGGACCTGTATAATATGCATGTGCCAGAGACCCTTAGACATGATGAGACTCTGAAGTCATTAGCCATATGACATTCCTCCTTTCACCTGGGAAAAAGATGAACTTGATAGGCTGTCCTTAAAAGAGCACAGTACCATACCATTCTCAAGTTAAGCCAGAGAAGGGGCAAAAATGAAAGGTGCTCAACAAAGTCTTTATACTTTCTCATGAGAAATTTTGTACGCCTAGCAATTTATAATATTTCCATTAAAAAAGAGAGGACATATAGCTTCAAGCGCCCCAACTGAGGATGTGAAGTTGTAATGGGTTGTCGTCACTGTTGATCATTGTAAGTATTAAGAATGGAGGGCACAGGGAGGAAGGGAAACCTCACACACTGCTGGTGGGTGTGATGTAGCAGCTTTAGAAAGCAGTCTGGCAGTTCCTCAGTAAGTTAAGTATAGAGTTACCATGTGACTCAGCAATTCCACTGACAGTACCCAAGAGAAATGAAAACAGTATGTCTACACAAAAACTTGTACACAAATGTTCAGTATTATTGATAATAAGAGTTTAAAGTGAAAGTAACCTAATATCATCCACGTTTATCCATTCATCAACTGATGAATGGATAAATAAAATGTGTTATCCTATAATGGAATATTATTTGGCCATAATAAGAAATGAGATAAATGTTATAATATGGACAAAGCTTGAAACATTATCCTGAGTGCAAAAACCCATATAGCCAGTCACAAAAGACTACATATTATATGATTCTATTTATATGGAATGTCCAGGATATGCAAATCTACAGTGACAGAAAGTAGATCAGTGGTTGCCCTAGGGCTACGAGTGACTGAGGGAAAATGGGGCCTGACGGCAAATGGCTGTAGGATTTCTTTTTGGGGTAATGAAAATGTTTAAAATGAATTGTGGTGATGTTAGCACGACTCTGTGGATATACTAAAAACCACTGAATTTTGAATTTTAAGTAGGTAAATTGCATGGTGTGTAAATTATATTTCAAGAAAACTATTATCTACAAGAAAGGAAGAAAAAGGAATAGAAGGCAGGTCACCTCACCTCCAGGGAAACACTGACCAGACTGTGGACAAATCTCCTTCACCTGCCTCTTGCAAAATAGGGAGATCTTTACTGCTTAGGTTAAGGAAGGAAGATCAGTGAAAGTCATAATTATTTATTACTTAATATTATATTGAGGAGAACATAAAAGGGACTTAAAAAAAAACTTCTGGTTTGTGTCCTTGGTATTCTGGATCTTTTATTTGGTAACTATGCTGAACAAGGGTATGGACAAGAAAAAGGGAACTTCCTTAATCTCTGAATTAGAATTCTTGCATAACTATGCTTTTGTGTCCTCCCAAGTAGAAGTTGTAAACTGGAGGCTCACAGATGTATTAGGTTTAGCCCACGAAGTGTTTGCAAATGTCTGAATTTGTTAACATTTATAAGTCAGGAGATTTCACATAAAAATTCAGATTTCCGGCTGAGCACGGTGGCTCACATCTGTAATCCCAGCACTTTGGGAGGCTGAGGCAGGTGTTCACCTGAGGTCAGGAGTTCAAGACCAGCCTGGCCAACATGGCAAAACCCCATCTCTACTAAAAATACAAACATTAGCCAGAAATTGTGGCAGGCACCTGTAATCCCAGCTATTCTGGAGGCTGAGGCAGGAGAATCGCTTGAATCTGGGAGGCAGAGGTTGCAGTGAGCTGAGATCATACCATTCCACTCCAGCCTGGGTGACAAGAGTGAGACTCAGTCTCAAAAAAAAAAAAAACTTCAGATTTCCAGCTTCTCTTGAAAAATAGGGAGGTTCTGGCAATCAGGAAGAGCTTCTTTTATTCAGCAAGGGTAACAAATTATCTTTATAAATTGATATCCAAGGTACTCATGGATTAAGTTAGCTGGTTCTCACTCTTACACTAGGAAAGAGAATGTGCCAGAATCAGGGAGTCAGGGACTGGAAGTAACTAGGGGCTGAGGACGGAGGTGTGGCATAAGCATCTTCAGAGCTAGACTCTGAGATAGCATCTCAGACTGGCATCTTTCTGGTATTCTCAGGCTCCCTGCTTTTACTTACCACGGATGTAACTGAAGGTTTACCTGTGTTTAATGTTGGTTTCCCTGTCTAGATTGAAAACTTGAGGTGACACGTAATGTCTTTTCCATAATCCTTTTCACTTGGCACAGTACCTGACACACAGCAGACACTCAATATGTATTTGCTGAGTGAGAAATTAATGAATGAACAAACAATACTATAAAACAGGATCTGGAAACAGGTCATCTTTAGGAAACAAAAATCCTACCACTCACTTTCCCAAATGAAAAGATGACCAAATTCTACACAGAACTACAACAGACTTTTACAAATCTGTATTTTAGGACATCTACAGCCCTGGAGATGCTTGGCTCCACCTTCCACAGAGGTGAGTCATCTATTTCTTCATATGGGGCTTGCCCACACTTGGCCTTGACTCCTCTCATTCTTTTGCTGGGCCCCTATCCTAAAAACTCCAGTCCACGATCAGCAATGCAAAGGTCCTGAAGATCCCAGAGAGTGGAGCTCCCTCAGTGATCCACTCAACACCTGAACAGGCAGCAAGGTGGTGGCCTTCCGGAAACAAATCATTACAAAACCTTCCACAAGGCAATAAGACAGAAAATACTTCCTTTTTAAATTAAAATATAAGATATATAGTTCCATGTGCTCAGTGAAACAAGAGTAACAATAGCAAAAGAAAAAATCAAGTTAGAACTGGAATCCAAAACTACTACTAACAGGGATTTATTATATATAAGAATAACAAGGAGTCAATATTGTCATTACAGTCTATATTAAAATGTACCCAATTGCCCCCCCCAAGTATGTCTTTTTCCCTTATATCTGTGTTTGAATAAATTTTACTCATTGCATTTGGCTAGTCTGTCTTTTTTGCCTCTTATAATTAGAAACAGCTCACCCTCTCCATTTTTGTTTTCTCACATGACTGCCTTCTTTTGAAGAGTTCAGGCCAGCTGGCTTGTAGCATGTCCTGTGTATTGAATTCATCCGATTTTTTTAAATGATCAAATTCAGGTTAAACACCTTGGCACAGACACTATGTAGGTGATATGTATTTCTCACTGCATCACATCAGAAGGCACATAATGACAGACTGCCCCACTACTGGTGATATTAAATTGGATCATTTGGTTAAGGTGTTGAACCACAGAACAGTTTTGCCCTTGTGATTAGTAAGTTAATTATTAAATAATTAATGTAAGAATTAAGTCCATTGTCTTAATGTGATAATGGTACCATGGCTATGAAGGAAAAAAACTTTGTTTTTTCAGGAGGTGCAAACTGAGATATTTGAGGAAGTATCAAAAACTCTGCATGTTACTTTCAAATTGTACAGAAAAATGTCTATTATCTATCTACCTATCTGTCTATCATCTATCTATCTATCCATCTACAAAGATAGGACAAATGTGGCAAATGTTAAAATATAAACTGGGGAATCTAGTTAACAGGATCTTGATGATCGTCAGCTTGTTCTTTCAACTTTTCCAATGGCTTGTAATTTCTCCAAAGCAAAAAGCTAAGAGGAAACAAATAAATAAAAAGGATTAACAATGGGTCAGAACTTGGAGCCCTGGGACCAGAGCACGTAGTAAGCTCAGTAAGACAACACTGAGATGCCAAGGAAGGCATGAGTTAGTATCCTTCCAGTCTTTGGAAAACAAAAACAAAAAAATCATAGGTAGGATGTCAATCAGGAGCCAAAATCACGCCCGCTGGAGTGAGGTGGATGTGGCTCCCCAGATCCAGCTATCTCAGAAGGCATTAATTTAGAGTTACAACACTCAATACCCCTCACATCTTCCTTTCTCACTTTCACTTTCTCACTTATCAGAGCATTCAAAACTAACTAGGAAATTCGTAGAGTGATTTTTCAAAAAAAAATTTGAGAATAGGCCTGGTGAGGTGGTCACACCTAGAATCCCAGCACTTTGGGAGGCCAAGGCGGGCAGATCACAAGGTCAAGAGATCGAGACCATCCTGGCCAACATGGTGAAACCCCATCTCTACTAAAAATACAAAAAAATCAGCTGGGCCTGCTGGCACGTACCTGTAATCTCAGCTACTCGGGAGGCCGAGGCAGGAGAATCGCTTGAATCTGGGAGGCGGAGGTTGCAGTGAGCCGAGATCACGCCACTGCACTCCAGCCTGGTGACAGAGTGAGACTCTTTCTCAAAAAACTAAAAATAAAATCAAGTCAGTATCTGCCAAGAAAAAGTACTTCCTCATTTTATTAAACAACCCTACTGAATACAAATTTTAAAACTGTCTCTAAAAAAAAATCACTGCAAGGGACACTGGGGCCATGGGATCGCTTGAGCCAGGAGTTTGAGGCTGCAGTGAGCTATGACCACACCACTGCACTCCAGCCTGGATGACAGAGTGAGAACCTGTCTCAAAAACAAAAACAAACAAACCAAAAAAATCACTGCAATAGGAAAGGGCACCAAGAGTGTAGCTGGAGAGAGTAAGACATAAGCAATGAGCTAATGACGGAAGGCTGAGTCTGTCACAGGCGCTCTAGATTCCAGGAAATCTGTCCATCATGACAAAAAGCAAATATACATATAGAATTTAAAAAAGGATCACCGGCCAGACACAGTGGCTCATGCCTGTAATCCCAGCACTTTGGGAGGCTGAGGCGGGCAGATCACCTGAGGTCAGGAGTTCGAGACCAGCCTGACCAACATGGAGAAACCCCATCTCTACTAAAAATCAAAATTAGCCGGGTGTGGTGGCGCATGCCTGTAATCCCAGCTACTGGGGAGGCTGAGGCAGGAGAATCGCTTGAACCCGGGAGGCGGAGGTTGCAGTGAGAAGAGATTATGCCATCATTACACTCCAGCCTGGGTGACAAGAGTGAAACTCCATCTAAAAAAAAAAAAGACCACCTCTGCAGGATATGCTCAGTTTCAAGTCAGTTGACTTCTCATATTCCCCCTTATTTTTTCTTTTAACTTCCATGCTCCTGAGAGAAAAATGATGGACCCAACATCCAGGAGCATACACCTTTGAAACAGGCCATCTTCTGTAAAAAAACAAAGGGAGGTGTTCATTTGTCTAAGAAAGTTATTTTCCTCAAATTAACACTATAAGCATCACAACCATAACAACCATGATCTGGATAGTGCAGATACTACACACACACACACATATACACACACACGCAACTTAATTAAAACATTATAATCTGAGTTCTGGACTAAATTAGGGGTCAAAAGTGGTTTCCAAAAGAAGTCACCCAACAGTCTCACTTATTTAAATATAATGATTTCCAAGAATCACTTTTATAGTACCTGGAAAATAAGTCTCTAATTCATGTTTTCTAAGCCAGCCATTCTATATATAACAGATATATTCAGACACTCAATTTGAATATAAAATACATTCAGTTTTCATTTACATGTCAATAAGCATGTTTATTGCCCAAAGGGAAACAGCCATGACAAAGTAGAGGATGAAAATGTCCAAAAGAAGGGGATAACTGATGAGGGACAAAAGAATTCCACTGGAAATGGCAACTACAGCTGGAAGAGTGAAGATCTGATTAAGGAAGGTAATGCATGCAAAGCACTTAAACTCCATTGATGATAGCTATCTTTGTTACTTTGGAAGATAAAGCTGTAAAGACAGTCAGAGATCAGAATATGAAGGGCCTTGTACGCCATGAGAGGACGTTCTGGATTATCTAATAGAGATCAGGGCTCAGAGCTTTCTTCTGGCTCAGAGATCGAACTTCACCAGACATAATATCCTGGGTACTTGGCAAAGTACCTGGAATGCAGCAGGAATTCAGAAATGTTTGCTAAATTGAATAACTTATCCCTTCCAAGCAATAAGAAGCAAGGCAAGATTTTATTAGATGCTTTGTTTCTAGAGTTAACAGTCAATCAACAACTATCCAAGTCTCATGTGCATCTGTAGTACTCTCAGCTACTTGGGGAGGCTGAGGCTGAAGGAACGCTTGAGCCCAGGAGTTCAAGACTAATCTGGGCAACATACTGAGACTCCATCTCAAAAAAAAGAAAATCAACTGTCCAAGCAATTTTCATCCCTAGTCTTGCCTCCAGGACAGCTTGCTTCTTTTTCTCCTTTAAATGTAGTCTTTGAAATGTCCTATCTTTTTATCATCCTGTTTTTGTCACCAGTCCCACCTCGACAAGTCATAATGAGGTTGAACCTTCCCTCCCTCCTATGTCAGTGCTTTTAAAATCTGTTCTGTTTGTGTTTGTTAATTTACGCACACAGCTAAAAACTTGAGGCCTGTCCACTGGTCTTCTCCCTTCTACTCCTTCCCCTACTCTTTCCCCTCTCCTCCCCTCCCCTCTCCTCTCCTCACTTCTCTCTGTCTCCTCTCTCTCTCTCTCTCTCTCTCTCTTTCATAGTTAGTCTTACAAAGACTTTTACTAGAGAATATTCTGCTTGATTCCCTGAACCATGCTTCCAGGACCCCAACATATTTCCATTTCAAAAATCTTTTGATTATGTGCTTTCAAGTTACAGTTTAAATTATTTACTCCATGGTTCAAGTTATAGTTTAAATTATTTACTCCCTGGGATGAGAGATTAAAGTTTCAGTCCCATACTGACAATTGAGCTAATCAGTGTAATTTTGTACTTGCTTCTTTATCTATAAAATTAGAAAAAGACCATTTGCCAGACTTTATTCTACTTCAAAGACCTGCTATATGAATAAAAATGAGAGAGAAAAAATAAAAACAAAACTACTACATAAAATACCACATCCTTTTATACCTAAAAACAAGCCTGAACTAGTATTTTACAATGGGAATGATTTTATGCAAATATATAGTATATTACCTTTTTCTTATGTAGTTTCCCTGATGACTAATTACATGAGTTCTCAAGATAGCAAAGAGAATATGTGAATGAAATAAGCTAAAACACTTGAACCATCTAGTCTAGCATCTTCACGGGGTAGGAACTGAATAAATGTTAGGCCCCTTTCCTTTGCTTCTCTTTCCTACCTTCCCTATTACCAGATATTATATTTAGTCAATATGTGTTGAAAAAAAGAAACAAACACAGGAACCCAAGGCATGACAAGGCTTCTTCCCAAATGTCTCCCAAGCCCATGCCCTCCCCTCCGCATCCTATTACTTCCTCAGTTTAGATTTTCATCATGGGTTTTTCTTGCCTCAGTGCACCAGCCTAGGCATTCAGCTCAATATTAGAAAAAAAGTGGTTTGGGAATGTTCTTGTCTTGTTCCTGATCTTGAAAGGAAAACTTTCAAAATTTCAGCCTTAAAATATTTGCTTGAGTTTTACAAACAGATACCCTTTTTCAGATGAAAGCTCTCTGCTAATCCTAGTCTGCTAAGCAGTTCCAGCATCAACACATGCTGAATTTTATTAAATGCTTGTTCTGTATCTACTGAAATGTTTTTCTTTCTCATCTATTAAAACCTATTTAACCTATGAATGTGATTAATTACATTGATGGATTTCTCTAACAAATCAACCATGTATATTAGGATAAGCCCAACTACTAGATGGTGATATATTATCTTTTTCATATATTGCGGAATTTGCTAAATGTCTGTTGAGGACTTTTACATTTATATTTTTAGGTAGCTTGGCCTTTAATCTTCCTTTCTTGAGTTTGTCTTTCTTCAGTTTTGGTATCAAGGTTATGCTAGTCTCAAAAAAATGAGTAAGGAGTGTCCCTCTTTTTCAGTTCTCTGAAACTGTTTGTATAAAGCTGGAATTAATTATTCTTTTCAATCTGCTGAAGAAATCTCCAGTGAAGCCCTCCGGGTTTGAAGTTTTCTGGGGAGAAAGATTTTGGATTATTGATTCCATTGGTTTAAAAAGTTTATAGGATTCTAAGGTTTTCCATGATGTCTTGACTCAGTTTTAGTCGGATATTATTCTAGAAATGGATCTATTTTCACAAAATTCTCAGGACTTTTGGCATAAAATTGTTCGTAACAGCCTCTTTTTATCTTTTTCAAGTCTATAGCTCCTGTAGTGTGGTCTCCTTTCCTATTCCTGGCATTGTTCACTGGCACTTGTGCTTCAATTTCTCTCTTCCCTGACCTCCTCCATAATCAGTCTTGCCAGAAGTCTGTCAATTTTAATTTTGAAAAATTTATATTTTATTTTTAGAGATGGGGTCTTGCTCTGTTGCCCAGACTGCAGTGCAGTAGTGTGATCATAGCTGACTGCAGCCTTGAACACCTGGGCTCAAGTGAGTCTCCTGCTTCAGCCACCTGGAGTAGCTAGGACTGCAAGCATGTACCACCACACCCAGCTAATTTAAAAAAATTTTTTTGTAGAGACAGGCTCTTGCTGTGTTGTCCAGGCTGGTCTCAAACTCCTGGCCTTAAGTGATCCTCAAATACTGGCCTCTCAAAGTGCTGGGATTATGGGCATGAGCCACTGTGCCCAGCACTTGTCAATTTTATTAATTTTTTTTTTAAAAAACTTGCTCCTCAGAAAAGTATGTTAATCGTTTGATTTTTTTTCTTTTCCATCAAACTATTATTTTCTGTTTTCCTTCTTTGGGTTTAATGTGCTGTACATTTTCTAACTTCTTGAAATTGATGTTTAGATTACTAATTTTTTTCAACCTTTTGTTATTTTTCTAACATGCATTAAAGTCTACAAACTTCCCTCTATGCTTATAGGTTATAGTAGCATCATACAAGTTTTGACAAGTTTTGATATTTTCTTTTTTTTTTTAATTATACTTTAAGTTCTGGGATACATGTGCAGAACGTGCAGGTTTGTTACATAGGTATACACATGCCATGGCAGTTTGCTGCACCCATCAACCCGTCATCTACATTAGGAATTTCTCCTAATGCTATCCTTCCCCTAGCCCCCCACCCAAGTCTTAATATTTTCAGTATCATTCAATTCAAAATATTTTCTACTTCCCATGATTTTTTCTTTGACCCAATGATTATTTACAAATTCATTTCTTAATATTCTAGTTATCTTTTTATTATTCATTTCTAGCTTAATCTCACTGTGGTCAGAGGATTGATTCTGCATGTGATCATTCCTCTGACACTTGTTGAGACTTGCTTTACGTATGGTCTGTGGCTTCACCTTCATTTACCTGATGAAGTCTAAACTGTTCACTGTTCACTGTGACATACAAAGAAGGCCCTTTGTGACCTGACTCATTACCCACCTGCCCAGGGAGTACCAACCCCCAGAGACTCTATATACCAGCCACATCCGTCTTCCCCTGGTTTTCACTCATGCCATGCCTTGCACTCTTGCGCCTCTATCCATAATCTTCCCTCTGCCTTTCTGCTCCTCCTAGCCCTCCCTACTCAGCTCAGATGTTACCTCCACCACAAGGCCTTTCCAAGCATCTGTCCATGCCTGAAACTCCTCAAGTGGTGAAGTGCTGTGGCTGTTGTTATCTCTACCTCTTTTCTTTCTCTCTCAATCTAGCCTCCATGCAGCTGCCAAAGTGAGCCTTCTAAAATGCAAATCCAACCACATTTCTCTCTCTCCTTTTCATCGGCTGTTTCCGCCTAACTCAGAATCCAAACTCTGCATTCCACACAAGACTCTCCCAGCCCTTTTCCATGCCCCTCCACTTTATTCATGCTACTATCCTGCCTAGAATGCATTTCTCATCTTATTCATTCATCTTTCAAGTCCAGGCTTGAGAGTCACTTCCTCTTATTTTGCTGAGGGAATAAAGGAACACAACCTCGCATTTTAAATTCTAGGTGCTCAACAGAAATTCCAGAAGAGACCTCTGTGTTCTGTTAATTTTCCTTCACACAAAAGTCCAGAACACTACTTTTCCACCAGGTCTTTCCATTAAGGGTAGAAGCCTTTAATGGCCCTGCTGCATTAAATCTAAACTCCACACCTCACCTTAGGGCCTTCTATGACTCTGCCCTGCTCTGCAATCCTCGGTCTCACTACTCCCCGCCCCCCCCCCCCCCCCAATTCCTCACAAGCCCCTCTCAGCTCTCACTGAAGCTTACAAAATATTTCTAGTGTTCTGTCTGCTAGAGCACTTTGCCAGGTCCCCAAATGTCCTACCCCAACCTCTAGGTCCCTGCTTCAGTGCCCATCCCTTCCTCAAAGCTTTCCTTGACATCACTTCTTATTTATTTATTTACTTATTTTTTTTTAAATCGCCACTTCTTTGTTGTCTCTAAAACACTTCATCTCATTGTCTTTCCCTTGGTTACTTCCTGTGAGTCTCAGCTTTCAGTCTTTAAAATTCCCAGGCCCAGGTGCCTCTCTTCCTAAATGCCTCACACTGCCTGGAACAAAGCTGAGTAAGCAACAAGCTGTCAGTCAGCAGTAATCCTCATAGACTGACAGAAGAAGGCATTGATATCTCTCCCTTGGCCTCTCTTCCTCTGACTTAAGGGCTACTTGGGTGGTATACATGTGAATCCGGGCAAGGAGCTGTCAGGGCTATTTGAATGACTATTTCCTTGTAATTTCCTCCACTGGATTTTTTATTCCAGCTCTCAGAGGAGAAATAGGAACACGGAGAACAGTGCTGGTCTCAGTGAAGAGACCTGTCTCTTCAAGCTTCTTTCTTCAAGCACAGAGAAGCTCATGTGCTTCCCTGCAGCACACATCTATCTCCATGTTACCACATGAAAGACATCAATCCTGTTATGGCTGAGGGAAAGAGGAGCTTGTTTTTACAGCTACATGGCAGGATCAGAAACTTCTCAACCTTCTCCTATACCACTAAGAAAAAGCACGCACGCACGCGCACACACACAGACACACACACACGCACACGAAATTGTTTTACCTTTTTTTGCCTTTCCAGAGCAAGGAATCCTTAAATTTTCAGCTCTATATTCCTCCCTTCTATTCCTTCTCTCTCATAAAGTTTAGCTTTCCTCAGCCTTTTAAAATGTCCCCAGGTAAGTAAAACTATGATATTATGATGGTGGCAATTTACATAGTTTAAGTGTGGGGAACCTAAAACATACCGTTTTAGAAGTGTCTTTGATTTACCAAAATAGTGATGAAATGAAGCCACCACACAGGTATGAGCAACATCACAGTGTAGCTGTGAGGGCTACGTGGCCTCCTCTCAGTTAGGTGGGACCATGCGACTGAGTACTGATCTGTGGAACGTGGCTGCAGGGAAGCACATGAACTTCTCTGTGCTTGAAGAGAGAAGCTTGAAGAGAGAGGTCTCTTCACTGAGACCTGCACAGTTCTCCATGTTCCTGTCCATTTCTCCTCTGGGAGCTGGATTAGAGAATCCAGTGAAGGACTCCAGGCCCTAGGGCCTGGGGGAGTCACTAGATGAAGTCTGTGGCCCTAAATGAATTAGGTAGAACAGAATCCCTCCCCACCAATATAGAACTGCACCAGATTGTGACAGGAGAGAAATAACCTTTATTGTGTTAAACTACTGAAATTTGGGGGTAGTTGGTTACACTACAGTTCACCCTGACACTAAAATGATAAATGAAAAATGAAATTATTTTTATTTTTATTCTTAAAGTTAAAAATAACAATTATTCTTAAGTATTGCTTCAAAGCAATTCTGTCTAAAGCTATCTTCTATTACTCTACCAGCCCTTTCAGGGGAGCCCTTTGGGCACTATGGTGGAAGCTGTAGAGGCCACTCAATAACTGAAGGGCTTATTCCCCAGCTGCTGGGATCGTGAAGGACAGAAAGGCCTCAACTGTCAGCCCTCTTCAGGGAATGCATCCATCCGCTGAAGGGCACTGCCTGGCCCACAGCCATGCCCCTACCAGGAGCAGCCCTCGTCCAATGACAGGTCAGGAGGAGCTGTAAAGGCACAGCTCTCTCACTCCATGGCTTAGAAAACATGGATTATCTGAGCCCTAGTCCCCATGGGGTTGGCTGAGGCCTATTACTGAGACTGAATTACAGCCCGATTTTTCCCTCTATACAATCTCCACGTCTTTCCCTTTTCTTTTCCCTTCTTCCTCATTTCCTTTCTTTTCCTTCCAGGAGTGTTGATTCCACAACCACTCCCTAATAAGCCTTTCACACCCTAATCTTTATCTCAGAGTTTGCTTCCCCTGGTTCTTGGCCTGAGACAGGTACTATATCCTGATGCAATATTGTGCTGCCCGACTCTACCTCATTATATAGCCCAAATACTGTATTTTCCAATCAAAAATACACAAAATCACAGTGGTATGGGACCTTTAAAATTGAGACTCTGCAAAAATTCAGAATGTACTATACTATTAAAAGACTATTTATAAGAAAGTAAGAAATACCACAGACATTTTGAGGGCCCCTCTGAGAAAAGGAGCTCTGAAATTGTCTTAAGGAAAATATTACCTCCTTGCTTATAACCAAACAAATTATTAAATACATAACAGAGCCACATAACAAAAGTTATTAAGGATCTATTAATATTATTCATCTGTGCTGATACCTTGTACTATTGTAGTTATAGCAATGACTTTCTGAGTGTTCACAACGCAGTGCTAAGAGCTCTCACACACTATCTCATTGAATAAATGACAGTTAAGAAATGACCCAAAGTCACAGAGCCAGGACTCAACGTTAGGTGGGGTGGATTCCAAAGCCTCAACTCTTACACTCCATTATGTTGTAATGCCTCTACTGTCTTGCATGTTCAAGCTGTGAGCGAGGTTAACACTGTAAGGAGTATAGTTCACTAAGTAATTTGCAGGGGAGCCTGGAACATAAGGCAGATATAGAGGATTCCAAAACACACACTCTCTCCTCTCACCCCTCCATTGCCTCCTCTGATGGCTTAGATACTGGCCTGCCTTTGGATGCCCACGGTCTAGTAAGTGAGTTGAAGAACTAGTCCATGCAGGATTTTGCCAGAAGTGATTCCAGTGCTAATCTGTCCTGTGGCAATCAAAAGGTTCTTCTGCCCTCTTGTGGCTCAGGGTGACTGCTACATATCAAAGCTCCATTAAAAAGCTGAAACACCATATAAAGGCACTTGGCAGCCAGGCACAAAACAGCAGAAGGCAACGCTCATTAGCTTGAAATGGAACCGATTTAATAACCTAAAAATTTGATCCGCCACTCCTCCATGCCAACTATTGCTCATAATAAGAAAGTTAGAAAGAATAACAGAATACTAGAACTCATAGAGAAACAAACCCAAGAACCCAGTATCTTGTAATTGTAAGGAATATGACAACCAGCTACATCCATTTACAACAATGATAAAAGTTTAAAACATTATAAGCCCCAAACAAAACTCCCCATCCTTGCTTTTTTACACCTAACAGTATATTTCAGAATCTTTTCATATGAGTGTATACAGAGCCTCCTCATCTTCAGGTGCAGAGTACTCACCGGATGGGGGAACCATGATTTAATTAACTTGTTCTCTACTGGTAAACATTCTAATTGCTTCCAAATTTTTGCTATTAAAAACAATGCTGCAAATAAAGTGCTGCGATGGGTAACCTTGTGCATATATCATTTTGCAAGTGTGCAAGAATCCCCAGTAGTAGAATTCCTAGAAGTGGAAATGCTGGGTCCAAGGGCAAGGGCACATACATGCCTTTGCACGACTTCTTGAAACTTTTTCTTCTGTTGGTTTTCCCTCCCATCTGTCTGGCTGCTCCTTCTCAGGTTTCTTCCCATTGTCTCCTTCCTCCTGCTTACCCCTCCTTGGTTATCATTTCCCTAGGACTTGGTTTTTGGTCCCCTTTCATCCTATCTCCTCTCTCCCCAGCAGTCTCACCCACTCTTATCTTCCAGCTATCAGTTTTCTTCCCAGAAAGAAACCAAAGTTATTATTTCTGGGTTTTATGCTTCCAGTTATTTTATGCATATGTATGCAAACCTATATATAATATATATGCTTATGTATGTATAACTATGAATATACACACAGACAACTTCCCTGTCCCCTTGTCATAAATGGTAGAGTTTATATCCTCAATAGAAGCAGTTTTAAGGGGATGCCACCAAGCAACAACCTTCACAGGAAATAAAACTGTGGCCCCCAACACTTTTCAACCTATAGTTGAATTCTTTGCCAGCCAACTGAAGTGAACTCAAAGGGGAAGATTAAAAGTATTATCTCCCACCCTGGACTACTCTCCAAGTAGCCATGCATTAATTTAAGGGCTAGAGGGAAGGATAGAGCACAAAGGCCAATAAGTAAAACATCAGAGACTAAATAATTTCCTTCGCAGATATGGTTACATACCTGTGTAAAGGTTTGATTTGACTTTTTGGTTTTTTATTATTATTATTTTTTTTTAATGAGACAGGGTCTTGCTCTGTTGCTAAGGCTGGAGTATAGTGGCTCACTGGAGCCTCAATCTCCTGGGCTCAAGCGATCCTCCTGCCTTAGCCTCCCAAGGTGGCATGTGCCACCACATCCAGCTGATTTTTCATTTTTATTTTCGGTAGAGACGAGGTCTCACTATGTTCCCCAGTCTGGTCTCAAACTTCTGGGCTCAAGTGAACCTCCTGCCTTGGCCTCCCAAAATGTTGGGATTGCAGGTGTGAGCCACCAAGCCCAGCCTTTTTTTTTTTTCTTTTGAGACGGAGTCTTGCTCTATTGCCAGGCTGGAGTGCAGTGGCGCCATCTTGGCTCACTGCAAGCTCCGCCTCCTGGGTTCACGCCATTCTCTTGCCCCAGCCTCCCGAGTAACTGGGACTACAGGCGCCCACCACCATGCCCGGCTAATTTTTTTGCATTTTTAGTAGAGACTGGGTTTCACCATGTTAGCCAGGATGGTCTCGATCTCCTGACCTCGTGATCCGCCCACCTCGGCCTCCCAAAGTGCTGGGATTACAGGAGTGAGCCACCGCACTCGGCCCAGCCTGACTTTTTTTTAATGAAAGTTTTTAACCACAAGTAGGGAGAATAGTATAATGAACCCCATCCTACAGATTCAACAATTAAAACATTTTGCTTCTGGCTTCCTTTCTTCCTTTGTTTTTTCCTTCCTTCCCTTGCCCCCTTTTCTTTCTCCTTCTCTCTTTTTGGGCTGCATTATTATAAAACGAGTTCCTGACACCATGTCATTTCATGCCTAAATACATCCTTCTGGACATTATAAAACACAAAGACATTTCCTTACACGACCACAATATCATTAACACAAGGTAAATTTCTTAATTTCATCAAATGCTCAAGCTACATTCATATTTCCACAATTATCCAAAAAAAAAAATGTTAGCTACTTAAATTTTGAAGGAAATGTATAGCCAAATAAACTCCAAGCCCAGCCTGCAATGGCTTGTAACTATTAAATCTTACAAGAATTCCCAAGCTCCCAAAACCCCCAACAACAGGAAATGAACTGCTGAAGCTGTCCAGCTCCCAGGAGGGACATTCTTCCACTGCTCAGCCTGGTGTGGCCTTGGCAGATAATGGTTAAGGAAGAATCACCCTATTTCCCTTAGATATCATCCTCCTATCCCCTCCAGCCACTAATCTACTTTCTCACTCTATAGATTTGTCTGTTTTGGACACGTCAGTGAAACCATTAAATATGTGGCCTTTGTGTCCTGCTTCTTTCTCTCAGCATAATGGTTTCAAGGCTTAACCATATTGCAGCATTATCAGTATCTCATTCCTCTTTATTGCTGAACAGTCCATCGTTTGGATATACCACATTTTATTTTTTTATTTATCCCTTCTTCAGCTGGTGTGTATTTGAGTTGTTTCCACTTTTTGGCTACAGGAAATAATAGTGCTATCAACATTTTTTTTTTTTTTTTTTGAGACGGAGCCTTGCTGTGTCACCCAAGCTGGAGTGCAGTGGTATGATCTCGGGTCACTGCAACCTCCACCTCCTGAGTTCAAGCGATTCTCCTGCCTCAGCCTCCCGAGTAGCTGGGAATACAGGTGCCCACCACCACGCCTTGCTAATTTCTGTATATTTAGTAGAGACAGGGTTTCACCATGTTTGGTTAGGCTGGTTTTGAACTCCTGATCTCAGGTGATCCACCTGCCTCAGCCTCCCAAAGTGCTGGGATTACAGGCATGAGCCACTGCGCTCAGCTCAATCAACATTTGTGTATAAGTCTTAATGTGGACATATGTTTTCATCTCTCTTGAGTTCCTATCCACCTAGGAAGGTACTGATTGTTCTTCTATAGCAAGAAGTAACCACAAGAACTGTTTTAAACCCACCCGAATTGACCATTGGTTATTTCACACCAGCATACAAGATTTTGAAAGCCAGCCAGTTAACAGCAGCTTCACTTCAATGACTGTGCTTCTGAAAGTTACCTAAAAATCAACAACGGTCTAACTCAGTCTAACTATGAATCCACAGATACAGATTAGCCAATACCTACTCTTACTTCTTACGGCCACCAATCCCTGATCTCCACTGAAGACTCTAAAAAACAGTGTTTCTAAAACTTTTGGCTTCAGGACTCTTTACACTCTTAAAAGTTCGTTAGTTAGTTAGTTATTGACAGAGTCTGTCACTGTCACCCAGGCTAGAGTGTAGTGGCATGGTCACAGCTCACTGGAACCTCTGCCTCCTGGGTTCAAGCGATTCTTGTGCCTCAGCCTCCCAAGTAGCTGGGACTACAGGTATCCACTACCACACCCAGCTAATTTTTGTATTTTTAGTAGAGACGGGGTTTCACCATGTTGGCCAGGCTGGGACACTCTTAAAACTTATTGAGGACACCAGAGAGTGTTAGTGTGTGGGCGTTAAGAATTATGTTAGTATTTATTACACTAGAAATTAAAACTAAGACACTTAAAAATATTTACTAGTTCATTTAAAATTCACAATAATAAACTCATTAAATACTGTAACAAGATAATTTCATGAAAAAATATTTCTAAAACAAAAAAATAGTAGGAAAAGAGTGGCGTTGCTTTAGAATTTTGCAAATCTCTTTAATTTCCAGCTTCATAAGAGAAAACTGGGTTCTCATTTGTTTCTGCATTCAATCTGTTGTAAAACAGTTTTGAATGAAATGTAGGAAAAAAACAGGCCTCTCACAAAAATAGCTAGAAAAGGAAGGGAGGGGTATTATAATAATCTTTTCAAATGATTGTGGATATTCCTCCTTGACACTACACCAAAACTCAAAACTGGTAGTTTCTTAAAGGTTGGTTGCAATATGGAATCTGAAGCTGTATCAGTGACCATTTTTATACTCTTACATTAAAATCCATTGGCCTATCTTATACTTTGAATGGATCTTTTTTTTTTTTTTGAGACAGAGTCTTGCTCTGTCGTCCAGGCTGGAGTGCAGTGGCACCATCTCGGCTCACTGCAAGCTCCACCTCCTGGGTTCACGTCATTCTCCTGCCTCAGCCTCCCGAGTAGCTGGGACTACAGGCGCCTACCACCACGCCCGGCTGATTTTTTGTATTTTTTAGTAGAGACGGGGTTTCACTGTGTTAGCCAGGATGGTCTCGATCTCCTGACCTCGTGATCCACCTGCCTCAGCCTCCCAAAGTGCTGGGATTACAGGCGTGAGCCACTGCGCCTGGCCTGAATAGATCTTTTATCCATGCATGATTCTGTAACACCCTAACAGTAGTCATTTGTGCATTATGGGTTCACTGAGTTATACACATCCTTCCAATGATTTCACATTCATTATAAAATATCAAAAAATCTCATTTGTTAATATCTCTACTGATCGTATCAGAAAAGTGTTTAAATATTGAGATGTCAGGCTTATGGCAGCAGATGTAAGTTTTTCAGAATTCTAGTCTTCACTTGAAAGCCAGAGTTTTCTCACTGCAAAAAAATACTGCCAGTGGTTTCCCTTGAAGTGACAGGCTTACTTCATTCATCTTTGAGAAAAGGTCTGTCAAAACCCAGTCTAAATAACCATACTTTGTCTATCATTTCTTTCAAGTAAAAATGGTACCCCCAAAAGAGCAGCTAGTTCAGCTTGTAGTTCAAACAATCCACACCATGAGGGCTTTTCCTTAGGGCAACAATAAAGCTTCAGTGTGCAGTGGTAGTGTTTTATGCATATTTCCCATTTCATCACTACATTTTTTTTTGAGATGGGGTCTCACTGTGTTGCTCAGGCTGGCCTCAAGTGATCCTTCTGTCTCAGCCTCCTGAGTAGACATTTGTTTTTGAGTGAAACGATGCATATCCAAAAATTGAGATTTCATGAAATTAAATGTTTCGTCAATAACATTTTTAAGTAAAATTGGCTTCATTTTATTTCCTACCACGTGTGGCAGTGAGAAATATGACAACTATAATAGCAGTTTAGTGCTACTGATCTGACTTGTGCTAAGGGGCAAGCAGCTTTACCTGCCATCGCTTTGTAGCATCAGTGTAGATGCCAACACAGTGCAACAGGCAACCAAAATACACTTGACCAAACTTTAAGAACCCCTCTACAAAAGATAGTAGTTCTCTGCTTTGCTCAAAGAGCCTAAGTCTTATAAGCACAGCTCTTCTTGCTTAAACTACCAATAAACTCAGCTTTCTGTTTCAGATATTAAGTGTTGGCCTCTTCCCTCAACATTAGTTTTTTGTTTGTTTGTTTGTTTGTTTGAGATGGAGTCTTGCTCTGTCACCCAGGATGGAATGCAGTGGCGTGATCTCAGCTCACTGCAACCTCCACCTCCCAGGTTCAAGCGATTCTCCCGCCTTAGCCTCCCAAATAGCTGGGATTACAGGCATGCGCCACCACGCCCAGGTAATTTTTGTATTTTTAGTAGAGATGGGGTTTCACCATGTTGGCCAGGATGGTCTCGATCTCCTGACCTCATGATCCGCGTGCCTCGGCCTCCCAAAGTGCTGGGATTACAGGTGTGAGCCACCACGCCCAGCCTAGTTTTTCTTTTATTGAGTTTCATGCCTTCTTTTTTTCATCACTATACATCCCCTTCTGTGTGTGTGTGTTTTTGTTTGTTTGTTTGTTTTTTAGGAGACGGTCTCGCTCTCTTGCCCACACTGGAGGGCTGTGGTATGATCATAACTCACTGCAATCTTGAATTCCTAGGCTCAACTGATTCTCTCACCTCAGCCTCCTCCTGAGTAGCTAGGACTACAAGCACACGCCACCATGCCTACCTGATTTTTAAATTATTTATCGTTATTATTTAGTAAAGACAGAGTCTTGCTATGTTGCCCAGGCTGGTCTCAAACTCTTAGCCTCAAATGATCCTCCTGCCTGAGCCTCCCAAAGTGCTGGAATTATAGGTGTGAACTATCATGCCTGACCTATTCTAGTTAGTTTTTAAGTTATGCACTTTACATACTCTTTCTATTCTTGTTGTGGTTGACCTAGAAATCTTTAGCCTACATAATTAACTGAAAAAAGTCTAAGTTTATCAACATACTTAACTGACCTACCAAAGGATATAAGAAAAATACTTTAAATCTTAATGCTGTCTCTCAATTTAAATTTTATTATTAAGATTAGGTGTGGTGGCTGATGCCTGTAATCCCAACACTTTGGGAGGCACGGAAGGAGAATCACTTGAGGCCAGGAGTTCAAGACCAGCCTGGGCAATATAGCAAGACCCCGTCTCTACAAAAAATTTAAAAACATTAGCCAGGTATAGAGGCACACTTCTGTAGTCATAGATACCCGGGAGACTGAGGTGGAAGGATTGCCTGAGCCCAGGACTTTGAGGCTGCAGTGAGCTATAACTGCACCACTGCACTCCAGCCTGGGTGGCAGAACAAGACCATGTCTCAAAAAAATTGTTTTTAAATTACTAACCGGTAGCATAGTTCCATTCTTCTGTTTTTATAATGCCAAATATTGATTGGATGATACTGCCTTTTTGGGGGGGGGGGTTGGTATGCAGCCAATGGAGTATAGTATAGTGTAAGAGTAGTGTCTTATTGTGGTTTTAATTTGCATTTTATACTAATTTGATGCTGAGAATCTTTTCAAGTGCTTACTTGCCATGTGTATGTCTACTTTGGTGAAGTGTCTATTCATATCTTTGTCTATTTTTAGCTGGCTCTTTGTCTACTTATTACTGAATAGGAAGGTACAAGACCTTTGTCTTGTATTGACTTTGTTTTGACTTTGTATTGACTTAGTAAAGTACAACAGTAAAGTACAAGACCTTTGTTGTAGATGTTTCACAATATTTTCTCCCAGGCTGTGGCTTGCCTTTAAGTATTTGTTAACAGTGTTGTTTAAAGAGCAAAAGTTTTTACTTTTTATAAAGTTCAATGTATTTTTTTATGCTTTTCTGCCCTATTTAAGAAATCTTTACCAAACTCAACATCACTAACATTTCTCTCCTATATTTTGTTCTATGCGTTTTTTAGTCTTAGCTCTTCCGTTTAGGTGTATGATCCATTTCAAGTTAATTTTGTACATGGTGAGAGATAAGAATCAGTGTTCTTTTGTTTGTTTTTGTGCAACCAGTTATTGAAAAGACTACACTTTCTCCTTTGAATTGCCTGGGCACCTTTGTGAAAAATCAATCAGCCATATATGTGTGGGTCTATTTCTGGGCTCTGTTTTCTGTCTCATTGATCTATACATCTGTCTTTATACCAGTACCACTCTATATTGATTGCTGCTGGCTTTATGGTAAGTTTTGAAAGCAGGTAATGTAAACCCTCCAACTTTGTTCTTTTTCAAAATGGTTTGACTATTCTTGAATCTCTATATTTCTATATAAGTTTTAAAATCAGTTTTCAATTTCTACCAAAGCAAAATTTTTTTAAAGACAAAAAACCCAAGCCTTCTGGGATTTTGATTGACAGAATGTATTGCATTTTAAAACACATTGGGGGCTAGGTGCGGTGGTTCATGCCTGTAATCCCAGCACTTTGAGAGGCTGAGGTAGGCGGATTACTTGAGGTCAGGAGTTTGAGACCAGCCTGGCCAACATGGTGAAACCCCATCTCTACTAAAAATACAAAAGTTAGCTAGGCGTGGTGGTGGGTGCCTGTAGTCCCAGCTAGGGGATACCAGAGGCCCAGCTAGGGGAATCCCTTCAGAAAGAGCAGCTCATTAGAAGTAGGAGGAACTTTCATCAGGTCAAAGAGGAAGAAAGCCACTGACAAAGGTCAGCAGTCTAGAATAGATTACAGTAACATGAAGTTTAGAACATGACATCAGCAAGGATGGAAAAAGTAGTAGAGAGCAGCAGGGAGGGAACTGAGACCTATCTGCATTCCTCCCACCATCACATACCCTCTCAGAACAAGTGGTGATTCTCAAAATATAGTCCACAGCCTACTGATGGGTTCTTACAATGGCCTATAAACTGATCCAAAAATGCAAGTTTTTCTTTGTGACACACAATACGGAATCCACAAACTTTCACTTTTATTTACCATTAGGGCTTACTTAGTTACTAGAAACCCACAAAATAAATTACTGAGTTACAAAAATGTGCTATAGGTAAAACCAAAAATAGCACTTTACTGGAGTGTACTCTGAGCCCTATACCACTATTTCATTAAGCAGTCTGCACAGCAGGCAATATTCAACTGCACTGCACAGCAGCTCTAACTCATGCCCACGCGTGTACAGGGTCCCTACAGTTCTCTGGAATATACTCTGTTATCAGTGTGCCATCAGTGCTGTCTTGAATTGGACATGGTGTGCCATTGTGTTACTGCTTTTAAATTATAAATTTGAGTTAGCTTAGCCATTAGTTCAGTTTCTGTAAATTGTTTAGTTATAATATTTACAATGAGTACTGATTCATATTTACATCAATAAGATTTCTGACTTAATTTTCCAATTACAAGGTCTCAAGGCATATATGAGTTACTGTTCAAATATGAGTATCTTTTAAAGATGTATACATAATCCTCTAAAATTTGTTTGTAGAGAGACAGTCCATCCCTATCATCCAGTTCTTTCTCTACTGAAAAGTGAAATTAGATGAAAAGTAGAACAAGAGGTTTTTTGCCTTAAAGTTTGCTATAGTCAAGAAAACTTGTTGGCTGGACATGGTGGCTCATGCCAGCAGTTTGGGAGTCTGAGGTGGGAGGATCGCTTGAGCCCAGGAGTTCAAGACAAGCCTGGGCAAACATGGTGAGACCCATTCCTACAAAAATATAAAAATTAGCTAGGCGTGGTGGTGTGCACCTGTAGTCCCAACCACATGGGAGGATGAGATGGGAGGCTTACTTGAGCCCAGGAGGTGGAGGGTGCAGTGAGCCGTGATTGTGCCACTGCACTCCAGCCCTGGACACAGAGCGAGACCCTGTCTGAAACAAACAAACAAAAAATTGTGAGGGAATAAGTGAGGAAGAAGAGCCAAGGAAAAAATATTTAGTCTATGAAACAGGTGGGTGAATCAGGGGCTTCAGATATCAAGTATTGTTACTGAGAGCACAAACTTTGAAGATAGGAAACCTTTAGTTAAAGCTTTGTCTCTGTTAGTGACCAACCCACTTAAAATTGTTTTCCCACCTGCAAAATAGAACAAGAGCAGTCCCCACTTTACCAGTGTGATCTCAAAAAACGCATTAACTTGTTGAGCCTCATTAGCCTTACCTGTAAAATGTGGAAATACTATCAAACATACCTAGTAGATTAAATAACATGATGCATGCAAAGCGCTTTAGAACAATGTGAGCTCCAAGCACATAGTTGAATGCTCAAAAAATTTAGGCCGGGTGCAGTGGCTCACACCTGTAATCCCAGCACTTAGGGAGGCCAAGGCAGGAGGATCGCCTGAGGTCAGGAGTTCGAGACCAGCCTGACCAACACGGTGAAACCCTGTCTCTATTAAAAAGACAAAATTAGTCGGGTGTGGTAGCAGGTGCCTGTAATCCCAGCTACTGAGGAAGCTGAGACAGGAGAATCGCTTGAACCTGGAGGTGGAGGTTGCAGTGAGCCGAGATCGCGCCACTGCACTCCAGCCTGGGTGACGAGAACCTCCGTCTCAAAAAAAACAAAACAAAACAAAAAAAAGTAACCGATTATAACCTCATAAGGTTGCTAGATTATAACGACCATGAGAGTAGGACAGGCCTATATTCATCTTTCTATCCCAAAGACCTGACACAGAATACGCCAGGAATACTCTAACTGCCAGTTAATGTTTACTGCTGTTGATTTTGAGCTTCCTACAAATAAAATGTGGGACTGACCTATCTGTATACATATGCATTTGAGTGTGTCTCTGTGTGTATGTAAGTGAAAAAGATCATCCTTATATACTTTCCATCTTCATGTAGGAATACATGAAGACCTACCTTAGCCATTTCAATGGCTGCAGAGTATCTGTCAAATGGACGTGCCATTATTTATTTACTCAATCTTTTATTGTTTCCATTTTTTTCTTAGAAACAATGCAATGTGCACACCTGTACATATATCTGTGCATGCTTGTTCTGTATTTCTTTAGGAAGTAAAACTGATGGATCAAAAGGTATGTGTATTTATACTTTTGAATACACACTATTATATTGCCTTCCAGGAACCCACTTATATTATCTAAGAATAATGGCTTACCTATGCACATACAGGGCATTATCATTCTAAACTCTTTGCCAGCATGAAAGGTACTGTTGATATGGAAGAATAAAATAACAATTATGTACCATCATTCTTTTATACTTTGTATTTCTTTAAAAAAGTGAGAATATTTTTGTAAATAAACATTAACCACTTATAATTTTCCTTCTGTGAAATTAAGATGTTCCTGCATTTTATCGATTTTTCTATTTAAGTGTTGGTTTTTCCAGTTTATATAAGCTCTTTATACATATTAAGAATATCATCTCACTGACCGGGCGTGGTGGCTCACATCTGTAATCCCAGCACTTTGGGAGGCCGAGGCGGGTGGGTCACGAGGTCAGGAGATCGAGACCATGGTGAAACCCCGTCTCTACTAAAAATACAAAAAACTAGACGGGCGTGGTGGCGGGTGCCTGTAGTCCCAGCTACTCGGGAGGCTGAGGCAGGAGAATGGCGTGAACCCGGGAGGCGGAGCTTGCAGTGAGCCGAGATTGTGCCACTGCACGCCAGCCTGGGCGACAGAGGGAGACTCCGTCTCAAAAAAAAAAAAAAAAAAAAAAGAATATCATCTCTCTGTCATATATACCAAAAATATTTTTCCTGGCTTGTTATTCATCTTAACTTTGCTTAGAATTTCTAGAGAATTTTTTAAAACAGAAGTTTTAATAAAAGATAGCTTTTTTTTTTCTTGAGACAAAGTCTCACTCACTCTGTCAGCCAGGCTGGAGTGGAGAGGCGTGAGCACAGCTCAGGCATGAACACGGCTCACTGAGCTTCCTAAGTAGCTGAGACTACAGGCGCACACCACCAAGCCGGGCTTTTTTTTTTTTTTTTTTTTACTTGTTTTAGAGACAGGGTCTTGCAATGTTGCCTAGGCTGGTCTCAAACTCCTGGGCTCAAGAGATCCTCCTGCCTTAGCCTCTGAAAGTACTGGGATTACAGGCATGAGCCACTGTGCTGGGCCAAAAGATAACATTTTTCATTCTTTTATAGTTTGGTATCAAGCTAATAAAATCCCTTTCTCAACCCTAATATCATATTCTTTATTGTTTTCTAGTATTTTAATTTAGTTCTTTACAGTTAAATATCTAATCTAGCTGAAATTTATTTTTGTCTAAGGTGTATATTTGTTTTACTTACCTACTGATGGAAATTTAGGTGGTTTCCAGTACCTGGCTATTGTTAATAAAGCTGCCACCAACAGTTGTTTACAACTCTTTTTGTAGGCAAAGGTTTTCACTTATCTTGGGAAGTATGAGTTGCTGAGTCATGTACTAAATATATGCTTAACTTCAAAAGAAATTGCCAAATTGTTTTCCACAGTGGTTGTACCATTTTACATTCCATTTGACAACACAAGAGAGTTGCTAAGTTGAAGAATGCCAATCTTTAAATTTCAGCAATTCTAATGGGTGTTTGCTTTCCCTGACGTCTAATGATGATGAACCTTTTGAGGTGTGTCTTAATCCACTCTGTGTGCTATAACAAAATACCTGAGACTGGGTAATTTATTAAAAAAAAAAAAAGAAATTTATTTTCTCATAGTTCTGGAGATTCTGAAGTCAAAGATCAAAACATTAGCAGGTTTGGTGTCTGGAAAAGCCCCAGTATTATCTTCCAAGAGCACACCTTAAAACACTGCATCCACAGGAAGGGAAAAACAGCGTGTCCTCATATGGCAGAAGGCAGAAGGGGCAAAAAGGGACCAGACTCTCTCTGTCAAGCCCTTTTTATAATGGCATTCATTCATTTATGAGGGCAGAGCGCTCATGACCCAATCACTTCCTGAAGGGCCCCATCTCCCAACACTGTTGCACTGGGGATTGAGTTTCTAACACATGAATTTTTGGAAGGGACAAGAACATTCAAACCATAGCAAGGTGCTTATCAGTCATTTGTAATTTTTTTTGTATGAAATATCTGTTCAAATCCTTTGTCAGTTTCTTTTTGTTGTTTTTCGTTTTGTTTGTTTGTTTGTTTAAGATGGGGTGTCACTGTGTTGTCCAGGCTCGTCTTGAACTCCTGGGCTCAAGTGACCCCCCACCTTGGTCTCCCGAAAGTACTTTGTCAACTCCTTAACTAGGTTGTTTGCCTTCTTATTCAGTTGTAAGAGTTCCTTATATCTTCTGGATCAAGTCCTTTGCCCAATGTATCTTGCCAATATTTTTCCCAGCATGTGGCTTGCTTTTTATTTTCTTGATGGAACAATTTGAAGAGCAGAAAGAAATCTCAATGGATACAATTGATAAGTATTTCTTTAATGGTTAATGCTTTTTGTGCTACCATAACAGCATGAAGATTTTCTCCTTTTCTATAAATTTTACACTTAGGTCTATGATCCACTTAAAATTGATTTTTGTATATGGTGTGAGGTAGGAACTGTGGTTCCTTATTTTTCTATATAGATATCTAGTTATTGCACCATAGTATGTTGAAAAGACTCCCTATCCCACTGAATTATGTTATTACTTTTATCAAAATTCAATTGACTACATATGCATGGTCTATTTCTGGACTCTATTCTGTCTACTGATCTTTCACCAATACTGTATTGTCCTGATTACCACAGTAAGACTTGAAGTGAAGCAGTGTAAGCTAACTTCTATTTCCAAAGCCTAGATTCTTTGTGTTTTCATATAAATTTTAGAATCAGCTATTGATTTCTTTTTTTTTTAAGCCTGCTGAAATTTTAATTAGGATTGCATTGAATCTATAGATCTTGAAAAAATGAGGATCTTCACTTAAGGCCAGGAGTTCAAGACCAACCTGGGCAACAACTCAAAACCTCATCTCTACAAAAATAAAACATAAAAATTAAAAACAGGTCTGGCAAGGTGGCTCACACCTGTAATCTCAGCACTTTGGGAGGCCAAGGTGGGAGGACTGTTTGACAACAGGAGTTCAAGACCAGCCTAGGCAACAATGTAAAACTCTGTCTTTATAAAATTGTTTTTAAAAAATTGGCTGGGCATGCCTGTAGTCCCAGATACTTAGGAGGCTGAGGCAGGAGGATCACTTAAGCTGGGGCAGTTGAGGCTGCAGTAAGCTGTGATCCTGCCACTGTACTCCAGCCCGGATGACAGAGCCAGACTCTGCCTCAAAAAAAAAAAAAAAAAAAAAATGGGGGCTGTTTTAACAACATTAAGTGTTCCAATACATAGGCATCATAAATCTCTCCTTATTTAGATGTCTTTATTTAATCTCTTATTTAGATCTTTAATTCCTCTCAGCAGTATTTTTACAGTTTTCAGTGTAGAGGTCTTGCATATGTTTAGATTTATTTCTAAGTATCTTTTTTTATGCTATTGCAAATAATGTTGTTTAATCTTATTTTCTATTTGTGTGCTTCCAGTATATAGAAACACAATTGAGTTTTATATATTGTGTGATATGGTTATATAATAAGAAATATATATTTGGTTTCTGCTCCTAGTTCCTGAGACAGGGCTCCTAAATCCCTTGGGATTTCCTGGGTGGTAGGAGCATTTTTTGTTCTAATGAGGTGACTCTTAATGGGTTCCTGGACAGTCCCTCGCAATGAGGGCTGGTTACCAGGGGAACCAACAATGTGTTTGGAGGGCTAAAAGTTGAGTTTATTATCACCAATGACCAATGATTTAGTCAATCCTGCATACATAACGAATCCTCCATAAAAATCCCTGAGCTATAGGGTCTGCAGAGTTTCCAGACCGCTGAACACGTGGAGGTGCTGGAGAGTGGCATGCCTGGAGACAGCACGGAAGCCCTGGGCCCGTTCCCCCATCCTTCACTCCAGGTATCTCTGCCTCTGGCTGGTTTGTTTGTTTGTTTGAGATGGAGTCTCACTCTGTCGCCCGGACTGGAGTGCAGTGGCATGATCTCAGCTCACTGTAATCTCCGCCTCCTGGGTTCAAGCGATTCTCTTGCCTCAGCCTCCCGAGTAGCTGGGATTACAGGCACACGCCACCACACCCAGCAGGCTAATTTTTGTATTTTTAGTAGAGACAGGGTTTCACTGTGCTGACCAGGCTGGTCTCGAACTTCTGACCTGGTGATCTGCCCGCCTTGGCCTCCCAAAATGCTGGGATTATAGGCCTGAGCCACTGTGCCCGGTCTTATTTTTTTGTTTTACGTTTTTATTGTGGTAAGATATATGCAACATAAAATTTACCATTTTAGGCCGGGCGCAGTGGCTCACTCCTGTAATCCTTGCACTTTGGGAGGCTGAGGCAGGTGAATCACTTGAGGTCAGGATTTTGACACCAGCCTGGCCAATATGGTGAAACCCCGTCTCTGCTAAACATCTGAAAAAAATTAGTCAGGCATGGTAGCACACGCCTGCAGTCCCAGCTACTTGGGAGGCTGAGGCAAAAGAATTGCTTGAACCCAGGAGGCAGATGTTGCAGTGAGCCGAGATCACGCCACTGCACTCCACCCTGGGTGACAGAGTGAAACTTGTCTCAAAAAAAACAAAAACTAGGCCAGGCGCAGTGGCTCACGCCTGTAATCCCAGCACTTTGGGAGGCCGAGGCAGGTGGATCACAAGGTCAGGAGATCAAGACCATCCTGGCTAACATGGTGAAACTGCACCACAGAACCAATCTGCCCCACCACCTTCAAATTAGTATGATCGTTGCTCTTAGTGTTAACGCTTCTCTTGGCATTTCATGGGCCACAGGGAACACCAGAGATACCAGCTGCTGCTTCACTAAAGAGGCACCAGGTCCACACCAAACGAGCTCATCAGCAGCACCGGCAGCAGCCTCTCCTTATTTTTAGATTTCAGAAGTCTAACTATGATAACTAGGTTTTTTTCCCCCAATATTTATCTTTCTTGGGGTTGGCTCTATTTGGCCCCTTAGGGGCTCTGTTTTGGATCTGTAAGTCAATGTTTTTCATCAAACTTAGGAAGTTTTCAGCCATTATTTATTTTTTTTCCTTCAGATGAGTAGGTATGGGAAATTAATTTTCAAAAAACAAAATGTCAATTTTTTTCCTGCCCAATTGTCTTTTTTTTTTTTTTTGAGACGGAGTCTCGCTCTGTCACCAGGCTGGAGTGCAGTGGCACGATCTCGGCTCACTACAAGCTCCGCCTCCCCAGTTCAAGCGATTCTCCTGCCTCAGCCTCCCAAGCAGCAAGACAGATTTCACGTGCCACCAGGCCCAGCTAAATTTTGTATTTTTAGTAGAGACGGGGTTTCACCATGTTGGCCAGGCTGGTCTCGATCTTTCTTTCTGTGGTTCAGACTGGATAATTTCCACTGTGTTCTCTTCAAGCTCATGGGCTTCTTTGGTTTTATCTAATCTGCTGTTAAGTGAAACTTCCATTTCAGTTACTATACTTTTCAGGTCTAGAATTTGCATTTGGTTCTTTTTTATAGATTCCATTTCTCTGCTGAGACTACTCATTGTTCACTACCATATTTTCCTTTAATTATTTAAATATATTCATAATAGTTACTTTGTCTGCTAAGTGCAACACTGAGGCCATCTTATCCATAGATTTTTCTTCTTGAATATGGATATTCTCCTGTTTCTTTGCATGTCTTAGTAACTTTTTTTGAACATTAGCCACTGTGGATATTACACATAAAAACTATGAATACTGTTATCTTCCTATGAAGAGTGTCAATTTGTATTTTAGCAGATAGTTCAATGACTACCTGATGGCCCTGAACTTGTGTGGTCTTGATTTTATGCATCATGAGTGTGGATCTGAGGAAAGCGCATGGCATTTTTTACCTCTCCTGATAGGACCCAAACTTCAAAATCTGTCTTGCTGGGGGTTGGCTTTAGGCCTTGTTAGGGTGGCTCTACAGTAGATCCTACTCTTGGGTAAGATCTTTATGCATAAGGCATGGCCTTTCTGGGGTCTCAGCTGGATGCCAGGGGTGTTAACAAAGTGTTAATGAGATATTTCTACTGGTAGGGCTGGACCATAAGCGTTCCTGGCATTGCTTTCACCCCAACAGGACTTGACCTCTAGTATCTTTTCTATTCAACCTGTACCAGCTGCTCTCTCTATGGTAAGCTTCAGGTGGTTTCACCCCATGTATAAATAATAGGCCAGTCCTTAGCTTCAGCCTCACAGGAATGCCCCCACGGACTTCTGAGATGCTCTTGCTGAACAATTCCCTACCCTATGATGGTCCACCCCACAGATTCCAACTGCTTCAGCTGCCCAAACTCTGACCTCCGCCTCTTCAGCTCAGGGGAAATCATCACAGCCTGTTTAGACTCCACTCACAGAACAGGGCTGGGAAACTGTCCTCAGACAGAAAACTCAGCAAATGGGGCGCTCACCTCAAGTTTTCCTTCTCTTAGGAACTGAAATTTTACGCTGCCTATTGTCTACAGGCTGACACAACTGCTTCATTTCTTTTGTCCAGTTTTATAGCTTCCTATAGAGAGGAGGCTAGTTCTGATACCACTTACTTCCTTACCATCGGAAGCAGAGTACCTCCCTAAGCCAGAGGCCAGAAATGCCAGCCTCCTCTTCATTTTTAAGGCAGAAAACTAAGAGTTAATACAATGTCCTATGTCTATTAAACTCACTTCAACCTGTCCTCCTAATATCAGATCCAACTTCCGCTTATGTGCCAGAGAGTATTCTCCAGAGCAAGCATATCAACAATGTGTACTTTGTAATCTGAATGCATATTTTATAACTTATCTGGTTATAATCTTTTATAAATATAGGGAAGAACACAAAGGGAGTTGTAATAATTGATAAACACAGTAGCATGAATTTAATTTTTAAAACATTTTTGAGACAGGGTCTCACTCTGTCACACAGGCTGGAGTACAGTGGCGCGACCACAGCTCACTGCAGCCTTGACTTCCTGGGTTCAAACGATCCTCCCACCTCAGCCTCTCGAGTAGCTGGCACCATAGACATGTACCACCATATTCAGCTAATTTTTTATTTTTCTGTGGAGACAGGGTCTTCCTATGTTGCCTAGGCTGGTCTTGAACTCCTGGGCTCAAGCAATCCTTCCACTTCAGCCTCCAAAAGTGCTGAGATTATAGGCATGAGCCACCTCACTCAGTCATGAAGTTTTAAAGGTCTCACAGCACAGGAAACTAATCCTATGAAAGATCTACTTTATTAATTAGAAATGAATTTCTTTCCTTCTTTCCTTCCTTCCTTCCTCCCTCCCTCCCTCCCTCCCTCCCTCCTTCCTTCCTTCCTTCCTCCCTTCCTTCCTCCCTCCCTCCCTTTCTCTCTCTCTCTCTCTCTCTCTCCCTCTTCCTCCCTCTCTCACTCCCTCTCTCCTTCTCTCTCTCTCTTTCTTTCTTGAGACAAGGTCTCATGCTGTTGCCCAGGTCGGAGTACAGTGGCGCAATCATAGCTCACTGCAACCTCCACATCCTGGGCCTAAGTGATCCTCCTACCTAAGCCTCTCGAGTAGCTATACCACACACCGTACACGTGTGCACCACCATGCCTGGATAATATTTTTTAATTTTTTTGTAGAGACAAGGCCTCGTGACATTACCCAGGCTGGTCTCAAACTCCTGGCCTCAAGTAATCCCCCCAGCCTCAAGCAATCCTCCCTCCTCAGTATCTCAAAGTGCTGGAATTCCAGATATGAACCACCATACCCAGCAGAAATAAGTAAAATTTTAAATTAATAAAAATATGCAAGGCTTCCATGAAATGGACCATTGTGAAATAAGGGCTATTGCAAAGAGGCAACTACTCGACTCCTATACAAGGTACTGACCTAAATAAAGCATCAGAGCAAAGAGAAATAAGTCTTTTTTTTGAAACTGAGTCTTGCTCTGTGGCCCAGGCTCACCGCAACCTCTGCCTCCCGAGTTCAAGCGGTTCTCCTGCCTCAGTCTCCCAAGTAGCTGGGACTACAGGGGCGTGCCACCACGCCTGGCTAATTTTTTGTATTTTTACTAGAGACGGGATTTCACCGTGTTAGCCAGGATGGTCTCGATCTCCTGACCTCATGATCTGCCCACCTTGGCCTCCCAAAGTGCTGGGATTACAGGTGTGAGCCACTGTGTCTGGCCCAGAAATAAGTCTTTTATCTTCATTTTGGAGATGAAGAAACAAGCACACCCAACTCTTTCTAACTCCAGATACTGGTGATTTGTTCATTAATTAAAATATATGTATGCATACGTATTTTATCAAACTACATGTGTAATAATTCTACAGTACTTTTTAAAACAGGTTGATAACTAGACTATTCTCATACTTGAAGCTTTTCACATTAAGCATTTGACTCAAGTCTTGGCAACCTGACCAAGCCTAGGTCACAAGTGTCTCTAAACTACCCAAGGCAAAGCAGTTTGTAGCCCTCTACAATACACCTTGGAATTAATGAAAACATAAATTTTCTCTCTGGAAGGAATCCTATGCTCCAACACAGCATTTCACACAGATTGCTCTTTTAGAACTCAATATATTATAATAATTGTTTTGTTTTGTTCTCATATTATAGGCTAAGAGTATGAAGGACTATGTTCATCTTATATCCAGTTTACCCAGAACAGTACACAGACCATAATAAGAACATACTGCTTATTGAATGAATAATTTAATAATAAAAAACTCTAGCCTCAGGCCAAGTGCAGTGGCTCATGCCTGTAATCCCAGCACTTTGGGAGGCTGAAGTGAGAAGATCACTTGAGCTCAGGAGTTTGAGACCAGCCTGGGCAACATGGAGAAACCCCATCTCTACAAAAAAATTTTGAAAAATTAGTTGGGTGTGGTGGTGCACACCTGTAGTCCCAGCTACTTGGGAGGCTGAGGTAGAAGCCCAGGAGGTTGAAGCTGCGGTGAGCCGAGATCACACCACAAAACTCTAGCCTGGGTGACAGAGTGAGACCCTGTGTCAAAAACCAAAACCAAAAACCAACTCTAGGCTCTTCCCCCTACCATGGAGAAATTCCAATAGGTTATCTGAGTAACTTATTAATATTCTAAACATTAAGGAAAAATAATGCTAAAGACATTTATTTTTCTAACTTGGGATTGTCCTCACCCTCCTCAGATGAAAGGCACACAAACTCTTGATTACACAGCCTCTCTGAAGCCTCAGTTTCTATATCTGTAAAATGAGGATAATAATAACCAATAGAAACTATGAGGATCAAATAAGATTCCAAATATAAAGACCCTGCTATCTTACAGACATATAGTAGATACAGTAATCAATAAATTACTATTTCATCTTATCATCATCAGTATTATTAAAATACAGCCTAAATTTCACAACGTAACAGTCTCCGGGGTTGTGACGCTCCTTCAGCTTGACTCTAAGTAAAGGACTCCTCTCTGGCCGGGCACAGTGGCTCAGGCCTGGAATCCCACCACTTTGGGAAGCCAAGGCAGGCAGACCACTTGAGCCCAGGAGTTTGAGACCAGCCTGGGCAACATGACTAAACCCCATCTCTACAAAAGACACAAAAATTAGCCAGGAATGGTGGTGTGAGTCTGTGGTCCCAGCTACTTCGAGAGGTTGAGGTAGGAGGATCGCTTGAGCCTGGCAGGTCGAGGCTACAGTGAGCTATGACTGCACCACTGCACTCTGGCCTGGGCAACAGAGTGAGACCTCATCTCCAAAAAAAAAAAAAACAGCGGACCCGTCTGATTTAGTAAGCCATGCAGGGTGGGTCCTATTACTCTGTTCTCTGATATTACAGCACAGAAAATAGTATGCTTTGGTGAGATGGTCTAAACAACCTATTCAAAGTCAAACATCTAAAAGGCTTAGGAGTCAGAATAGAAAAGCTATAAATACTGGTTAGTCAGCTAACAATTAATGGAAAGGATAGCAGATAACTAGCAATAAACTTCTGAAGCCTACAGCCCAAGTGAATAGCACCTTGTCACCTTCAAACCTAATAAGCCTCTCTGTCTTCTTTTGATAACTTTCTCTCTTTCCCTCCTTTTCTTTTCACACCCCCTTCCTGACACTCTCTACTATTACTTCTCTGAGCCCCTTTCTCTCTCTCTTTTTACCAGGTAGAATATTAAATTAAGTCTTGCCTTCAGTATTTATTATATTTTTCAATAAAATAATAAACATAGGTTTTAAAGACAGGAATTGAATTCCAGTTCCAACAATATAACCTTGGTAAATTAAAGTGTTTCAGTTTGCTCAACTGGAAAATGGGGATAATAAAATGGCATCTTCACAAAACTGTAGTAAGAATTACATTAAATGAAATTATATTTGTAAATTGTCTAGCCTAATGCCTGAAACACAATGAGTCTTCTATAAAGTTAATTCCCTTCCCTACTGATCTAGGAAAATCTTATCTGATCTTTGGTTATGTCTTCTACAGGTCAGCAGCTCTTAGCGGAAAAGGAGACCCTTGTTCTTCACACACATTTCCATCTATATTATTGATACAGATGGATCCACCACTACCAATACAGACAATGAATACCTCTAAATACAGAATTCTGCATTTCACTGATATAAACACTCCTTATCCTGGGTAGTCTCCTTGGTTTTAAAAATAAGTCAGTGCAGAGAAATTTAAGTACTTTTGAAACACAAGTAATTAGTGATAATTATAAGCTAAGCATTTAAAAGGCACGTAAACATTCTATATAAAACAATAAATTAAGGATATAACACTATATTTTAAAAACTGGCTTGGAACTGTCTCAGTAGTTTGAGCCATGGAGAAATAAATGAGCTACTTCACTGTAATACTTCCCATGTTAGGGTCTTAGAGCAACAGCAGGCCAATTGCCCGTTGCTTCTTCCCACTCACTGCAGCTCACTTTCACCTCATACCTAGAGACTGACTCTCTTCTCAAGTGAGTTCTATACTGGTATCTGGTAGATGTTAGTAAAAATAAAACTATTTTAAGAGAAGACACAGCACTGCAGGTCAAAACAGGCCACTCTGTTCTGATTTTATATTATTTCCCACACCAAGCTCAGATAACAGTCAGACAAAATAACCACAAAGAAAACCACTGTGGTCACTGTGTGATATTTCAAGCTACAGCCAAGAAAACAATGTGCAAAGGCTGGTGCTGATCAATGTAAGCCCTTCAACTGCAAGCCTAGAACCAAAACACAGGCCACATCAGGTAAACAGAAACCAAACTAGTGGGATTCAGGCTATGTGGAAAACACTATGTAACACATGAGACAAAGCGCACAAAGAGAAGAAAAAAATTAGGAGTTACTGGGTAGGGAAAATAAGCCATTATTGTAGCCAGGTGCAAGTTCAATAGCAGCTACGGCTACAAAGATTCAGTGGACAAAGTTTCTTTAGGGAAAACAAAACAGAGACAATATTATGTTGAAAATTCAACATAAAGATGAATGTTTTAAGGGCAGATGGAAACCAAGTTCAATACTAATCCCTAAGGCAATAAATGGCAAAATAGAGTGGCAATATGCTACAGCAATTAGAAAGAACAAAAGCGTTCAAGAACTAGAAGTATGAGTACAGTTTGGGTTTTTATTGAAGAATAGCACATTCTCACCAAGTTTGTAAAAGGAACTGAGATTTGTCATGGCATGCAGTTTTTAAAAAACATCAAAGTTCTCAGCCTATATCAGCTAAAATGGCAGGCAATTTCTAGGCCAAAGTCCCAGAAATGTTCAGTTTACTCTCATCACCCATCTCTGAAGAATATGAGAGATGAAGCCACACGAAAGACCAGTAACTGACCTGCAACAGGCTTCTCCTGGAGTGAGCTAGAGTGACTATACTTACTGGAGTCCTCCTCCCACTGGAGTAAGTGTAGCTTCCACGCAGAATAATACAAAAATCCCAGTACCAGAAAGAGGCAGAGGGCTAGCAGCAGATTGCGCACAAATACCAAGAGTCCCATCTTCACATGATTTACGATTTCCTAAATGACCTAGAAAAGAAAAAAGTTTCATTCTTAAAAGACAAAGCACTCATCTTATTGATATATTCTCTCTTAAAGTATCTATAGAGAGAATTTCCAAATGAAGAACAACTTAAGAGTTGTCACTTTCATATCATGGCATCTTCTAACCTGCTCATCCCCATCTCAAAAAACAGCTTCATCATCAGCCAGCACCTAAGCTAGAAAGCAGCGATCATCCTTGCTTCCCCCTGCAGCCGCTGACATCCAGTCCCTGACTAGTTCTGGCAATTCTAGGCTCCCAGATATATTTCAAATCATATCCCCTTCCCATGATCACTACCCTAGACTGTGCTATCACAGCATTCCCACAAACACGTTTCCCTGCCTCCAAATTTACATTCTCCAAATCCATTTCCACATGGCACAAGAAGTCTTTTAATAACACAAAATCTGACAATATCCCTGCTTAAGCCCCTTTGCATTCATTCTCTACTGCTGCTGTGGCAAAGTGTCACAAACTTAGCAGTTTAAAACAACACAAAATTATCTCAGAGTTCTGAAAGCCAAAATCTGGGTATGGTGAGGCTCAGCTGGATCCTTGCTTAGAGTCGCACAAGGCCAAAACCAAGGTGCTGGTAGGGCTGTGTTCCTTTCTGGAGGCCCTGGAGAATAATCCACTTCCACGCTCACTCAAGCTGTTGGCTGAATTCAGTTCGTGCAGCTGGAGACACAAGGCCCCCGTTTCCTGGCTGGTTATCCGCCAGGGGCCAGCCTTCACGCCTACAGTCCTTTTCATGCTTTCCATGTGGTCCCCTTCAGGCTCTCTCACTCTTTGAATCTCTCCAAATTCCTCCTCTACCATACCTTGCTTCTCTTCCAGCTGGAGAAACTTCTTTGCTTTTGGGGGCCCATGTAATTATATTGGGCCCACCTTAATAATCCAGGATAATCTCCCTATTTGAAGACCCAAAACCTTAATTATATCTGTGAAGTCCCTTGTGCCATGTCGAGTAACAAATTCATAGGTTCCAGGGATTAGGGTGTGGGTATCTTTAAAGAGCCATTCTGCCTAACACAGCTTTCATTCAATTCTCAACTCCTCTGAATAAAGTAATTGCTCCTTAAAGCCTAGCGGCTTCTGACTGAGCCTCGATTTACTCTCCAATCCATCTCTTGCTTCTCTCAACCTCATTTGTGCCCTGTGCTCTAGTCATTGTACTTTCTATTCATTAAACGTTGCCTTGTTGTTTCTATCCTCAAGATCTGTCTGGAATTCACCCACCCTGCTACTGTACCTGCTATGCATCCTCTGATGTAAAAGGATGCATAGCAGGTACACCTTAAATGTAAAATGTAACATTGGCCAAGAAGACTGCCCTGGGTCAGGCCCCCAACCAAGCCCAATCAGATATCTCAGCCACGAAATGACAATGACATAAGAGAAAAAAATGATGTATAAATATTAATAATGGTGTGACAAAACATTATAATTTACAGATAATTGTCCACCTAGGAAAGCCAAGAGAGTATACTAAAAAATCATTAGAATAGGAAGTTCAATAAAGTAGGTGATTATAAGATTAATTTACAAAAATCAACACATTCTTAAAAACCATACCAGCAATAACCATTTAGAAAATGTTAGGTGGGCTGGGTACAGTGGCTCACGCCTATAATCCCAAAACTTTGGTAGGCTGAGGCAGGAGAACTGCTTGGGCCCTGGAGTTTGAGGCCAGCCTAGGCAACATGATGAGATCCTATCTCTACAAAAAGAAAAATTAAAAAATTAGCCAGGCCTAGTAGTGTGCACCTGTGGTCCTAGCTACTCAGGAGGCTGAGGCAGGAGGATCCTTTAAGCCCAGGAGGTTGAGGCTGCAGTGAGTTGTAAGCATGCCACTGTACTCCAGCCTGGGTGACAGAGCAAGACCCTGTCGAAAGGAAGGAAGGAAGGAAGGAAGGAAGGAAGGAAGGAAGGAAGGAAAGAGGAAGAGAAGAAAAGAAAACGTAAAGTGAAAAAATTCCATTCATGATGGCAACAAAATCTATAAAATAACTAAAAATAAACTTAGCAAGAAATGGGCAAGACTTTCACCAAAGAACATAAAATATCTGAGTAAATAAAGACACAAGAGGTTCTTTTTTTTTCCCCCAGGAGACGGAGTTTCCCTCTGTCGCCCAGGCTGGAGTGCAATGGCATGATCTCAACTCACTGCAACCTCCGCCTCCCCGCGTTCCTCCTGCCTCAGCCTCCTGAGTAGCTGGGATTACAGACACGTGCCACCACGCCCAGCTGATTTTTTTGTCTTTTTAGTAGAGATGGGGT
Organism: Nomascus leucogenys; assembly: GCF_006542625.1. Classification (NCBI taxonomy): domain Eukaryota; kingdom Metazoa; phylum Chordata; class Mammalia; order Primates; family Hylobatidae; genus Nomascus; species Nomascus leucogenys. The sequence continues at coordinate 12,724,759 of NC_044392.1, read as the reverse complement.
TTCACGATGTTGGCCAGGATGGCCTCCTGATCTTGTGATCCGCCCACGTCGGCCTCCCAAAGTGCTGGGATTACAGGTGTGAGCCACCACGCCCGGCAAAAGAGGTTCTTAAGTGAGAAGATTCAATTTGAAATATGGCAGTTTTCCTGAAATGTGACTTTTCTATAAATTCAGTTTCATTCCAGTCAAAATCCATGAATTTTCTGAACTTGGATCTAAAGATAATCTGAAGAGTTCATGCCCAAGAAGGGCCAAGAAATTTCTTAAAATGAAAAATAATGGGATGAGAATCTGCCTTGCCAGATATCGAACCAACTCAAAGCTATAATTACTAAGGTAGATAGGTACTGGCAGAGGAAAAAACAGGTCAATGGAAGAGAACGGAGTCTAGAAATATGTTATCCCAAATAGAGAAAGAGATACATATACACACATATACGAATGAGTTTACTTTATACATATAAATGCACTCAATTTACTCTATGCTAAGCATGCACATATAAAAATGGGAGAAAGGCCTGACAGGCTATACAGCTGTTAGCATGCTTACCTGTAGGGAATAAGATGAGATGATGAGAAGCAGGTGAGACTTGGAGGACTTTTACTTTTCCCTTTGTACACTTCTGAATTAAATTTGTTTGTCATAGGGCCTAGGATGGCAGCTCAGACCTGAGAGGCCGAAGCAAGAGGACTGCAGGAGCCCAGGAGTTTGAGACCAGCCTGGGCAAGATGATGAGATGAGACCCCCATCTCTACAAAAAATTTTAAGATTAGCTGGACATGGTGGCATGTGCCTATAGTCCCAGCTACTTGGGAGGCTGAGGCGGGAAGATTGCTTGAGCCCAGGAGTTTGAGGCTGCAGTGAGTTACGATCATGCTACTGCACATCAGCCTGGGCAACAAAGAGAGACGCTGTCTCTTAAAAAAAGTACTTTTTATAAAGTCACAAGTACTGCCTCCATTAATTTTTTACTATTAAAAAAATCAAACAACACATTGTAGAAACGTAAATTGGTAGACTCCTTCAGGAACAATTTAGAAGTATCTACTGAAATTTGTAATATTCATATACCTTAACCCAGTCTTTCTATTCCTATGACTGTTTTCTCAAACGATACTCCCAGAAATATTAAAAAGGACATGTACATGAATGTTCATTAGCAACTCTTGAGTATAACAGCAAGATACCAGAAACAGTTTAAATGCCCAATAATAGGGACCCAATAATTAAATTATGGTAAGTCTCCCTGGTCACATCCATTGAGGTCTTAGCAGGAAAGAGATGCCATATGCAAAGGAGTAAACTGAAGGAAGTTTAATGACAGGATTTTTTATCGCTGTTGTGAGCAGCATTTAAAGGAACCAACCAGGAATGGTGAAGCAGCCAGGGACTAGCAACGGCAGGAAGCTATTTCTACCCTTCAAGCCGAAAGGGCAAAAGAAGAGAAGGATGTCACTGGAGCCCAGCAAGAGCTGGCTGGAGAAGAGAAGCCACCCTACAAGAGCAGTGATCACAGACAACGAGCACAGCTGCTACTAGAACCATGGCAAGGGACAATGGGGGATAAAACATAGTCTGCTACTGTGTTTTATCTGGGCGTCATCTCCCAACATTGGCCCTCAGATCTCCTGGCAGTGTCTTTTATCAGCTGATCCCAGCTGGAAGCCAGAAGGCAAGGAAGCCCAGATGATGCAGGTAACAGAGACCAGCTGCCAGTACACAGAAGAAACGAAGGTGAATAAAGTGTCTGCCAGGGCAGGAGAATAACAGTGTAGAATATAATGTACCAGCTGGAAAGAATGAGGCATATCTGCATGTACTAACAGGGAAGTGTGTCTAGAACATACTGCTAAGTGAAAAAAATCCAGCTGTAGAATAGTTATGTATATATAT